>NC_012878.2:56805655-57131997 GCF_000003195.3 Sorghum bicolor
TATAGTGCTCACTTTTGGAAATGTTGGGCCAGTATCGAGAGCAAGCCAGATGGGCCTGATATTGAGCCCAGACCTCCTGGCTGGGGACAAAATTCTTCACTCTTCTTCAACTAGGCCCGGTTCATTCAACATCCTCATTCCTCAACTAGGCCCAAGGGCTTTGGATTGTCGCCATCGCCAACTTGCCATGTCCGCTATGGTACGAGTATTGAACTGCGACGCAACTGTTGACACCAAAGGTGTGACAACGCCTCCCGTGTCCTGAATCTACGGACGCAGGATTTTTCAAAATAATCCATTCTGAGACGGCACTCGACAAGAGGACAATGCTCCAGAATTAATGCGGACCGGCAGCCGGCGAGCTTTCCAGCTTTGAAGGAGGAAAACGGCAAGAAAAGCATTGCATTTTTCCAGTTTCAAGTCCTACTGCCCACTGCCACAACTTGGGCGCCAGTCCACACCATCAAGTAGCCAACGATTAATCCTCTATGCCTAAATAGGAGATCCCCACTACCATATTTTCCTGCATTCTCATGCAGCCACGTCACCCTTGGTCAGTTACCAAGAGTTTCTACTGCACTCTGACTATCCATTTCCCCCAAGACGATCTCCACTAAAAATCTGAAACGAAATCCATTTCCCCCACATATGCCAATCTCCACTAAATCTCTAAACTGCCTTCATTAATCAACTACTAGATCGTTTCCTTTTCCTTCCCCATCAATGCATTATTTGTTTGGATTCTATTTTGCTGGCTTCCTATATAAAAAGCCCAACAATAGGTCACGGCAAACCCATATACACAGCCAAGCTGTGGCTGGTTGGCTGCAATGTTTTTTTATCATCTCAGTCCTCTTTTTATCTATCCTTTTGTTTATCCTCTTTTGATCTATCCTTTTGTTTTGATTCTTGTGTTCCTATTTTAGATATTCATTGTTTACTCTTTACGGATATATTTACGTGCTTTCATGTGTTGACGATTTTTTCCTTCTTGCTTTTGATTTTTGCCGGCAACCAGCTGAGGTGTGTAGATTTAGTGGATCAAATCGCTTTAGGATGATCACTCAAATGAGTTGCTGGAGTGATTGGCATATGGCCGTCAATCCATCTGCAAGAATGTGTCGTTGTTTCTACGTTCGCAACATATACATCCTTTCTCTTTATGGTTATTACCGTGCACGTTATTTATCTTCTCCTCTTTACAGTTTACCTATGTGGATTCATCACGTCAGTGATATGAAGCGACATGGTGAGATCCCACCTGGTGTCAACAACCTCTTATACTTCCCTTGGTCTTCGTTTGTTAAAATTGATCAAAAAAACATGGAAGCAGTTGATTTGATTTACTCATATCATTATTATTAGCAGTGAATGAAGAAATTTCGTATGGCATACACACATACAAACAATGTGAAATTATAACAGAGTGCTGACCATACATAGAAGAAAATAGATCTCCTCAAAGATGTACCATGAAAGATTTGTTTGCACATGGCTTTATGAACACATATTTACGAAATAGTAATTTGAAGTTTATGACATTTTACTATTTATTTCGTTTATCCAGTGCTACTTAAAAACTTATCCAAATTATCACATCAACTTCGTAAAATGCATTCTGACACATAGATGAGTCTGATAAAAATAATAAAATGATTTCACTACAAATTTCCGCAGCAACGCGCGGGGTATCATCTAGTTAATCCAGTGGTCAGGTCAGTCCGTCAGTGGCTAGCTGGTCCAACGGCCCTCTCCAACACCACATGTAGGCCTTGTTTAGTCGTGAAATTTTTTTAGATTTAGCTACTGTAACATTTTTGTTTTTATTTAATAAATATTATTTAGTTATAGAGTAAAGCTTAAAAGATTCGTCTTACGATTTACAGACAAACTCCATACATGCGCCATAAGATTTGATGTGACGGAGAATCTTAAAAAGTTTTTGGTTTTTGGTGACCAAAATAACAATAACTAAAAAAGACCTCCAGACATAAATGACGGCTGGTAGCAAACAAACAAATAACATATCTTTTTGACCATATAAAAATCAGAGAATGGAGACAAAGAGGAAATCATAATAATAACAATTGAAAAGAGTAATAGATATACCATGATACACGTATATATAATAGCTATTATTCTGTTGCACTACTTCAGCAGTACTTTTCAGCAAATGAATAGTGTTGTTGTCTCGCAAAAAGAAAAGAAAAACATTTTTCTCATAATATTTTAGTATAAGCTAAATTTTAGCAAAACATATAGGGATTCTGCAGCTAAATTTTAAGCATTATATTCTAAAATGAGAACTTCTTGTTCTTGGATGAAATCTCTATTTCTTTATTTTCGTCGCACATGATGTCTATCCACGATCATTTCTATGCTACTCTCCTTACTCCTCTCCTTGCTAAATGCAGTCGTTGAGAGGCGTGTGAGCGTGTCGCTCGCCATCTCATGTTTCGCTATCGCTAGTGCACTCGCTACATAGGCACATTCTGTTACGGCACCTGGCCTTGCTGCGGAGGAAGTAGGGAGAAGAGATGGGTGAGTGTTGGCGTGGGGGTTTGCGGTGAGCTGAAGCCGTGATCTACTATTTGCGGCACACGGAGGGGACGAGAAACTGGAGCTCGCCCAATGGAGATAAGAATATCTCAATCAGCAGGCCGACCCTCTATTATTCCATATGGTTAGTCTTTATAGGCATTACAAGACCTGCCAATAATATGGCTATCTGACTCCACAAGTTCTGGACTCCTAAAATAACTCCTAACCAACCAATCTAACTTAACTTAGACTATAACTCTTTTTGCGAACCGACTCTGTAGACACAGCGCATGCATGTGTGCCTAGAATTAGGACTCCCAGCCATGACCTGTCCGCATGCTGGGATTAGCCACGCTGCCTACAATGATAATCTTACCGACCATAACACATTTACTCTCGAAAATATAAACATCAAAAGTACGCAGAAGTTCAAAAATGGAGTAGCGATGAAAATAGAAAATTCACATGTAGGGTGAACTAAAATACTCATAGCCAGGCGTAAAAAACTTATAGCTCTCTTTGAAAAGGAAACTAGAGTCAATGTGAAAAAGATATTATACTCTCTTTGCAAAAAAAATGCAATTCTGTATTTTTTTTTCATATTAGGCGGTTATGTGTGACCAAATTGATAAAAATACTGATATTTATGATACTAAATAAATATATTAGATTACTAATTGTGTAATGTGTTTTAAAGGTTAAAATGTTTAGAAACATAAAATTCGTCACTAACACGCAACCACGGGCAAAAAAAAATCTTCGCACATGTACAAGTAGAGAAGAAGTGTTTAGGCCTTGTTTAGTTCCGAAAAATTTTAGGAAATTGACACTGTAGCACTTTCGTTTGTATTTGACAAATATTGTTTAATTATAGACTAACTAGGCTTAAAAGATTCGTCTCGTCAATTTCGACCAAACTGTACAATTAGTTTTTATTTTCGTTTATATTTAATACTCCATACATATGTTTAAAGATTCGATGTGACGGGGAATGTGAAAAGTTTTGTAAAATTTTCTAGGAACTAAACAAGGCGTTACTCAAACTCCAAAAAAATTTTGGATGCCTTGTTACCACTCGATGGGGAGTCGACGAGTCTAGTCAAATGAACCAATCACGTTCCATTGTCAAGTGATCTTTTTTTAAAAAAACTTCGAACGAACCACAACCACCAGTGATCATGGTGACGACTCATCACGGCACGCAAACTGGGCCTTGTTTAGTTCCGAAAACTAAAAAATTTTCGGAAATGTAGCAATTTCGTTTGTTTGTGGTAAATATTATCTAATTATAAACTAACTAGAGTCAAAAGATTCGTCTCGTGATTTATAGTCAAACTGTGTGATTAGTTTTTATTTTCATCTATATTTAATGCTTCATGTATGTGCCGCAAGATTCGATATGACAAGGAATCTTGAAAACTTTTTGGATTTCGGGATGAACTAAACAAGCCCCTGGTTTGTTTTCCCACGCCAATAACGAGATTCTCTCATGTCAAAAAAAAACGAGATTCTCTGGAGTTGAGCCTTGTTTAGTTCACCCCGAAATCCGAAAAAGTTTTCAAGATTTTCTGTCATATCGAATCTTTTGGCATATGCATGAAACATTAAATATAGATAAAAACAAAAACTAATCACACAGTTTGACTGTAAATCGTGAGACGAATCTTTTAACTCTAGTTAGTCTATGATTAGACAATATTTATCACAAACAAACGAAAAGGAAAGTGCTACAGTAGTGAAATCCAAAAAATTTTCACATCTAAACAAGACCTTGGTCTCTCTGCAGTTGGGGTCAGTAGCAGGTGGGCTTGCCAAACGGACGCCGACGGCGGATGAGCCCGCCCAACGCCGCAAGCCGAGCACCTGTTCAAAGCACAGCAGCCAACCCGCCGGGCGCGCGAGCTCGCGGTGCGTTTCCTGCATAATAAAACCCGCCTCGCCCGGGCCGGAGGCCGGCACAAGTGGTGGGTCAACTCGCAACCGCAGACCAGAGCGCGGGGCCGCCTCCCCGGAGTCCGGAAGCGCCCAGACGCCGCCGTCGCTGTCGCCACCGCGCGCGGCTCGCCCGCGTCCACAAAAGCCGCCAGCGCCCGTGCGCCGATGGATCCTGCCGCGACGGCGGATCCCGGCAGCTCTAGCTCCTCCACGCCCACGCTGCGGAAGCGGAGGATCTCTGTAGACACGTCGCGAGAGACCGCGCCCAGGCCAGAGCCGGAGGAGGAGGGCTCGATGGCGGCGTCCGCACCGGCTGCGGCGGCGGCGGCGGCGAGGAGGAGGGACCTGGAGGCGGCGGGCGAGCCGATGAGCCCCGCGGGGCGGCTGTTCCGGGAGAAGCACTTCAACTGCTACATCGTGGCCGTGATCGGTCTGGGCACGGCGGTGGACGTCGCGGCGGCGCGCGCGGGGATGGAGGCCACGCTCGTCCGCCACCCACGCTTCTCCAGCATCCAGGTACGCGTTCGCCCTCTCTGATGCCGAATTTGGTCTGTTTTTCGTTTGCCTCCGCTCTCGGCTCTCCTACCAACCCGGCCGATGAGCCGGGAGGGAAAGCGAGAGGACATGGCCGTTGACCTCAGCCACGACGCTGGCACGCGGGGATGCGGGCGGGCATGGTGCACGGGCCACGTCTGCACCACCTTGCGCTCGTGTTTAGGTACTGACACCAGGCATTTTTCTTTTCTTCCCTGGGGGCAGCTTTTCGAGCAAGAGGCCTTTTTTAGGATAAAAAAAGGCCGTTTCGATAGCAAACGGTAAGCGAGCTTCATGCATACTAGCAGCCTGTCTGGGACTCCAGGCAAAGAATGTTTTTTTTTTTCTCTGATCAGGATACCGCCAGGCAGGCTCGTCGCATCTGATGCTTGAGGTGACTGGTGACAGGCCCCTACTCAAGCCCCAATAGCTAAATATGGGTGCTCAGTCTAAAAACATTACTCCAGCAGGGTCCCTACTCCAGACCCTATATTTGGCTGGGCACCCATATTTCTTCCCCAGACTCCATTCCTGTTGGCCCAACAGGACAGCCCCCATCCTCCATCGCGTGTCCTAGCCCCAGCGCATGCTCCCTCTCTCTCTAACCTTGCATGTGCATGACACGCTAGGTAACCGGCTCAATGCTCTAATTGTGTCCATGTCCAAAGGAAGAAGAAAGAGGAAGAATAAAAAGACTCTGCCGAGTGGGTCCCTTCTGTCATTCTCTCTGGATTAGGTTTGGGGTCCAAATTTGAGTGCTACTGTTGGAGTTGAAGCAAAAAAGTTAAACCCCAAGAAGTAGGGGGAGCACCCAAATTAAAAATAGGGGTCTAGTTTTGGAGGCTACTGCTGGAGTTGCTCTAGGCCTTGTTTAGTTCACCTCAAAAAGCAAAAAGTTTTCAAGATTCCCCGTCACATCGAATCTTGGGACACATGCATAAAGCATTAAATATAGACGAAAGAAAAAACTAATTACACAGTTTAGCTGGAAATCGCGAGACGAATCTTTTGATCCTAGTTAGTCCATAATTGGATAATATTTGTCATAAACAAACGAAAGTGCTACAGTACCGAAATTCGAAATCTTTTCGGAACTAAACAAGGCCTGAAATCTACTAGTACTACTGTAGTTGATGCTGCACATGTCCTCTTGCCTTTTTTAAGCTACGTTGTTTGTCCTTGGCTTCTGATATTTGTCGTGTTTAAGGTCTTGTTGAGTTCACCCTGAAAACCAAAAAGTTTTCAAGATTCTCCGTCACATCGAATTTTATGTCTAATGCATGAAACATTAAATATAAACGAAAATAAAAACTAATTACACAGTTTAGCTGTAAATCACGAGACGAATCTTTTGATCCTAGTTAGTCCATGATCGGAAAGTGCTACAGTACCGAAAACTTTTCACTTTTCGGAACTAAACAAGGACTAACTTTGTTGGGCATAGAACCATAGCTGAGAAATCTAGACATCTGCTGAAGAAATTGAATTGCACTTAACCAAAATCTGTTCATGTCTTGTACGTTTTTATTATTTGAGAGCGCACTTTATATCCTTGTTTGCCCTAGTTTAGGCATGTTTAGTTTCCCACTCAAATTTTTTTCATCCATCCCATCGAATCTTTGGACACATGCATGGAACATTAAATGTACATAAAAAAATAAACTAATTACACAGTTTGGTTAAAAATCACGAGACGAATCTTTTAAGCCTAATTACTCCATGATTAGCCTTTAGTGCTACAGTAACCCACATGTGCTAATGACAGATTAATTATACTTAATATATTTGTCTTACAGTTTCCTGACGAGCTATGTAATTTATTTTTTTATTAGTTTCTAAAAACCTCTCCCGATATCCTTCCGACATATCCGATGTGACATCAAGAAAATTTTCATCTCCAATCTAAACATGGCCTTAGCCAATATAACGTCGGAAGATCCTTATCTCTGCCTCAACATCCAAAGCCTCAACATCCAACAAAACTCACAACCATGGCGCAAAGCAACTTGCACTGTGGTTATAAAACAATTGGCTACGATTTTAGGGAATGCGAGCAAATGCTTGTTTTGTTTCCTCTGCGTCCGGAGACAGACTTGATTTTTATGCTCTTCTAAAAATAGACGACTTGGCCTTGTTGAGTTCACCCCAAAAAGCAAAAAGTTTTCAAGATTTTCCGTCACATCGAATCTTGCGGCACATGCATGAAGCATTAAATATATACGAAAACAAAAACTAATTACACAGTTTAGCTGGAAATCGCGAGACGAATCTTTTGATCCTAGTTAGTCTATGATTGGATAATATTTGTCACAAACAAACAAAAGTGCTATAATATCGAAATCCGAAATCTTTTCGAAACTAAACAAGCCCGAGATTGGTTCCCAACAACCTAACAAACTTGGTACAGTGCGAAGGAATGACTGGAAAGACCGACTGGATGGTAGTACTGCATTTCATCGACGTGTCAGTGGTTAATGTGATGTTCTCCAAATTTCCACTCAGCCCTGGGTCTTGTTTAGTTGCAAAAAAATTTGTAAAATGGGTACTGTACCATTTTCGTTTGTATTTGATAAATATTGTCCAATTATAGATTAACTAGGCTTAAAAGATTCGTCTCGTCAATTCCGATCAAACTGTGCAATTAGTTTTTATTTTCGTCTATATTTAATACTCCATGCATGCGTCTAAAGATTCGATATGACGGGGAATCTGAAAAATTTTGCAAAATTTTTTTGGAACTAAACAAGGCCCTGTTAGAAAAGTATACGATGTTTACGTGTTCCTGCAAATTTCACTCGCTCCAAATTTCCACTCGGTATCTGAGGCCTTGTTTAGTTGGCAAAAATTTTTGTTTTTGGCTACTGTAGCATTTCGTTTTTATTTGACAAACATTGTCCAATCACAGAATAACTAGGGTCAAAAGATTCATCTCATAAATTACAGGTAAACTGTGCAGTTAGTTTTTATTTTTATCTATATTTAATACTCCATGCATGCGACCAAAGATTCGATGTGACGGGGAATCTTGAAAATTTTTGCGAACTAAACAAGGCCTGACTCTAGCGTCACTGTAGCGTACCTCAACTACCTGTTCCTTGTTCTCTCTTGTCGATTTTTGCAGCAACCGTTTGACTGATGAATACGAACGCACGCATGCGGCACGGCACTGCAAACCTGAAGATAAATAGTTCCGGCCACTATAGACCTTGTTTAGTTCCGAAAAGATTTCGGATTTCGATACTGTAGCACTTTCGTTTGTTTGTGACAAATATTATCTAATTATAGACTAACTAGGATCAAAAGATTCGTCTCGCGATTTCCAGCTAAACTGTGTAATTAGTTTTTGCTTTCGTCTATATTTAATGCTTCATGCATGTGCCGCAAGATTCAATGTGACGGAGAATCTTGAAAACTTTTTGCTTTTTGGGTGAACTAAACAAGGCCATAGACTGCAAATCTCAAGCCATCGTTACCAATCCACCAGGAACAGATGGTGGGCAGCCCTGACCGAGACAAGATAATAAGTGCTGTGCAGGACCGCAGTGCATCTAGACGTTCAAACCTAGCGTCGCTGTATGATGTATCTTTCTTTCAGGCACTCACAATGCAGACTCTATCATGAAGTCTAAAGCTATTTATTACCTCGAACAATGTGGACTTGGAGTCTAAATAAGACTTGAAGTCTTATTTTTTCTACCTCTTTCTTCAATAAATATGGTGCCACATCAGCAAAATACCATAAATAATATATAATTAATTGTCTTGGACTCTGTGATAGAGTCTTGCATTGAGAGTGTCCTAACAAGTCTTTTAGCCCATAAAGCCAGTCTCAATGTATAGTTTCATGACACAGTTACCAAGACTATAAACTAGGTAACCGAGCACAAGAGTTTCATGGGGATGAAACTCCTCTCTCATCTAATGAAACTCCTTCATTTAATGACCCTGCCAAGTCAGCAATTTTACTTATGAGACACTCTATTTAATGTGCATGACACTCCCATAAAACATGCATTGAGACTGACCTAAGACCTAATGTGTTTTTGCGACTTGACTGAGGAGCTAGCTGGTGATCAGAGAGACTACGATATTGATGAAAATTAATGGAGTGGGTCAATTATCAATAAATCTCTCAAAAGAAACCGGTGTGTGGCATTATCAATTGATTGGTGAAAATGACCTGTTTTGGTCTTTATTCCGCATTTCCCCTGGCAGGTGAAGGATGATGATGCGAGAAAGAACGCCAAGCCGCGGTGGGTGCGGACCACGGTGAACCTGGACGACCACGTCATCGTCCCCTACCTGGACCCCGCCGCCACGTCGACCAAGCCGGACCAGGCCGTGGAGGACTACCTGTCCTGGCTGTCCACGGCGCCCATGGACCACTCCCGCCCGCTCTGGGAGTTCCACGTCCTCAACTTCCCGACGTCCGAGGCCACCGCCACCGTCGCCATCCGCATGCACCACTCCCTCGGCGACGGCGTCTCGCTGCTGTCGCTGCTCATCGCGTGCACCCGCAGCGCCGCGGACCCGGCGCGGCTGCCGGAGCTGCCGCCCGCGCCGCGCCGCGCCGGCCCCGTCTACGCTCGGCCGCGCCCGCCGCTCTCCGCGGGCTTCGTGGCGTTCGCGCTGTGGCTGTGGTCCTACGTCGTGCTCGCGTGGCACACGCTGGTGGACGTCGTGTGCTTCGTGGCCACGGCGTGGTTCCTGAGCGACCCGCGCACGCCGTTCATGGCCGCGTCCGAGGGCGTCGAGTTCCGCCGCAAGCGCTTCGTGCACCGCACGCTCAGCCTCGACGACGTCAAGTTCGTCAAGAATGCCATGAAGTGTGTAAGAGCTTCTCTTGTTTGCTGCTCCTTGTTATTCAAGTAGCTTTCCTTCTGAGAATTGAACCAAATGCAGCTTCTGATGGATTTTGCAGACTGTCAACGATGTCCTGATTGGAGTGACTAATGCAGGGTTGTCGCGGTATTATTTCCGAAAGACCAGTGAGTGTACACCTGTAAATCCATGCAAATCAGAATTCAATCATGTTCCCCATTAGCATTCTGCACTTCCTTCGCAAAATGTAAAAATCAGGCCACATTTTTATCCTCATATTTCTTGATTTTCGTCAGGTGGTAGCAACAATGAGGGGAAAAAATCACAGAACATTCGTGTCCGATCTGCTCTTCTTGTTAACATTAGGAGAGCCCCTGGTTTACATGTAATTTACTACAGTATTAAATTTGCCTTTTATGAATATGTCGACACTTAAGGCGTCCTTTAATTAGTATTGTCCTTGAGTAATCTATTCTGAATCGCAATTTGATTTTGAGCAGGCATTGACAGAAATGATGGCTTCTAGCAAGAACAATGGGGCAAAATGGGGGAACCTGATTGGTTACATGATACTACCTTTCCATATAGCCATGCACGATGATCCCCTTGAATACATCCGCCAAGGGAAAAGGACAGCTGAAAGGAAGAAGGCGTCATTAGAAGCAGTTTTCACGTACTGGAGTGGGAACCTAATAGTCAAACTTTTTGGCATGAAGGTATGATCTCTATTTAGATATCAACATGTTTGCTTTGATTGTTGGTTTTGTTTTGCTTGTAGAATTGTGAGGTTTTGCAGTTAGATGCAATTCATGTTAAGCTGAAACCAATCCTTTGGATTGTTTAAACCTTAAATCTAAAGAAACAAACTTAAATTCCGCTTTTATAGAAAGCATATAAGAGTAAGTAAAAAGTCACAATTACATGGATTCCCTCTAAAATGACAAATCACAATTCACAGCCTTGTCATGGACTACTGTAAATTTGCAGGATCACATGAGTCTGAACTCTGTGATTTATTTTCACCCTTACAAGCGGCAGCATTTCTTTTTTTGACATTTTGTTGTAACCAAAGGTCACATGACAAGAGTATGATCTTAATACCTTGGACCAGATTGAGCTATCTTTTGTCTACTCTGGAATTATTGTCTCTAACTGTGAAACTTGTATAGGCTGCAGCAGCTCTCTGCTATGGTATGTTCACAAATACGACCCTGTCATTCTCAAGCATGGTTGGACCTGCTGAGAAGGTGGAGTTCTATGGCCATCCAATCGTCTATATTGCTCCCTCTGTCTACGGGCATCCACATGTAAACGCTCACTAGTCATTAATACTAGTATTGAACACTCAAATCCAGTTCTCAATTGTTAATTATGTCATCTTAATGTGTGCAGGCTCTGACTGTACATTACCAAAGCTATACGAACTCCATCAAGCTTGTCCTCGCAGTGGATGATGCTCAGTTTCCAGACTCTCATCAGCTTTTGGACGACTTTGCCGAGTCCCTGAGGCTCATCCGTCAGGCAGCTTCGAAAGATGACAAAAAGAAACTAGACCAACATTCCTTTTTCGGTACAATGTAGGTTGTTGATGACAACACACAAAGAAATGCTGAACAACATGTCAGGAACTTGATCGTCTGGTTACCTGATTGGGGACTACATAAACTTTCAAGAAATCGCTAGAGAGGCAGTGCAAATTGTAAAGTGTAAGACTAGTATGTATATCAATATTGTTCAACCAACTGTGGTGGAATCACAAAATGGATATTATGCGAAGGAATTCAACATCAACTATTGTTCGATTAGAATGTAGCAATTTCACATATACATAATACATGTTAGCCTTAAAAAACAGAGCCTGCACGCACTATATAACAGTAGATAGCAAATAGGTTTCTACTACTTCCTCTGTTCAAACTATAAGTCGTTCTAGCTTTTCTAGATACAATGCTTTTGTTATGCATCCAAACTTACACTATATGTAGATGCATCACAAAAACTATGTTCCCAGAAACCCAAAATGATTTGTAATTTAGAATGGAGAGTACAACATAACAATTTCCACTAATGCTTATATATCAAAGAACTCGACTCTCCACTAAACTGAAGCTACAAAGACCACAAGCCTCATCGCAACCCAGCACAACCTACCCAAGTTGACAGTCTCATTTCCTGCCCTATTCTAATCTCTCTCTGTCCCTCTGTAGCACTATAGTACTATTTAGCGATGACGTGTGATCAGTGAACAACATGATAATAATGTAGCGCTACGATTAATCATTTTATTGCTATTTGTGGTGCCGGAGGTAGTGTACTGCACCTGATCTTGTACCCTAGCTCGCAGCTTGAACCTAGCTATGCTTTGCTAACTGCTACACTACACATGCTTGGTAGTTTGGTAACATCAAATAACCTAGGATTATTGTTTGATGTGACTCCTAGTTCATGAATGCTTAAATTGCTTATGAAAATCACCAAAGTGCATGTACTTAACTTACTGGTTCCTTCATTATTATTAAATGAAACAACTTCAGTAATAAAACTTGATCAGATCAACTATGGCTAGTATTCTAGTACTTGTTGTCTTCTCTACTCACAAACATAAATCCATTTTGTACATGTTTGACTGACTTTTTTTTATAACTTTGATCACTCATATAAAATTTGTATAGATTGACAGCAGAGTAGGGCTATCGCTAGCTAAAAGAAATTCCTCTACTGTGGCTTTTAGGTGTTGCCTCCACTGAGATCATCAAAAAGGGCATTTGCAGTTTCAGATCTCGGTTATCAATCCTTTCTTTTCACTCTTGTACAAACTTTCAGACTAGGTTACAAGCAAACCATGCAATGAGCTATCGAACTTCCATGGCTTAAGCCAATGCTAAAACCTTGGCTATCACAACAACATCATTGGAATTGGAAAGGATAAACACAGATGCCTCCTATCCTTGTTCTACACCAAGGATAGGAGCAGAGGACTAGCTAGTCTGTGCTAGGTTTCTCTGGTTTCTTGATCAAGATAAACAAGGCTACACGGTTGCTGCGAAATTCAGGGTGCCATTGGTCCTGCTCAATGCAAGCAATTAGGAAGTCCTCCATTGCTGCCTCCAAGAAGCACTCCAGCACAGCATCTATACAACCATATGCAAAGCATTTATATGACGTCTGAGTCAGTCAGTCAGTCGATCCCATTCCAAAAGAAAACAGAGAACGCGAAAGAGGAGCCTTAATTACCGTTGCGAAGCTCTCCAGCTAGAAGTATCGTGGTGTGTTTTCCTGAGAGCTGGTTGAGAGTGGCCTGGAGATCGCCCACTGCTTCCTCATTGTATATGACATCAGAGCCGAGCACTGAAAGAATTGAACAATCACCATTGATCACATCTATCGTGCTCTATGCCGATGAATCCGAAGCAGGCAGGAGTTGAATGTCCATGCAAGAAACAGAGAACAAAAGAAGACAGAGGCGAGCAGACCGAAATCAGGCAGTGGCTCCTTGAGCAATTCATGGTGAGGATCGTCGCCCCACACAAGCTCCGTGACCCGAGCGGAGCCCGGGACGTGGGGGTCGTCGACATTGAGGGCGACGTTCTTCCTGAGCAGCTTGAGCCGGTCGGGGAGGTCGGTGAGGACCACATGGGCGCCCAGCAGGGCGGCGGCGCACCCCACCAGGCCGCACCCGGACCCGAGGTCCACCGCGCGCGTGCCGCGGAGGAGCAGCCGCTGGGAGTCGACGGCGTGCTCGAGGAACTTGGCGAGCACGACGCCGCTGTCCCAGACGACCGCCCCCGTGACCCCCGGGGTCGACATCGAGGAGGGCGACTGCAGCAGGGACAGGCGCCGCCCGCAGGCGTCGAGCTCGAAGGCGTGCGCCGCCTGGCGGACCAGCGCGTTGTTTCGGTGCGCCTCGGGCTGCCCTAGGCCCCAAAGCAGCATCGTCTCCCCAGCCGCGCTCTCCACCGGTCGCACCACGCCGCCGTACGCGCCCATCCCGCTGCCCATCATCGACTCGGCGGCGGCGGCGGCGCTCTGTCCTCTCTCTCTCTCTCTCTCTCTCTCTCTCTCTGGAGACTGGAGAAACGTGAGTAATGGGCCGATCTGGGCCGCCCGTGAGTTCGTCCAAGGCCCAGCCGGAATGGCTCCTCCTCCTTCCCCGATACGGTTCAAGCTGGCCCCACCACCGGTGCGAACGCGATGCCATCCCGCTCCCCCCGCGCCGCCTCCTCGATTGGGGACGCAATTCAAAAGGCGCCGAGGGCAAAGGCAGAGGCGCTCCTCATCATCCTTAACAACGGCTAGCACACACAAAACAGACCCTCTCTTCCTCCTCAGCGGCGCCGTCGTCGTCATCCCCTGCATCCGACCAAGGAAGAATAACGAAGGGGAAGCGCTGTTACTGCCTCGGAGACAAAGGACGATGGAAGAAGCAGCCGCCGCCGCCGCCGCCGCCACCGCCGCCCCCTCCCCCTGCCCCAGGACCGCTCCAGTCAGAGTGGTCGCGAGGATTTGTCCTGGCGGAGGCCCGTCAGGCTCCTTCCATGTCGCCGCCCGTGTCCCTGATCCGGCCAATTCCTCGTCGGCTTCCGTTTCCTTCATCCCCGTCAGCAAGGAGGCCGCTCCTTCTGGGTACGTTTCATAGCAGCCTGCTCCTTGCCGATTATTATTTTAAGATCCGATCTATCTAATCAACTAAGCTGGCCATATTTTGGCCTGTAGAAGCATGACTCCCCACAAGCAACGCGAGTACAAACTCGATTGGTGCTATCTCAACCAAGATTCAGACACACACATATTCCAGAATGAGGTTAAACACCTCGTGGATAACATTTTTTCCGGCGACGGACGCAACCATGCATGTGTAATCACTTGTGGTTCTACTGCCAAAACCAACCTCGTTATGGTATGTTTTTTTATTTCAGATCACATGCCCACCATAAAAATTATAAGAACTGCATATTTATATTTTTTTTGTCTTAAACAAAGTTCACTCATGATTTAAAATTCTGATGTAGGGGTTTGAGGATCATCCTGGCTTGCTCATCATGGCCATGGAGCGAATCCTTGACTGTGCCAAACCCATCGGGGCAACCATTAGAGTTTCCTCTTATCAGGTGCTTCAAGACAATCATGTCTTTGATCTCTTGGAGCCGAAGGATAGTGAGGTGTTTGTGCGAGAGGATGCTAATGGAAGGACTCATCTTAAGGGCCTCTCCAAGGTACACTATTTGCTTACTTTTTTTTAAATTCATGTTCCTGACTTTCTATTTTCGCAGCTACCAGTTTCTCTGAAATTAATCACTTAATGCAGGTTGGAATCAATTCAATTCAAGAGTTTCAGAATTTGTGCTATGGGAGTGACAAGCTCCAAAATCCCACCATAGCTTCCAACCAAACTAGTGGACACCGTGGTTTTATTATTTTCATTTCTAGATTTGATCAAAATGGTAGACAACGCTCTGTAGCAAATATGCATTTTCTTGAGTTGGCTGGTATGTACTTTTCATGCGTGAACTGCAATTTTGTATATTATCTTTTATCAACAATTTAGTTTTTGTTCCCTGATTTTCAATAGGCTATAACAATAACAAGCAAAAGAGCCAAGGTGGGGGATTTGCTCAACCAAATTCTAAGAAGTCATTGTATGCTGTAATGGATGTTGTTCAAGCTCTAAATAGCCACCAGAGCTTCATACCCTATAGGAAGAGCAAAGTAACTCATATTTTGCAAGATTCTCTATGCAAGACAAGTGATGCTTTATTAATAGCATGTTTGGTAAGGATACTTGGCATCAACATCTTTGTATAATGTATTTGAGATATTTTAAGATAAATATCAGGATACCATAAATTAAATGGTTGCACTGTCTTTTATTGTTAATCTTCTGTTGGTTTCAAAAAAAAATCTATAAATGGATGGTGGTTCAATAATATTGCTCAGTAGCATGTTTCTTAAAATTAAATATATGAGTTCATGTTCTGCCTTCGGTCAAAACTCAAAAGATAGTATATCCACGGACGTTTTATAAAAAGAATGTGGCTAGTTAAAATATTTGTTATTGCTATTCTATGTTTCCTTATGTTGCTATTGTTTGACAGAATATGTATGTATTTCTAAATTTAGCTTGTGCTATTTGTTATAACCTTCTTTATGTTACCTTACCATACTTGTTGGAATTGGAATTGATACATTGCTACTGTTACCATGCCAATCTAATGCAATGCATTCTTGCGTAGGATGAAGTCTCCTGCCAAGATGTAGTCTCTACTCTAAGCTTGGCTTCACGCTCAAGCCAAGTGGTCAATGATCAATGCTACAACTTATCCTTAAGCACAAAAGATTGTTTAAAGTCAAATGTAAACCTTTCAATAAACACTAAGAATTTGTCAAGGTCATTATTGCCTTCTACCCAGCAACGAAGTTCTATAGTGGAGAAGTCCGACAAAACTCAATTTAATAACAGTGCAGTAAAAGCAGCTCGAGCTCTCAACGCCAATAAGAGGTCACAATCTGATTTTGGATTTACTACATTTGATACTAGTATTTTGTCAACATTTGAAACTAATGGTGGTTTTTGTGTTATTCATTCAGATCTGAAACAAGCACACATTCAGTGAAAAAAACAAGCACACAATCTGCTTCAATTAGTTTGAAACACTCCGCTGCTAAGTCTATCCTGAGGGGAAGGTAACACTCTATTGATTAAGTCACGATTATCTCAATGCTTTCAACAATACCATTAAAAGTGATCTTTTGTTCTCCAGGAATTTGTTTTTTCCTACAGCTAATTCATCAAAGGTACGTAACTAAACTAGTTTCCTCTAGTCCTTTCGCATAGTATGTCAGTGAAATGGGTATTAAAGTTGTCATTCTTATGTTACTAACTAGTCCAATATGTTATTTTGTGAATTATGTAGGAAGATATGAAAAATTTGGTGACAACTGCAATAGTAAGACCTAAGGTTTGTATAGTTTTAGCACCTTATATGTACACTTTCCATCGATCATTAGTGAACACATTTATATTTGAGTTTTCTATGCTATTCATAGGAGGTAGAGACATCATCTGGCATGGAAATTCAAGCCCTCCCACCAATTGAGGTAATTTAACTTTTATTGTTTTTGAAGGTAGGTGCTACTCATAAAACTAATTATTGATTGGAGCAATATGCAGGAGAAATGTGACGACACAAAAAACAGTGTAATATCATCTAAAATGGAAAAAGTAGAGCCTTGTAGCATGAGAGAAATTGTATTAAGCGACATGAAAGAAGAGGTATACAACCCTTGAAAATAGGCAAATATATGATATTTTTGTGTTTACAATTCCAATATGAATATCATAAATATGTATACCTTTTGTTTCTCTATTCAGGGCCATTCTTCTTCAACAGAGAATTTCGTAGCTGACTCTAGCATGACATACCCATCTACTGCAGCTGGTATGATATTTTTAACTCACTCTTTCTAAATGTTAATTATGAAATCATAGTATTCTCAATTGACTTCACTTTTCCAGATAAATCTGTTGAAAAAAATCCAACCAACGTTATCCAGTCCTCTCCAAAGATAAGTGATCAGCTAAGAGAGATATCAAACTCATTGAAGCTTCTTAGTACTATGCCATCGAGCATAAAAACAGATATAGTTCGTGCCAAACCCTTTGATATAGTTGAAGCAGAACCAAAAACTCCTGAGATCCACTTGAAAGTTCGGCATGTTGAAGATCTACAAGAATCAGGGTTTAAGGTTACCTATTTTAAACTCATTACACAATTAGTATTGTATCCTTAGCTTTGGTGATAAATCATTTCTTCCTTTTTTCTTCACAAAAGCAGAAATCCCTGGCTAAAGAGTGTTTGTCATTTATAAACAGCGCTAGCAAGTAAGTATTGTCACTAATATATTATTTATTGTTGAACCAAATTTATTTATGTTTTTCTAATGAATGTTTTCAAATCATGCAGGGAGCAATTAAAAAGTTTAAAGGTGCGGAGAATTTTAAAGATTATGCATTCAGCTGAACATAAATGATTACTTATGCTTTGCTAACATGTTGTTAATGTTGCAGGGTATTGGAGAGAAAAGGGCAAATTTTATACTTGAGCTTCGAGAGGAGTCACCAGAACCATTGAAAGAGGTAAACCTTCTTCTATATTGAATGCTTAGGAAGTTAAAATTAAATAATATGAAGTGGCAAAACTAATTTTACCTTTCAGATTGATGATCTTAGAAGCATCGTCGGGATGAACAAAAAAGAGGTAACTCTACTATATCTATGTGTTTTGTTTCCTTATTTTAATAAATACAATCAAATTGTCCAAATACAAAAATGCTACACCATCACTGGAGAATGGAGATACATATCTATTAGTCAAATGCACATCTTAGGTAACTTTAGCAGCATGAAAGGTTACCCACATTTACTACCTTCTATTTTTTCTATTTCGTTCAGATCAATAAGATGGTGTCAAAGATGGTTTTGGAATCGAAGATGGACTAGGAAGGGTTGTTGATTTCCTTCCACCTAGGAGACGAGGTCATAGTTCCAAATAGTCTCAATTCGAATATTGATGCTTGTTGGTAGCGGATTGCTGCAGAATCCAAATGCTATCTGTGTTGCTTGTGAGAATAACCGGATGTTTTGTTGAAAAAAAGAATAATCATGATGTACATGTGTTGTGGAGGTACAAGTTTTATACCTGTCGTGTAATGTAAATACGAACAAAGATTTTGAAGGCTTTCAGGTTTGTCGTATCAGAAGCTATTAGTTACCCTGTCATGATTGTCACTGGTTAGTGCCTAACGTGCTGAAGATGCCCAGTTCAGCGCAACACTGAGAACAATTTCAGTTTCGCTGTTGCAGTTGCGGCACCCAAAGCAGCTACATCTGCTTTGTTGAACTCTGAAGAAGTGAAGAGTGCTGTGCCGCAGCCAACTGCCGCTAACACAGTCCCTGCTCACAACAATCTCTACTGTTCTAGTGTCTCCGCTACCAAATTACTGATTCCGTCGATCAACAGCAAGGCGAGAGATTCAGAACCCTGTCTCGGCAAGGATCTCAGGTAGCCGGTCAAGTTCACATCATCAGCTCTCCCTTTCCCGTCCCCTCCAAGAAAGTTGGCCCGTACATCATTCTGTACTTTTATTTCCCCCAAATTTTTCACAGCTCAAGCAACCAACCAAGATATTTATTTATCATCTGAACTTCCACTACACACTTGCAATTCATTCCCACACTCTTCAGTCCTCACTTCCCGAAAGCCACAGGATTTTTAGCAGTACACGAGTGGGTGCACGAGTGCTCTTTTTTCCCCCTTTTCCTTTCGCCGCTTTTGCACTCCACCGGACCAGAGCACCACCCCCTAATCGCTTCCAGATCTGGAGCCGGCATGACACTGCCGAGAGGGACACCCAACCCAGCGGCGGCAGCGGTACCAACCATTGCATCACTGACACCAATCATAAGCTGGCTGGGCTCCCAGCTGCAGTGACAGTGTGACACACACACCACCCACCCTCTCTCTGAGCCTGAGCTGAGCTGAGCTGAGATCCCCCATATCCCCAACCCAACGCAAAAAAAAGTGAGGATAAAAGAAAAATCGCACTACCAACTGACCGCAACTTCCCAACTCCCAGTCCCTCCCTAAACTCGCAAGCAACCCGCGGCTGAGCTCCGTGCACCAGTTGTCTCGCGTTGCTGCCGGTGCTGCAGGCGGCATTGTCGGCGAGCTTAGGATGGGTGGCATGGTGGCGTCGGTGGCGGCGGCGCTGGTCGTCGTCCTTGGCGTGGCGTCGGTGGCGACGGCGCAGTTGGAGACCTGCAACGGCGACCTCCCGCCCGTGCTCGCCGCCAACTACTCCGGACTTGCCTGCCAGCCGGTCTGGAACAACTTCGTGCTCCGGGTACGTATGCTGTTTCTCTTCGTTCTGCGTATGCGTGTGGTCGGAGTCTGGTGGATAATTGAGCTGCTCGAGTGTTCTCTTCTTGGAACCTCTGGCCATCTTTGTCGTGGTTGATGCTGTTCAGTGCAGCGTCGATGGTTGTTTAGGTTTGGTTTCTGCCTTTCTGGGCTTGAGGAGATCTCTCAAGAACAGGGCAGGGCTGGGTGGATCTTGTTGCCTGCAGCTGCAGGCGATTGCTTACTGAAATTTCAGCAGATCAAAGGCTTCCAGCGGCAATAGTAGACTGATAGCTGATAAGGGATTTCTAGCTAACAAGGATACAATTCTTGCAATCTGCAGTTTTTCATGCATAATTCTTAGGATTAGAGTTCATTTTGGTAGTAGTAGCAGCAGTAGCAGAGCTGAAAGCGTATAGTTCAGATAAAGGGGACCAACAGGCAACATGCAATGCATTATTGATCTACCTATCAAGAAAAAGAGAGTAATGCAATAGTAAATTCCTCTGTTGTAGCGATTAGTTGCATTATATTTCTACTCAGGATTGTTGTGATGAACTGCGGATCTTTAGCATACAGATTACAGGTGCATGCTGCATTTCTGAATTCTGACGTATGAACCAAACCAACTCCTCTCGGATGGATGGATCCATTGCAATGCATTGCAGTATCACCAGGACAAGAACAACGTGCTCCGGATCGTGCTGTCGACGATGTACAGCACGGGGTGGGTGGGCATGGGGTTCTCCAGGGACGGCCTGATGATCGGCTCCAGCGCCATGGTTGGGTGGATCGGCAAGAAGGGGCTCCCCCACATCCGGCAGTTCGCGCTGCGCGGCAAGAGCAGCTCCAAGGTGGTCGTGGACCGCGGCTTCCTCGTCTCCAACGACCACGACCACACCGTCGTGGTGCAGCAGGCCAAGATCTACCTCGCCTTCCAGCTCAGGTTCTCCTACCGCCTCTCCCACCAGCACATCATCATGGCCTTCGGCAACAGCATCCCCGTCAAGAACAAGCTCACCAGGCACCAGGACAAGACTTCCTTCACCTTCGATTTCACCACTGGTATGTACGTCCTCCTGTTCTTGGTAAATGGAAAACTGCTTGCATTCAGTTCAGACTTCAGAGTGATGTTGCGTTGCACTTAGCTGAACCACTTGCAAGTTTGCAAGTGGAAAAATAAGAAATGCCTGCGCCTGAAAAATGAGCCGACAAGTCCACTTGAACTGCAAGCAGTTCAGTGTCGGTTGGCCAAAAAAAAAAAGGTTTTTGTTTCTTGAAGCTACAGCCGTCAGCTGATGACACTTTTTAGTAGCCACACCGACATCGGTTGACATCGAAAAGCACTCGAGCCACCTGCTCGTTGCATTGCATGGCTTCATCGTCTACCGTCTGTGTGATCGATCGGATCCCTATGCTATGGTATGATGAGTGCAGGCAGAGCTTCGGTGGACGGGTCGTTCCCCTACGGCCTGCGTCGCGCGCACGGCGCGCTGAACGTGTTCGCGTGGGGCGTGCTGATGCCCATCGGCGCCATCCTGGCGCGCTACTTCCGGCGGATGGACCCGCTGTGGTTCTACCTCCACGTCGGAATCCAGTTCGTGGGCTTCATCATCGGCCTCGCCGGCGTCGTCGCCGGGGTGGCGCTGTACAACAAGATCCAGGCCGACATCCCGGCGCACAGGGGGCTCGGCATCTTCGTCCTCTTCCTCGGCATCCTGCAGATCCTGGCATTCTTCCTGCGGCCCAACGCCGACTCCAAGTACCGCAAGTACTGGAACTGGTACCACAGCTGGGCCGGCAGGCTCGCGCTCTTCTTCGCCGCCGTCAACATCGTCCTCGGCATCCACGTCGGCGGCGCCGACAACTCGTGGAAGATTGGGTATGGGTTTAACCTGGCCGTCATCCTCGTCGCCGTCATCGCGCTTGAGTTCATGCTGTGGACGAGGTGGTCTAAGAACAGCACCTCCACCCCGACCTACTAGAAACCTGCTGCGTGTTTGTGTTGTCGTGGCGGCGGCGACGCGATCGAGAACGCGAAGGGCAGCCCCTAATTTTTTTTAAAAAAAAAAATTATGGTTCTTTTTCCAGGGTTGGATGATGTTGTGTTGCCCTGACCTTGTTTTTTTTTCTTTGTTGGTGTATGAATTGTTCGGAACTGCAATCGTGTCAGTGTGTGAGTTTAGGCAAGTGCACTGGCACTGCCCATAGGTGTGCACGCCTGGTGGTATAGTGGTCCTCTATGATTCTTTGTTTCTCGAGGCATGTTACAGCCGTGTATGATAATTTGAACGAGAACAACGTGCCCATATATAGCTTCACCCATTTGTTGATGCTTAGCTCGTCCGGTGAACCTCCGTGCACTATTGCAAAAAACTGTTATTTTATCTATCCTTTTAAAATTAACTATGAAGATTTGTTGCTTTTGGCTTGACTAACTCTAGTTTTTCCATATATTATAACAAGAAACCAAAACTGTGTCAAACCAGATCTTCCTCTATTAGTAAGAAATAAACTAGACCACTCACACATCAGAAAATTAACCGAGCCAACCCACCCACTCACAATAAGCGTGCAGTCACAACTAGGAATAACAACGGTTTCTAAAAAAACAAGGAATAACAACGGATACCCGCACCACTGCAGACGACATGCTATGGTCCAACTAGGGTTGCCGCTAGCAACGCGCTGACCATCCCTTGTCCCCTTGCACTCTTCTTCTTCCACCTTCTCCTTGCGCCCACGACCACATCCTCAACCCCACTCCTCCTCCTCCTCCCCTCGCGACTCGCCGGCGTCGCCCCGCCACCCATCGTCGCGACCATGCTATGGTTCGCCGTAGTTTCGTGACCGCGGTAGCCTCCTCCTCCCCCTCCCCTGACCTACACCCGGTGCTGCCATGGCTATGCTCACCGGCGCAATGAACACCGCCACGACACCCCCACTGCGATCTTGCTCGGTCGCCTCCATCGTTGCCAGGCCCCTTACTACTCGGCCGCCATCTCCACAGCCTAGCCAACTTACCTCTCCCAAACTCCCATCTAAGCCCGCCAAAGTTGGAGAAGAAGGAAAGAGAGGTCGGAACCCTAGCCACCGCCGTCGTATTCTTCCTCTCCGGTGGGACGCGAGCGTGCGCTCGTGTGGAGAGAGAGAGAGAGAGAGAGAGAGAGAGAGAGAGAGAGAGAGAGAGAGAGTGGGCTAGGCCGGTCCGCGTCGCGTGGAAGAGGGAAGGGGTGGTTGACGCGCTGCTAGCGGCACCTTGGTTAGACTAGATGATTACCGCCTATGCGGGGTAATGGTACCCTACGGCCCTACGGGTAATCTGCATCTAATTTCACACCATGCACAAAGGAATACTGGCATTCAACAAATTAGACATTTATAAGTAATCAACACATGACAAGCACATAAGTAAATGTATTTCAAACCAGTAAATGACCGAATGCAGTAGGTGCAGAGTAGCATGGCGAGCGCGTGGGCTGGTGGACAGAGTTCTAACCGCAGGCATGGTTGCCGGTGACTCGGTGAGATGCTTTGTGCTTGTGTAGGGCATGATGCCCCGAGCGGCCGAGTCCCCAACCAAACAACTAGGGTCGAGTCACCTAGGCCTTGTTTAGTTGCAAAAAAATTTATAAAATGTACATTGTAGCACTTTTATTTGTATTTGATAAATATTATCTAATCATGAATTAACTAGATTCAAAAGATCTGTCTCACAAATTACAGATAAACCGTGTAATTAGTTATTTTTTTAATTTATATTTGATGCTTCATACATGTGCCACAAAATTTGATGTGACGAAAAATCTGAAAAATTTTGTAATTTTTTTTAAGAACTAAACAAGGCCCTAATATATCCATGGGTACCAAAATTATCTATACTCCCATCGTTACCAGGTAGGCCACTCGGGTTTGAGGCACCTATTGTCATATCTTGGCCTTGTTTAGTTCTTCAAGGAAAAAGTTTCGTGACATTGTAGCACTTTTGTTTCTTTATGGTAATTATTGACTAACCATAGACTAACTAGGTTTAAAAAATTCGTCTCGTTAATTCCGACCAAACTGTACAATTAGTTTTTAGTTTTGTCTATATTTAATACTTCATGCATATGTCTAAAGATTTAATATAATGGAGAATCTTGAAAAATTTTGAGATTTTAGGTGGAAGTAAACAAGGCTCTAGTGACAGCCTCACCTCGTCACGCTGCTAGCCTGCTAGTACAGTAGTACTATACTCCCGTCGCTGTCAGCGCGGCCATCACCGGGAGCTTCCGAGCCTGGCGTCACGTCAGGGCACAGCACAGGCAGGGCGTTTGGATTTCCGTCGACCACGACCGCTGCCCGTCTGGAGGCGGACGCGCCGGCCCCGCCCGGCCGGCAACACGATGGATAGATGGATGCATGCCGTATCCAGAAGACGTGCTACGGAACCGGAATGCGACCGCAGGGTGGTGACTACTTTTAGCCACGGCACACGGGTGACGACCGGCGGCACGACGCCAGCGCCAACCCTTGCTTGCACTTGCACGTGTACGCGCGATATGTAGCTGAGGCCTTGTTTAGTTCCGAAAAGTAAAAAAATTTCGGTACTGTAGCACTTTCGTTTGTTTGTGACAAATATTATCCAATTATGGACTAACTAGGATCAAAAGATTCGTCTCGTGATTTACAGCTAAACTGTGTAATTAGTTTTTTTCGTCTATATTTAATATTTTATGTATGTGCCACAAGATTCGATGTGACGGAGAATTTTAAAAATTTTTGGTTTTCGGGGGTAAAAGCCGTAGTGATGATTGGCCCGAGCCCGACTCCTCACGGCCGGGGAAATCGGCGAAACCAGAGTGGCAACACGTGACGTAAGTGTCGGCCGGTGTCGTTGTTGGCGAAATCCATCTGCTTTGGTTGACTCTGAGCTACAACTACAGTCTTTCTGCTTGAGTTGTGAGTTTGTGACAGTAACCAGATGTATATATATGCAGTCCTTCAGCTGTGCAGCCTGCTGGATGCCTGGAATAGTGTGGACATGAATGAGGTTTTGTTTAGTTCGTGAAAAATTTTGGTTTTTTTTACTATAATAACACTTTTGTTTGTATTTAACAATTACTCTCTCTGTCCCTTTTTAATTATCGCAGTTGGTGTACGTGCCATAAGTTTGACTTGATTTGTAGAAAATACGTGCAACATTTGTATCTCAAAATAAATTTATTAAAAAACTAGATTCAAAGATCTTTCTAATGATACTAATTATGTATTATAAATATTAATATTTTTTAATATATAATTGCCGGCAGTTGTTTTTCGGGAAGCGCAAGCGACAATTAAAAAGGGACGGAGGGAGTACTGTCTAATTACGGATTAAGTAGAATTAAAAGATTTGTCTCGCAAATTACAGACAAACTGTGCAATTAGTTTTTGTTTTCGTCTATATTTAATGCTTTATACATATGTCCAAAGATTTGATGTAATGGAGAATTTTTAAAATTTTTGAAAACTAAACCCGGCCTGAACCTAGTAGGGCTAGCTAGTTTTGGTGGTTGGAAAAAATTTAGCAAGGACAAACACCATGCCCAGTAGAGACGCCTTGAACTTGGCCACCACGCCGCAGTAGCTAGAGATCTATGTGGCAATGGCTTCTTAGCTACATAGGCATGTCACCTGCTCTGCATGCCAAAAAAAACAGGTATCAAAACCAATTTATCATGTGTCTCGAGGTTAGATCGACACTTCTACGGTTGCTCATAGCCTCTGTGTCTCCATTGCATGCTATTATCTAGTGTAATCCTTTTTTAAAAAATTATATAGTATCTTATAGCTATGAGCATGATGGCTAGAGATGACTCATACTCCTTGTGGAACCATTTAGAGATTAGTATACCTTGTTCATAATGCCACCATGTCACCATAGAGCTACATAACAATGGTTTTTGGCTACATATACACATGCCACCAGGTAGCCTACTTGTCGTGGTCTAAACGTCAAATGGTTCTGTGCTAATTTAAAAATAGTACATCCCACAATTTAAAGAAATTTAAAATAATTAAGTTATTATATACATCCCAAATGCTCACAAGGGAAAGAAATGAAGTCATAAGATCTAATCTCAAGGCTGCTGGCTACATTTTATCTTATGGCTATGAACATGATGGATAGATGACTCACATTCACCTTTGGGGTCACTGGGGATTATTTCTTTTTTTTAACTCAGTGGGGATTATTTCAGTTGTGCATAATACAATATAACAAAACAAAACAGCGGTCTGAAGCATACATATATACTAGGGTACCACCTCGTCACCATAAAGCTACACACCAATATAATATGTCTTATGGTCTAAAAATGTCAAATGTTTCTGCTAATTTAAACTAGAATATCCCAATATATATATATATATATGATTCCAAGAAACTAAAAAATATATAAGCTATACCTGAAATGCCGAAGTAAAGGAAGTCGTCATCTCTAAGCTTAAGGCTGAATATAATAGCTGATGATATTATAAACTCGCCTTTGGTGGCATTAGAGATTAATTCAGTTGTTGCTAATATACCTGAGTAGACATGTATACAAAGGTTCTTGTAAATTTTTTGGCCCTAATTGAATGCAGCTAAGAGAAACCTGGATTGAATGAATGCAGATAAAAAAGCTCCAAATATCAGTTCTTACAAATCCTGGATGTGATTGAATGCTGCTAAGTTATAGTACTCCGTAGTTTTGCATTGGAATACTAGTAGTGGCTCATTATCTGAAAAAAAAAAGTTCTAAAATACTTTAGCCATTCTTCAATCCTTCAGTTACCATCAGTTACTAGCGCATTTGCGCATCAAAACCAGCAATTTTAACTATGGGCGGTGTAGGCAAGTAGAGAATTGAACCGGCCGTCCGGGATTTTTTTTCCCCCTTTTGACCTGTGGTCGATCGCCGGTCACTGCAAACTGCAACACACCCACAGCCGCAGCACAAGGAACCGGAAGTAACAGAAGAAGACCGCACTGCAAAACGCAAGGGCCAAAGAAAAAAAAATCAGATCGTGCACGCCTAAGGCCAGTCTCAATGGATAGTGTCGCTGTACGGTTTCACATACGAATACGTCATATGCATCGAAATTGAAATGAAACCATCTATGAAATAACCCCAGCAATGAAGCATTTCACTTTGTTGTTTCCAAGACTAAGCAAATCATTTAATTGTTGTAAAATGATTGGATCACAGGTAAAATGGTGAAACGATTTGGCGCTCAGTGGAGATTTCATCCCGTTTCACCGCGTGGGAAACAACGCCCGTAGAGTTTCACCATGGTGAAACTACTTCCTTCTCTCTCCTCCCCGTTTCATGCAAAAAGTGTAGTTTTGCTGACATGGCTGAAAGCCCAAGTTTGGTTTTGGTAATTAATGACACCAAGTTGCTAATGCATTGTGTTTAAGCGATTTGAGTTAGGCATAGCAACACATGTGATGAAGGTGCATGGTGGCATGGAAAGGTGGCCACACGATCATAAAGGGATGAAGCATGAAGTGGAGATCATGGTGATAAACGAGGAGCAAAGTTATCAAGACAAAGGTATAAACATAGGGTTTTACTTTTGCCGGTCTAATATGAGTAGAGAAGTGCTTGACCGGGTTTAGGATAGATAGCCGACTATCAAGAGGAGAAATCACGGTCATCTCTCGAATCAAGTGCTACTAGGTCCATATCTTGAGCATATGCATTAGGATCTAGTAAAGTGCTAACTTAACTCCTTTGGTGAAAATGTTTGTGAAAAGCTAACACACTTGCACTTTGGTGGTGGACACTTGTTGGTGTTAGCACATTTACAAAGGAGGTGGAGTTCCTAGGGTTGAGAGGGGTGTGGGTTCCTCTCTCCCTCCCGCCGAGCTTGCGAGGCGGGATTCGGCGCTTTTGAGAAAAATAAGTGTATATTTTCTATTGCGCCGGTGGGAAATTTTGAGAAGTCGCGGGAGTGTTTTCTCACTGAGAAACACTCACCGAACGCTGAGTGCGGAGGCACCGGACGCTGGCCTCAGCGTCCGGTGTGCTTGACCCTGCTAGGTTGAGCACCGGACGCACTCTGGGAGCGTCCGGTGTGAGGGGTTTTTGCAACCCTCTCTGCGCACGAGTCCGGTGAGCACCGGACCGTCCGGTGCCCAGCGTCCGGTGAGGTCGCGAGTTTGACAAACTCTCTGCGCATGAGTCCGGTGTGCACCGGACGCGTCCGGTGTGGACTTGCAAAGCGTCCGGTGTGTTGCAGGTAGCCGTTAGAAACTGACGCGCGAGTTTCAAGATCGACACGTGGCCAACTCCAGTGCACCGGACGCAGGGGGTCGAGCGTCCGGTGCTCACTTAGTAGCGTCTGGTGCCCCCGATTTCAGCCCAGTGAAAACAGCCAACGACTAGTTTCTTTGAGGGGCTTATAAATTGAGGGTGGCCGGCTTTGGGAGGCTCTCTCTTGCACATTTGAATACTTGAGGCATACATTGAGCTAGAGAACACTCCCTCCACTCATCTCCTTGCTTGATTGCTCATCCTAGTGAGATTGAGTGAGATTCAAGTGCATTGCTTTGAGAGTTGCATTTAGTGGCACTTGATTCTTGAGTTTGCTGCGGATTTCTTGTTACTCTTGGGTGTTTCCCGACGCCCTAGACGGCTTGGAGCAACGGTGGTGTTGAGCTCGTGATTGGAGATTGTTTCGAGCCTCACCAAGTGATTTGTGAGGGGTTATTGAGCCTTCTCCGCGGGAGATCGCAATTGGCTACTCTAGTAGATTGCTCGTGGCTTGGAGGATCCCCATCTTGTGAGTGGATGTGCGGCACCCGCTGAGGGTTTGGCTTTGGATTGCCAATTAGCTCGTGATCCATCAAGTGGGTGTATCGCCACAACAAGGAGTAGCTTGCCGGGAAGCAAGTGAACCTCGGTAAAAAATCTTGTGTCATCTCTTACCGAGGATTCTCTTGTGATTGTGAGTGATTGATTGGATATATTTCTACTCTACTACGTCGGTATAACAATCACTCCCCTCTCCTTTACCTTTGTGTATACCTTGCTAGTTGTGTAGCTTGTTTAGCTTAGCTTTCTTGTTTAGGAGTGTAGCAAGCTTCTAGTTGTGCTTTCTTGTTGTAACTAGTGTTTAGCTTACTTGCTAGACTTGTGTAGGTGGCTTGCATAGCTTAGTTGTGCTAGTGCTAGAATAGCTTCGCCTTTTGTTTTACTAATCAACTTGTCTAGTTGAAGTTTGTAGAATTTTTTAAATAGGCTATTCACCCCCCCCTCTAGCCATTTGGACCTTACAATGGCGCTCTAATAAATATGTATGATATCCTGGTGAAACCCCCACTGAGACTGACCTAATAAAATGTGCAGTGAAAATTTGCTAAGGGCACTCACAATGCAAGACTATCACAGAGTCCAAGACAATTAATTACATATTATTTATGATATTTTGCTGATGTCGCAACATATTTATTGAAGAAAGAGGTAGAAAAAATAGGACTCCAAGTCTTATTTAGACTCTAAGTCCACATTGTTCGAGGTAATAAATAACTTTAGACTTTATGATAGAGTCTGCATTGTGAACCCTCTAAACGTGATCAGGGTAGTAGCAGTTGTAAAGATCGTGATGAGGCATATTGTGTGGAGCGTGAACCCTTGCAAAGCGTCCAATTCAAAATGTCTTCCAAGTTCCAACCATTTGAGTGGTGGGATTTAAGGGCTGTTATCACGAGGCTTATTCCATAGGAAAAAGGCTTTCGCTACCACAAAAAACATCTTTTTTTCCCAATAACCAAAAGCCAAACCGTCATGATTTATTTGGTTCCATATATATATTAAAAGTTTGTGTGTAACCATATATAGTGACGTTGTGAAAAAAAGGAGTGATGTTATACATTAACAAAAGAAAAGCGATGCTGTAAGATTACAACATGCGCTTGAGATATCAACGAACTGAGGGATCTCATGTGGAGTTTTGAACAGCTCGTTGCATCAACGAATCTATGTTTTTGCTCGTGTTAGAATTTTACGAGACAAAAAATTAGAAGTTATGTTTAATACCTATCCAACCAAAAAGAAATAATTAACTTTGTGTTTCATATTTGTTTATTTCTAACATGACATGCTTTGTAATCTTTGTCTGATTATGACAAACTTACAATTATTAAATATTTTCTTCATCCGTACCTACAGTTTTTCTCCCTCTACGGGGTGGCACCTCCATGTGTCTTCAAGCGATTAGTTAAAACCTTAGATTTATTATGATGGATTTTTTTTACAACCGTGCATCATGACTTTACGAATCTAGTTTTTTTACTTTCAAATTCTGATTCTATTAGTTATATTTTTTTATCCTCGAGTTAAGTTGAAATATTGCTCTCATTATAAATTTTATGCAAAATTCACATTTATTAACATGAAGATGGTATTAATGGATAAGCCTAATAATCACTATTTACTCCAAAGAAATCTAAAAGACCAAGTAGATCATAGCCATCTTTGGTTTACACTAGCCCCCTCTACCACCGAAGTTAATGAATTTTCTTATCAAGGAAAAAATAGTGTGCTTCCACTTATAATATCAATATCAATATATATCTTAATATTTGAAATCAAATGTATAATTTATCTAAATAACCAACTTACTTAGATGCTATACAAGGTGCATGAAACACACACGGAGAGCTCATGTTAGTATTATAATGGGAGTATACAATCATGTATCATACACAAATACTTGAGATGTACACAACCATATTTTGTACTATTTATGCTAGGGAATCTTTTGTTACACCTAATTGTGATGTGTTAATACCCCTATATCGTCAGCCGCCCACCACCTGTTGCCCACGGTTTACCGATGCCACACACTTCACGCCTAGACAACTGTTGTATTGATTATGGAAATGTAGAGTGGAATTAATGTTATACGTTCTTACCTTTTTCATTAAAACGTTTCTGGCTGATAGATGGGCCCATACTTGTGTAAGACCCCATATGTCAGTGGAAAACTATACGAAAATTGGTCTCTTGGTATCTCTCTTTCTGCTCATTCACGCAACGTTAGGTGGCTCGATAGTTTAAATACGGGTCACTCTACTCCAACCACAGGCCCGTCTTTCATTTCCACATACCTCTTTATGCTCCGCTAGGCACAATAGAAGATCTAGGATCGCAACAATAATAGCCTTGTCATTTCCCTAAAGATTTTCGGTTAAAGTATTGCAAGGTATTCCGCCGATTTATTCTTCTTGCTCTTGAAAAGAACTTTCTTTGTGAACATGTGTTTTTTGTTAGGTCCCTCTTCATGGTAAATCTGGCTCATGTTCATTCTTCCTTGGCTAGTTCTTCTCGATCTTTATATACCTCACCATATGGTTCTTCAAATATCTAAGGTGAGGAGTGAGAACACTGGTAAGATTTTCCATGATCTATCCCTTCGACTTGTAAAACTCCCCTCACACCCTTTTTTTGTTGTGTAGATCCTCTTGATTTGTTGTGGACACAGGAGTATCAACGCTGGAGGAAGTAGGGGAGAAAAGGAGGGTGAGGTGGCCTGCAGAGCCCCCTCCTCCCCCTTCTAGCTAGGTCCGACCATGGTCGAAGGTTCATGACTTGATTTCTAGGATTTATAGAGAAAGGCAAACAACCTTAAATCTTTTGCAATTAAAAGATTTGGTCAATATCTTCATTCATCATTAAAGTAGCATAGTTTTTATTTTTCAAATTATTAACTATGCTGCTTTTCTGGGTCCTATTCTTTCATCCATTGTAGATCTCTTGCTTCTCATGAGACTTCAAAAAACAAGCATCATCCACAACCCAAAGAGGTTGAAAGTATTGGATCAAAGATAAGGAAAGGAATGATGACTTTTTAATATGCAATCCGTTTACGTCCCTAACAAGATACAAATACCTCAGATCCCATCAAACTGGGAGGAAGTCGCCACTCGAAACGGTTCACATCTTCTACTTATTAATTCTTTATTTCCCTTTTTATATCTTTGATTTTATTGGTATTGAGATAACTTGTACACACATCATGATGTTTAGCATGTTAAAACTAATATTACGCAAAATCTCTAATATTGTGCTAAAACTGAAAGAAAGATTAAAATTATCTCTAGTTATCCCACTTTCTATTATTACTATAATGTAAAAGGAATTTTAATTTGGAAAAACATACATTTTCTTGCTTGTAGTTTTCTTAGATGAATGGTGGAGTTATTACCTGGTATTTTTTATTCTACTGCCTTTTGTGATAACCATAGTAACCTTTAGACGAATATATTGGGGAGACATTTTCAATGTTGATACTATTCCAAAATTATATTATTACTTATGAAAAATGCAGATCTCTTTTATATCTAGAGCATGAGACAAAAGAGGATGTCATACCACCAAACTAATATGTGAAAAAAGCATGACCCATATTGCACCCAACATGTAGCTTCTAGAAGAGGTATTGTCTAAGGAAGTAAAACTGCCATCAATAAAGTGACTTTTGGACTATTGGCTCATATCAACTAGCGTCGATTTACTCTATGACCACAATATTAATAGCATTGATATGAAAATTCGAAACTTAAATGTTCTTGAGTTAATTTTGGTGTAGCATATCTCTAGGGGATGATTTATTTCTTTCTCAAATAAGAGAGACGATGTCTTCTCTAATCTATATTTTCTCACCCACCTTCCTAAATGGAAATAGAATTATTAGTTTTTGGCCCTGCATTTTGGAGTCTACTATGAACACTAGAATAAATGCATGCTTAAGAGAATAGCAATACAAATAGTGGACATCTGTTTCCCATATATGGTTCCTTGCTTTGGAAGAACCTTCTCTCCTTTGCATATGACAATACAAAGCAACATAGAAGGAAGCAATCGACAAGAGATAATTTCAACTTGTTATGCATGACTCATCATCTAAAGTTGTAACCCATGACATGTTCCTTTTAGTTACACTAGATCCATAACATAATCACCATTTTTCTTATACGATTGTTTGTCATAGACTGATCTTCGTCAGGCATTTTCTTAAGTACATGACAATAAAAATCAACGTGTGAAGAAGCGATCGACAAACGAAAAACTTGGATTTGTCTATACGAAAACCAAACAGCACCGTGCTTTCCCTTGTAAAGTTTAAAATCTACATGATAGGAATGTCCAACTAGATCCATAATCCAGTAAGCATAGTCATCTTGCTTTCCCCTTTATGAGCTGGAAAGATAATCATCTCTTCAATGCTGCTAAACCCTGTACTGATGGTGTGATCTCCTGGATGAGTCTAAAAATACCAGCCAGGGTTTTTTTAGAGGTAACCCGGCGGGCAACCGGCCGTCACGCGCTCCGCCCGTCGGAGCCTCACATGACATGCCCCGCACGGTCTGACGTGGTGTCTGGGGTCCTCTCCACGCCATCGCCATCGAATCCCACCCGTCCGTCAAGAATCCCGTGGTCAACATCCTTTCCTCTTCCCCCAAGCCAAGATGCGTCCGGCCCCACACGTCAGTGGTGACTCACCGTCTGGTTAGGTAGCCCGGGAGCAGTTGTTGCCAAGTTTGGAGCCGTAATCGCCGTCCACTTCTGTGGTGATCAGATCACGGTCGTCAGCTAAACAAGGGTCTGCAGTTTGGCTTATCTGGAGTGTAGGGATGGATGAAGTGGCATGGTATCCACCGTGGCCCACCTGTCAGTCTTCGAGTGACGTGGTACCTCTTGCTCTACTGCTAGTGCTTTCCTATGGACGGACTATGGTGGGCGCAAATGCTTTGCAGGGAGATGAACGTGAGCGCTTATGCAAATCCACCATGGAACTTCGAGTTAATCACACACTATGCCACTGCATTGGGATTACGGAAATGCCCATCAGCGTTGGGGATTACCACAGGCGTGCCACTGCCTCGCAGGTGCACTCCTGTGCGGGCGTGGAGGTGGCAGAGGCGAGAATAGGTGCGGAGAGTGGAGGGCATTCCCGGTAGAGTGGAAACGATAAAGCCTCGGCCCTTCTGCAGGCTCTGCCCCTGCTCCTCCTCGCCATTGCTGTGCGCTCTCCGGCTCTCCGCTCCTCTCTGTTGTGTCCTCGCCGTCAGATTTCGCAAGAACCTTCGTTCCCTGCGATCTCTCGTCGGTTTGGTCGGCCGAGATGGTTGATCTGTAGAGCGAGACGCCGAGCCCGGAGAGAGAGAGAGGAAGGAGTGCACCGGCAATTGTAGAAACCAGCACCGGCGGAGGATTTGAGGACGCCGATTCGATGCGCGGCTCCGCGGACGCCGTCGCGGTTGCTCGGGACGTGGCCTCGTCGAGCCCGTCGAAGCCCCCGTCGGCATTGGACATGATGAGGTATGCGAATCCACCCCCAATCCCGTTCGCCTGCCGCTGCCGCTGCCGCTGGCAGCGATGTGTTCGGTCAGCGTTCTTGGTGTTCTCGTACGCCGTCTTTCCTGGGATCGAAGCCCGCGAATTTGCCTTCTCGTTTCCGCCGCCGGTGTTTGTTGGTGCGGCGTTCCGGCTCCTGCCGGGCTGATTTGAGAAGTTTCTCCCTTTCGTGCCGTGTTTGCCGTCCTTCTCTGCTCTGTGCCGCCCGCCCTTCTCTTTCAAGGCGCGGTTTGATCTGCCGGCCACTTGTTCTCGCGTCTCGCAGCTTGTGTCTCACCAATCTGTTATGGTTCTTCGCTGGTCTCGGTTCGGTTCTCATATATTGCAGGTTTTCGTTCTGAATTATCCGCTCGGCTTTCTGGATGACTATTTCTCTGCACAGATCTCTGAACCGCTTGTGTAGCGTGGAGTTGTGCGGTTTGCGAGCGTTCTGATTTTTGCGGTTCCGAATTCATGCAGGGAGACGAGATTCTGCAATTGGTTTCAACCATTGCTCCTTACTCTTGCTCGATCCAGTCGCTGACTCGAATTCCGTTTGATTGATTCCGCTGCAGATACCCGAGGCCGAGCTCAGACGGCCTCCCGCTGCCCAATGGCATCGGCAGCGGCGTGAGCAAGAAGCCTGCAGCGGCGGCGGCTCCGGCTCCACCGGCACCCAGATCGAGCAAGGATGACGTGGCGCCGCCGACCGTCGCCACCGACAGCTCCCGCCTCGCGGCGTTCCTTGCCACGACGTCGCTCGAGTCCAAGCCGCGCCCTCGCGTGCCGCAGGTGCAGCCACAGCCACAGCCGCCGGCACAGGCCGCACCTACCTCGGCGCCCACTGCCGCCGCCGCGGTGACCAAGAGCCCCGCGCGCGACCAGGGCCACGGCGGCAGCGGCCAACACCCCTCCTCCGACCACTCCGACCCCGCCTCCCCGAGCTCCACCGGAGCCGGCGAATTGCTGCTCCAGTGGGGACAGAACAAGCGCATGCGGTGCCGCCGCGACTCCGCGTCCGCGTCCGCGTCGCCGCAGCGCCGGCAGGCGGGCGGCAACAAGATCCAGCGCCGGTCGTCGTCCCCACTGCCGGCGGCGGACAAGCTGATGCCGCCCCCGAGCACGGCGCCCTACACCCGCGCGTCCAACCTCCGCTCCGCCTCGCCTCTCCCGCCGCGCTCCGGCTCCGGCTCTTCTGGCGGCGCCAGCGACGCGCACCACCCCCGCCCCCACCCCTTCAGGTATGGCCGCCGTCTTAACGCCCACCTCCCTCTCCTCTACCCTCTAGGCGTCTCTCCTCTACCCTCTAGGCGTCTCTCGCTTCGTTTTCTTGCGCTGCGCTCCCGGTTTTTCTCTTCCGATTTTACCCCCGCCACCGTGCCGTCTTCTCTGGCCCGTGCCGTCGCGGTCGTGCTCGTACGTGGTGGCGTCGGGCTCGGCCCCCTGGTTCGATCGCGCCGGTTCGTCTTGTCTGGGACTCTGGGTGAGCTGTCACGCTGCCGCAAGCGTTCGGATGATACGAAATAGGAGGAGTACCAACCCATCCCATTCCTTCTCGCCACTCTGTTTGTTTTTTTTTGTTTCTTTTTTTTCGTTTTTTATTTAAAATTCTAGTGGGTTTTGGCTGTTTTCCCATGCTAGTTTGAGAATTCGATTTCATTTTCAATGAAGGGTTTCGATTTTATTTTTTTATATATAAGATGAGGGTTGACGGGGTTTGGATTTGAATCGGATCACCAAAACCTCGATGATTCCTGCTCCTTGCCTTTTTCACACCTGCCCATCCTTCACAGATTTCCCCTTTTTGCGGTGATGGTTTAGGCCCTGTTTACTTCAACCTGAAGATTTTGATTCTAGATAGTGTATAATTAGACGATATTTGCCACAAACAAACGAAATTGCTACAAAATATTTTCACAACCTATGGCGTGGGTCAAAGGAGCGGCACTTCACTTCACCCTTGACCTTCACTAAGGCCTTGTTTAGGTCGCAAATTTTTTTAAGATTTTTTGTCACATTGAATTTTTGGTCTTTGGTCGGATACCTGAAACATTAAATATATATGAAAATAAAAACTAATTGTACAGTTTACCTGTAATTTGTGAGATAATCTTTTAAACTTAGTTAATTTATGATTGGCCAATGTTTGTTAAATAAAAATAAAAATGCTACCGTAGTTAAAAATCAAAAATTTTGCGAACTAAACAATGCCTAACCTGCTGCATTGGCAGCCAGCAAATCCATCATCCATCCATCTAATCCCCCAAGCCATCTGTCATCCGGTATTCCGGTCACCCTAGCTTGCCGATGTCCATTAATGGTCTCCTTCCCGTTTTCCGGCTGCGTTTGGCTTGTCCGCTTGTGTGAATGGTGAACAACACAGTGACATCATCACGAGCGCAGGCAGTAGGCAGGCGACAGGCGCGGCGAGTATAGTAGGACTTGATCCAGGGCGCACCCAACGCTCCACGCCGCCCGTCCACATTTTTTTTTTTTTTGCCCCCCTGTGGGCATCCGCAGCGGCAGCGGCCTTTTGTTGCCGGCGCCCAGCTTTGCTGTCCGCGCCGCATCAGAAGTAGAACCCCACCATTCCCTGGTCGCTGTTACCGAACCGGAGGTCCGGAGCCCCGCCCCGCCGCCGCTTTTAACCCCAACCACCGTGCTGGGCCAGCCGATCGCCGTCGGGATTACTAGTTGGTAGTTTGTTGGTTGGTTTTGGTTGCCGGGTGTCTGATGCTACGAGTGCGATGATGATGACCAGATCGGCGGAGGACCGTGCCGCGGGGAAGTTCTCGGCGGCGGCGGCGAGGGCCGAGAAGCAGCGTGCGGTGTCGCCGCACAAGGTGGGCCCGGGCTCCGTGATGGGCCTGGGCGTCCCGGACCCGAAGCAGCACCAGCAGTACAACCAGGGGGGCAGCGGCAGTGGCCAGCATCAGCAGCAGCAGGCCGGCGCGGTGGCGGCGGCGGCGTCGACGAAGCCGGCGCCGAAGCTGGAGGTGCCGCGGATCTACACCACGCTGTCCCGGAAGGAGAAGGAGGATGACTTCATGGCCATGAAGGGCACCAAGCTGCCGCAGCGCCCCAAGCGGCGGCCCAAGAACGTCGAGAAGACCATCAATGTGCGTGCTTTTTTCTCCCCCTCTTTTCTCCATTTGCCGGTGTTTAAGTGATTATTACCGGATGTCGAGACTTGTAATCCATGGATTTGTGTTACGCTGACATGATCTCGTGCATGTCATGTCTTGTCTTGCGCAGTTGATCTGCCCCGGGATGTGGCTGACGGATGTGACCAGGAGCAGGTACGAGGTGCGCGAGAAGAAGTGCCCCAAGAAGGTACCCATAGTACATCCTCTACGTTTTTTTTACCCTTTATCTTCGTCGTCGTCGCGTTGGAAATGTTCTCGGCCGGTTAGTCGGATCCGGTTCACCCTCGTATTATTTGATGATTTACTGCTAGCCACCGCCGTTAATTCGAGATTAGGCCGACAGATCAGTTAGAGATGGTTGGAAAAAAAACATAAAAGATGGGTAGAGGGAAAATGGGTGTGCGTACCCTTTTTCTCCTGTCCCCTTCTTATGTCACGTGGGGCCCACTTCCCGTGAACCGTGAGCGCGAGAGGGAAGGAAGTGCTCATTGATGGCCGCGCTCCACATCGCGCGCTGGCTTCGGCAATAAGGCCCCTACCAAAATTTTTTTCATCAATCTCATCGAATCTTTGGACACATGCATAGAACATTAAATGTAGATAAAAAAATAAACTAATTACACAGTTTAGTTAAGAATCGCGAGACGAATCTTTTAAGCCTAGTCTATAGTAACCCACATATGCTAATGACAGATTAATTATGCTTAATAAATTTGTCTTGCAGTTTTCTGACGAGCTATGTAATTTGTTTTTTTATTAGTTTCTAAAAACCCCTCCCGACATCATTCCGACACATCCGATGTGACACCCAAAAAATTTTCATTCCCAATCTAAACAGGCCCTAAAGCCTTTTATTAGTTCCAAATTTTCTTTAGAAAATCGATACTATAGCATTTTTGTTTGTATTTGACAAATATTGTCTAATTATGAACTAATTAGACTTAAAAGATTCGTCTCGTCAATTCCGATCAAACTGTGTAATTAGTTTTTATTTTCATCTATATTTAATACTCAATTCATGTGTCTAAAAATTTGATGTGACGAAGGATCTGAAAAATTCTAATTTTTTTTGGGAAAGCCGACGACGCGCACTGCAGCGTCGCGGGGACGGGCGCGGCACCTGCGCGACCGCCCGGTCTCCAAGGCTGGATCTCCCATACAGCCATGCCATGGGGGCCCACATGCCAGCGTCTGTCTCCGAGGAGAGCTTCCTGACATGTGGGGTCCTCTGGCCACGCTGGCAGGAATTGGATACGAGTCATCGGGAGCATACTACGTGGGTAGTGGGTCCCTGTGTCAGTGGATATTGGGGTCTGGAAGATTACCCCCCGCGAGGGACAGGGACAGGGACGGCACCTGCCTTTTGCTTTGATTTGTGGGAGCCGGCCTGCCGTTCTCATGCTTCTGTAATCTGTAGTGCCAAGTGGAAGAGTACTTGTACTACTACCATGGTAGATAAACTCGCACACGTAGGAGTAGCTTAACGCGAAACCCATCATTAGTTGACTTCACTAATGAGGTCCTGTCGTCGTCGTCCTGACCTGATGGGAAATCTCACTACTTTTTTTGAATCATTTTTTGTTCAGCAACAGAAGAACCGAGGCCTCAAGGGGATTGAGATGGAGAGCAGCAGCGACTCCGACTGACCGCCCGACGACAGCCTGCGTTGCCAGGCCGAAGGGCGGTGGCGGCAGCGGCGGCGGCGGCGGAAGAGGAAGAAGAGTCGGCGACAGTGACGGGAGACGAGGGGAGCGTGTCAAACAGCACGCGCTCTTAGACATGATGGTCGCGCTGGGTTCAGGGAAGCCAAAGAAAAAAGAAAGGTTGGATTCAGAGAAAAAAACGAAAAAAAACTTTTTTTTGAGTTAATCATAGCGGCGCCGTGCTATTTATATAGCCTCGATTCCATTTTGTATATCTGGCGAGGATGTCGTAGCCGGCGTCTTTGTTTTATCTTTTTTTGGTCGACAATCGGTGGTTTGCCCGCTGCGTTTGTGGTGGGTTTGTGCATAGCGCCGGTCAACTAGACTATCTCAGCAAGAGGAAACAACTAGACTTTAAGACTCCCTCCCTCTCTGCTCTGGTTAATTGTGCAGTGGTTAATGTTTATATACTCTTGTTCATGTTCGATCATTAGGTCAGAAGGTTACTGTTAGGCCTTGTTTAGTTTCCAAAATTTTTTTTGGTTCCGACGCGTTTTCGTTTTTATTTGACAATTATTGTCTAATTATAGACTAACTAGACTCAAAAGATTAATGTCGCGATTTACGGATAAATTGTACGAATTTTTGTTTTTGTCTATATTTAATGTTTCATCCATGTGACATAACGTTCGATGTGATTGTGAATTTTAAAAAAGATTTTTTTTTGAGTGAACTGAACAAGGCCTTAATAATAAAACGGCGCTCACCCCTCCGTTGTTTCACTCAAAAGAAGAAAAAAGGCGGCTGTGAGCATTTGGACCGGAATTGTTTGGAAAAATCCGCTCTGCGGCAGCTGATGCCTGATGTTCGGCTGGGTTCAGAGCTTCAGGCAGTCCACCGCTGTTGGCCTGCATTCATCGGCGGTCCTCGGGAGTCGCGTTGCCAGGAGCCGAGGATCATGGGAGCTTGATGGTGGAAGCTGCACGGGCGTTGGCTTGAGTTTCTGTGCAGCAGGAATTCTGCAGCGATGATGGTGGCAGCAGACGCCGTGATGGCTCATCCGCTCATGTCTCTACGTGGACATGGACACGGCGCGGACACGTGGACGTGGTTGGAGCAGCCGAGCACGAGCACGAGCACCTCCCTCCCGTGGGTGATCCTGGCGCCACCAAACCTGCTGCTACCTGCCACAGCCAGGTGCCAATAAGGCCAGTCTCAATGCAATGTTTCATCTCCCGGTTTCCAAAAACATGAAACTCTATATGAAATAGGCTTCTATCTCAGTGCATTGTTTCATTGCACGGTTTCATTTGTTATTTTACCTTTCGTGGGTCCCACCATCTCTTTCTTCTCCACGGAACCGCAGCAAAACGAGTAGCAGCACAGAGGAGCTGTGGCATGGCGGCCCTCACGCGGCCAGGCGGAGTCACGATGCTCGCGCGGCCAGGTGGAGTCACGGCCTCGCGCGGCCGTAGTCGCGGCGCTCGCACAGCTAGGATCGCGACGCTCGCGTGGCCGGGGTCGCCGCACTCGGTGGCCGGAGTCGCAGCGCTCGCGGCTCTCGCAAAGCTGGCGTTCGTGCGGACAGAGTCGCGGCGCTCGCACGTCTGGAGTCGCAACGCTCGCGGAGCTCGCGCAGCCGGCGGTCACGGCCCTCGCGGTCGCGGCGTGGAGTCGCTCGGCGGCGGCAAACTCGCCTGCGACGGCGCCCTGGCAAACTCGCCCGCGATGGCGGCCTGATTCACTCGCAACGGCGCCTGCGAGAGGTGTCGGACTCACTCATGATGGCAGACTCACCCATGAAACGAATCACCCCCTCTCAATGCGGGTTTCGTCCTCTTTCCGTAACGTTGGAAACACCGCTCAGTCGTGTCGTGGGGATGAAACGTTTTCCTTCTCTCTCCTGATCGTTTCATGCAAAATCATCCCATTTGCTGATGTGGCATCTCATTTAATGTGCATGAAACACCCCATAAAACCCCATTGAGACTGGCCTAATGCTACGGTGCTACCTGCCTGATGCTGTTATTACAACAATATTACGTACTGTATACAGTATCCAACACCAACAGGCGGCATACACTATCCATGTAGTCGATCGGCAGCCAATGAGCCAACACTGGTATGTCCATGGCTCGAGTAGGAGCATTGGCATCTCTGGTATGACCAGTTGTTTACGGTTGGGTCATGTGGCGTGCTCCGTGATTAGTAGTCTTGGATCCTCTCCCTAACTCCCTTTTGTGAATGGTGCTCACTTGTCGAATCTCGCGACTTCTCGAGAGACAGGAAGTTGTCGTCTGAACCAATCGACAATCGAGAGGGCCAGACGAGGAACCACCACACACCGTTACTTCCCATCGACGCCCGTGCTGTACCCGAGCCGAATTCCTCCGTTGTGTCGGTGGCTCGAATCGGTCATACAGTACACTATGGCTGGCGTAGCTTTGCAACGAAGGCACTAGGCATTCACTGCAGACGCTACGATCGGAACAAACAGGGCAGAGTTATTGGACTTGCTGCCTGATTTGGAACCGGCGTACCGAGACGGCAAGACCTTTTGTATACTTTGAAAAATGAAAATACTGATGCACATAGTCCTACAGGGGCACACGGTCACGTAATCATGTACACGCCGCTGCGGCGCTGCCACTACGCTGCCCTGGAATTGGGAGCACGATAAGGCGAGAGGGCGGGGGAGGAGGGAGTGGTAGCAGCTGGCCAGCCCAGACCGCGTTTCACGGGCCCGCATGTCAGCGAGACGCGAGGTTGTGTCCACAGGACGGGACAACCGTTAGGCGCAGACATGCGGCGTGCAGGTACGCTAGCCCGGCTGGCCCTACCACTCGTAGCAGGAGCAGCAGGTCTGCCGTGAGTTGACACGCAAAGGTCACAGTCAACACCCGTCGTTGCTCCTTCCGGCGATCATAGACGTTAGTAGCTTGGCTAAGGCCTTGTTGAGTTCAAATTTTTTTTTACAAAACAGGCACTGTAGCACTTTCGTTTGTATTTGATAAATATTGTCTAATCATGCACTAACTAGACTCAAAAGATTCGTCTCGTAAATTCCGACCAAACTGTGTAATTAGTTTTTGTTTTTATCTATATTTAATATTTCATGCATACGTTTAAAGATTCGATGTGACAGAGAATTTGAAAAATTTTGTAAAATTTTTGGGAACTAAACAAGGCCTAATCATGCTATGGACATCGCAGCGTGTGCGTTTTGGTTAGGACACAGCTCCCTGCTCCCTCCATGCCTATGCTCAGCCTCGCGTAATGCCTTGAAAGCATTCGCCAATCGCCATAGCGGGACGGCGAGCGAGAATGATGGGTGCCGGCAGCAGAAGCAGAAGCTACTCCCACAAAGCAAGCATATGGTCCCAGGTCGCTCGTTAGTCGTGACGTCACCTGCAGTGCAGCCAGTTAGGGCAGTCCCAATGGTAGAAACTAGACACGTTTTCTATAACGGCCACGTCAACAAAAAATTATGTGTAGAAACTATCTTCCACAATGGTAGTGTCTTGAAGTAATAAATATTAGTCTATTTTCTCTTTCCACCTTATCTTTTTCTCCATCTCGGATGCTCATCCGTTCGTTCCTACTGGCCAAACCTCAAGCACGACGACGAGCAGCACATTACCAACCAAAAGGACTAGCACACGAGCTTGCAAGCGGCAGCGCAGACGAGCGAGACGAGCAGATGCAAAGGCCAAGCATGGAGGCGCGGGCGAGCGCACATAGCTTCGGGCCTCTGGCTAGCAGATGCGGCGGGGCAAGCGGCTCTGATGGCAGCATGCGGGCGAAGCAGTTCCTATGGCGGCGCGTGAGCAAGGCACTCCGGTGGGTTCCTGCGGCGGCGCGCGTGGTCGGGGGCCAGCACGGTGGCTTCGGTGAGTTTCCGCAGCAGCGCGGCGTCGCATGCGAGCAAAGCGGCTCCGACGTGTTCCCGCGGTCGCGTGCGTGGTGCGAGGCGGCGGCGTCGAGTTCTGGTCGTGGCACGCGCATGGCGGTGCTCCATTGAGGCGGCTCCGACGATTTTCTGTGGCGGCGCACGTGAGCAAAGTGACTCCGAGGTGTTCCTACGGCGGTGCGCTCGGGCGAGAAGGCTCCGACGAGTTTTGTCTATGGCTTGTGCGGGCACGGGGCGAGCGCGGTGGCTTCGGCGAGTTGCCATGGCAGCCGGGCAAGAGCACGAGCGGCGTGAGTACGCGGCCAACGCGCTCGGCGTGTCCGAGCGAGGACGCGGCTGGGCTCGAGCAGCGGCAGAACCTGGCCGGTGCGGGCTCTCGCGGCGCGGCGACAGTAGAAACCACCGGTTTCTTCCCAACGGCGATTTCGTCGTTTCTTGGTGCGTTGGGGCGAGGGTAGACGTGGTTTCTCCTCAGAGAAACGGTTTCTTCTAATTTGATTCTCTTTCCTCATTAATTGACCTGCCATGTCACCATATTTGCCTACGTGACATCTCATTTAATAGAGATAGAAACCACTATTATTGCCCATTGGGACTGCCCTTACCGCCTCGCTAAACAGATGCGGACCTCCCGGGCTCCCGGCGGCGTAGGCTGCAGGCGCGCAACCGGCTGTATGTTTGAATTGCCAGCGGTCCCCCGTAGTCCCGTCCCGGAGGGTTTTCTGTTGCCATGCCGAGCGCCGATACGTCCATTCGTTTCGGCGCGGTACCGTGCCACGGTCTCTCTCGCAAATCGCAATGGAGTACGGGGTAGTACGTGGTTGCCGTTGATCTCGTATTGATGAATTTCGATTTACCGCGCGTCGGCCGTCAGGGAAGAGATCGAACGGGCGAGCCAGATCCGGGCTGTCCTAACTCTGCTGCACTTTGTTGTTTCAAAAAGGGGCTTGACGGATGCGCTTTTGTTTCAAACGGAGAAAAGTCACCAAGACGTTTTCCCATCTCTTCAAATTCAGTTGATTTTCAAAACGATCATCTCATCTTTGAAAAAAAAAAGTAGACGACATTCGAACTCATAAAGATACGTAGGAATGGAAAAATAAAAGTGTGGGTCATAACATATACGGCCACGCCAGTTTGTTGCTCTTTGTAACTGCTGAACATAGCCACAAAGGAAAGGACCCAGACCCAGATGGTCTTCGGCCTACATAACTGCCCTACCAAAAAACAACAACGTAATCAGAGGCCGTAACCACACCACATGCAATTACAAGCGCACAGAACTTAGAAACTAATACAGCTTAGAAGTAGCAAACCTTCCATGATCCATCTTTCTTTCAAGACAGGAACAATGATGAGCAGAACAAAACTGCGGTTGACAAAATCAACTCCACTTGAGTGGGCTGTGGGCAGGGTTTACTAACAATAACCACATTCACTGTATCATTGCACAACCATCTATGGAGATAGAGGGATTTTCAGTGATTGCAATGAAGGCAAACCTGAACGGAGACCATTCAACACTTCTTCAGACGAAGCGACAAATCAAGATTGTAGTGATCACGGCCGATCACCAAAAAGAGAAAACTTATACAACCTTTTTGTCCTCTAGGAGTATAGTTAGAGCTTTGTTAGGCTTCTGAAAGGGGAGGAGATATGTCTTCATCCTAGCTTAGTTGCTGGCGGCACTATTTGGATCTGCACTGGCCTGGGGCTGCGATGAAGGTAGGTAAGTCCAGGCAATGGCTGTGGCACCAAGGGTGACTGCAAGCCCAACTGAACCCCAGAACCACTTCTGTCGCTTCTTACGCTCCTTGCGTTGTTGCCTTGACATCTCTGCAATCCACAAAAATAAAGCAAGTGTCAATATACCAGAATACAAAAGTGTTGCTGATACAATTCAGACAGCATTTTCCAACCAAAAATAGGATGAATAGATACCAAAGACAATAAACATGTTTGATGTTAGTTTGAACCTAGAAAACAGGTATGATATCTTTTCAATAATATTGTCTACCTTTCTTCATGCTTATCTCACTTAATTTATCAAACACCTGAAAACTATATTCAATCGGCATAGTGTTCTAAAAGAAAAGGATGTCCGAAGGGAGGGTAGCACCTAACACTTGTGTGCTGACTAGAAGGATTTGTGCCTTTGGTTTTGTTTAAGGGATGTTCCACTAACTAAAGTACCAAAGGCTTCCATCGCCAACATCCCTAATTCCCCACCTTAGATTCTATACAAGCCATATAAGGGGAGTCACAATTTCAACAAGTATTAATCACGGTCATTTTTGTAGATGTACAGAAATAAGAACTGATGGAAGTTATTTACCGATAGCCTCTTGGTTTCTTTGAGACATTTCCCTGTTTGCAGCTTCATAGTACTGGACCCTATCCGACAGCCTTGCAATCTCAAAGTTCTTTGCCGCAATCATGGTTTCCATATCTGATTCAACTTCAGCACGAGCAAAACCCCGAGCAGTAGCAGAAGCTACAAGTGTTGAAATCATTATTTGCTGGCACAACTCAGCTCCAGGATCCAAGCTTGAACCATCAGAATCCTCAGCTATACTTGGAGATGGAAGTGAAAAGTCAATAAGTGATAGGTGGTGACTCAGATTCTTCCATTCCTGTTGCCAGATCTCAAGTGCTTCTTCTGCTTGTGTCCTCCTCTCAATTTCCATCAACAGACTTAACCTCATTTCACGGAGGTCATCATCCATGCCTCGCGAAGACCGAGTTCCACCATCACTGGACATTTCTAAATTTTGGGAAATAATATTGGGTTAGCACATATCAACCACTAGATAGATCTGAACTAAGCAAGAGAAATTTTTCACCATAATGTAACAAATTAGCCAAAATCTATCACCATTTAACGTTAACATACCCTAAACAGTCCCACCACTTGTGGGACAAGAACTTCGCTCATTGAAATTAGTCACTGCTCCATCCATTTCAAACTATAAGACGTTTTTCCTTTTCTAGATACATTGCTTCGACATAGTGTATATCTAAGTGCATAGCAAAAGCTATGTATCTAGAAAAAACAGAAGTCCTATAATTTGGTATGAGGGAGTCAACGAAATTCAAAACAATTGCTCCTGTCAATAATCAGGCCGTAATAGGAGCTCGGAAACATAAATGGGAGTGACAACACATACTGAGCAAAAATCTTGAAAATAACTCAAAAACATGGGAAAATCACATGCAGGGCAACTTTTGCATATCTCTAACAGCATTTAGCTGTGAGCACTATTGTTCTACGCTTGCAAATATCACAAAGGATTAACCCGTGCAACCAATCACTTCAAAACACACTAACAAAACATATAACCAAAATCAAAACATGATAAATCCTACATCTTAGGAAGGGAATGAAGACAAGGTTATTTGTCTCCAGCACAGTTGATACATAATTTTGTTTGTACCCTTTCAGCTCCTTTTTGATAGATAAACTATTGCTGTAGTGAACTAGGAACAGTTTGCAGAGTGCATCTGCTGGAAGTGACTTGCAAAAAATATTAGACTTACTAGTAGGGTTATTTTAATTATTATTTCAATAGTCTAATATCATCAAAAACTGGCAAAAATACAGATAAGAAAGGAAAACTAACTTAACAAATAAACTGTAACAAACTGATCTGTACCTTCAAAAGCATCATAGAATTCTGCACCAGGTGTACCAACAGAGGTTCCAAGAGGTGAACTAGGCTTCCACCATTCAAAGATATCACCCTCAGAATCTCTGTGTGCCCCACCATTCAAAGGTCTTCCAACATTAACAGGCTTCACTAGTGCTTCAAGACTCCGCCGCTGAAACTCAAACTCAGGCTGCTCATGCTCACTTTCAGCTACCACAGATCCCTTGCCCTTCTGTAACATTCCACTATTGTCATCCAAAGCCTCTTCCACACCACTGTCACCTTCAGCTTGACCATTGCCTTCTTGCTGAAACACAAACTGAGTCTCCTGCACTTCAGTGGGTTCACCCCCTTTGGGCAAAGCAGGCAGCATCACAGGGAGCTTTGGCTGGCTGCCCTCACGCCCAGCATCACCCTGAGAGAAGGTCCTGGCAAGGGAGGCTCCCCGCCTCTTATGGTTGATGAGGTATGGCGACCAGGTTCCAGGGAACGAGGAAGGCGAGTCCGGCAGGGCGGTGATCTCAGGCGTGGCATAGAGTGATGCCGGCGACGTCTGTGCCCTGACAGGACACACTGGCACCGGTGTGGTCTTGTCAGGAGGCGGGGGCGGAGGCTTGGGAACCGCCTTCTGGACCTGAGCAGGCGACCCTGTTTCAAGGAAGCGATCCAGCACGTAGTGCGTCATGGACGGCATGGGGATGGAATTGCTGGAGGGGAATCACAGACGGCTTGACCTCCCTGGCATCAACGAGCCCTGAATCGAAATTCACATGATGAATTCGAGGTTAGAATGGATTCCGATCCAAAATATCCGGAAACATTCCCAGCGGACCTATGACCCCTACCCTTTTGGAAAAAGCGGCCGCGCACGAATCATTTCACCGAAAAAAAAAAGAGAAAAACGCCCAATATTCCTCACCCTGAGCTGGACATGCAGCGAAAACAACTAGTTGAACGCTGCAGAAATTTTTTTTTCCGGACTTGCTGTAACGCAAGGTATTTTTGCACATTTTTTCCATCACCACAAAAACCAGCCGCGAGGCATCCTAGCAGCCGAACGAATTGAAACCTCTCGGGCGGGAGATCGCTCACCCAACACATACGTACGTCGAAGGACGATAAGATTCGGTGGAGGAACGAGCACTCACCTGACGGGACCCGGGTCCCGGAGGCGCGGCGCCTCCACCGAGAACAGGGGAAACCCTAGCGGAGCCAGCTGCGCTCCACCTCCATCCCAGGCCTCGACGAAGAGAAGACGGCGTTGGCGTTTTTCTGTTGCAGTAGCGCGCCTGCCGCGTTTGCGATTCGAATTTATGGAGCCAGACAAAATAGAAGTAAGCGGCGGCGCGAGGGGCGAAACGACAGACGAGTGTGGCTGGCGTAGCCGGCCGCGGAAGGCAACAAGCTGGGGGCGGCACAAGCAGTGCGACGGGCCAAGGTTGAGGATGACGGCAGCGGCGGTCGAAGTGAGGATGACGGCGGAGGCGGCCGAGGTGAGCAAGGCGGTGGCGGCGCTCTGTAGCGTCACCCCTCGCCTCGCTCCGCACCGCACGGGGAAACAAGGGCCCGACCCTAGAGCTAGAGGTGGCGGGCGGATCGTCTCCTCAGGGACCTCCCGCGTGGGCTTCCAAAGGGTGGAGGAATTTGGCCTAGGCCGTAATTGTTGCCCGGGGAAAGGCCTTGACACCCCGTGGATTGATGGCGGTAGGCTTCTGAATGGACTGCAATGGCTTCCCGCTCTTTGCAGGCTTGTCGATGGGTTAAGTGGGCCTCACCAACGGGCTTGCTTATATACTTTTTTAAACAAAGATAGTGCACAGTATCGTCTCAAAAAAGTGAGAGGAAAAATAGATACACTGAATTAGAGACAGGTGTGTTGCCCACCCCCTCGTTCTGTTAGCCCATTTTAACCGACACTGGTAATAGCTGTTGTAGCCTCAGTCTGCACTCTGCAGACGGTTTACAGGGTGGCTGGTCTAGTTACCCATATACTCCCTATATCCTAAATTAAACGTCGTTTTTAGTTTCCGTGTCACGAGTTTGACTCGATTTGTAGAAAAATACGTGTAATATTTGTATCTCTAGATAAATTTATTAAAAACTAGATTCAAATATCTTTCCAATATACTAATTATGTAACATAAATATTAATACTTTTAAATATACATTTAATAAAATTATTTTTTGAAAAACGAAAAGGACAGTTATATTGGGACGGAGAGAGTACGACTCTAAATCACTAATTTATAGGGGTGGTTGGCTTTTAGGATGCATTATGGCCTTGTTTGAGAAGGTGAAAAGTTTTTAGGTACTGTAGTACTTTTGTTTTTTATTTAGTACTTATTGTCTAACTATAATAAACTAGGCTCAAAAGATTCATCTCGCAAATTACAGGTAAATTGCACAATTAGTTATTTTTTAATTTATATTTAATGTTCTATGCATGTATCACAAGATTCGATGTGATGAAAAATTTTAAAAAGTTTTTAGATTTTGGGTGTAACTAAATAAGGCCTATGTATAGAAGGACCACGGGAAAACGTATCATGGCACTATTTCCTCCGTCCCAAAATAAAGTGTCTCGTGTCGATTAAAATTCTTTAAATTTGACTAGATTTATAGATAACATTGATAGGATTTGTATTTATAAGTTTATTATAACAATAGATTTAATGATTTATCTAATGATACTAATTATATATTGTAAATATTAATATTTTTTATAGATTTGGTTGAACTTGAAAGTGTTTGGCTCTCAGGAAGCGAGAATAATGCTCAAAATAGATGACGTTTTTGACTTATAGATATCATGTTTGACTTTTTGTTTTATTTAGTTTTTTATAGAAATAATAAAATAAATAAGTCACTATTAAAGTTTCTCCAATGATAAAATAAGTCATGCAAAATAAATAATATTTTTACAAAAATTGTAAATAATATGTACCGTCAAAAAAGATGTCTTAAATGTTAAAAACGATATGTATTTTGAAACACCATTTCTATCTATCGGATGTCTAGGGGGTGTTTAGTTTCTCCTTTTATTCTAAAAAATTTTGGGTTTTGGTACATCATTTTGCATAATGAAACTAAACATCATGCAAAATTTTTAGTAAAAATAGCTACTCTTGATTTTAGATTTTGACCTCAAGAGTCAAGATGCAAAAAAAAAAAACCCAAATGAGCCTCAAGAGACTCTCATGAAGGAAATAAATTATGTATTTTAGATGAAATTAAACATAACCGTGAAAACTTTAATATTTTGCATTTTATCATTCCGAAATAGTTGAGATTTTACATTTTGTATTTTATGGGGAATTAAACACCCCTTAGTGTGTTCAGCTATGCCTGTGCACACCGGCAGTGGCCGCTCAGCGCATCAGACTCCCTATGCGGTAGAGGCCTTTTACTGCAGTAAAGGATCGTCTAAGGGAGGACTAAGGCTTTGTTTAGATCTAAAAAACTTTTAGATTTTAACACTGTAGTATTTTTGTTTTCATTTGACAAATATTGTCTAATAATGGAGTAACTAGACTTAAAAGATTCGTCTCGCGATTTATAGACAAACTGTGCAATTATTTTTTATTTTTATCTATATTTAATGCTCCATGTATGTCTCACAAAATTCAATGTGACAAAGAATCTTGAAAATTTTTTGATTTTTGAATGAACTAAACAAGTCCTAATTTTCCTATAAGGTCTTGTTTACTTCCACCCAAAACCTAAAATTTTTGAAGATTTCTCATCACATCGAATCTTTAGACGCATGCATAGAGTATTAAATATAGATAAAAATAAAAACTAATTGCACAGTCTGGTTGGAATTTACGAGACGAATTTGTTAAGTCTAGTTAGTCTATGATTGAACAATAATAACATAAACAAACGTAAGTGCTACGGTGTTACGAAATTAAACTAAACACGGCCTAAATTAGCATCTCCTGCTTCGGAACGGAGTGAGTAATAAATGTATAGCAGCACTATGGCTAGTGCCATCCACCTCGATGTGCGTGTGCAGCTGTAGCTATCTCCGTTTGGAACTGGATCACCTTTCGCAGTCAAGCCTCCGGCGCTGGCAATATGCTCTTTTCCAGCTCAGCTCCCTCTCCTCCCTCCCTCCCTGCTGCCCATTTTCTCAAGCGCTCGACGTCGCAGGAACAGAACCAGATCCAGATGGCCACTACACAGCAGCGTAGCTCTCATCTTGAGCTCACAAGTACTCCTACAGTACATATGTCAATCCACATCAAGCACCACATATACACATACACCCCCATAACTATAGTGCTTCACCTTGCAGAAAGCTAGCAGCTAGGGTGGTATATATATATATATATATAGGATGTGCAGCTATCCACTGAATCCCATCACACACAAAGTCGCCTGCAAGTTCATGTACCTGAGCTGAACTTGGGATGTGATTGGAATGTTTCATGCACAGAGCAATATACAGGAAGACCAACTTTCTCTGTGTGTACGTGATGCATACGTGCATGCATCCGCTGCACGAGACTCTGTTTGACGTTTTGCAGCTACGCAAGCATATACAGTCAGATGTACCAAGATGTATAAAAGAATAAAAGGGTTGTCGTATGTCGTCCATATATACACACAGGGAACCCGGATGTGTATATGAAGTCTCTAGTACAATTGCTTTTTTCGTTGAGCATATATGCAGGATAAATGCATGTCATTGTATTAAAGAAAAAAAATCCTCTGAATTGTTTCAAAAGAAAAAGACCAAACTATATATTGCATGCAAGGCACCTAGGAGCTGTGGACAATGAAGATTGGCATGCGATGTGGACACATGCGGCAAACATTTGTATGATTGTGTATCAGCGACACTCCACCTCCTGTGTAACTTGTCACTGGACATATGCCAAAAGTCGGAGACGATGATCCAATCATGGTATTTTAATGGAGTGTTTGGTTTGGTGAACCCATTCTAGATAGGGTGATGGCATGATGTTGATGCATCATGAGCCCATTCCTCAATTTTAGTGGAATGACATTATCTCTCGTACTAGTGCTAATTATTAGTTTGTGAGAAATGAGGTGATGATAAATCAACAGATTCCATTTCACAAACCAATAAAAAAACTAATAAAAAGCGAGATGGTGATGGACTACTTATTTAGTTCCATTTTTTTTTTTGCAAAATGAGTCCTGTATCACTTTCGTTTGTATTTGACAAATATTATTCAATCATAGATTAATTAGTTTTTATTTTTGTCTAGCTATATTTAATGTTCCATGCATACGTCTAAAATTTTGATGTGATGGATAATGTGAAAAATTTTGCAAAATTTTTTAGGAACTAAACAAGGCCTAAAGTGCGAGACACTGATGGACTACTTAATTCCACAAACCGAACAACCCCTCTAAACGAGCAATAGATCCAATCTAGGTGTGGATCCTCTTCCTCATTCAAGAAAAATGCTACCTTATAAATGAACAGTTAAATTCACTGCATGAGAGAACAAAGAAAAGGAAGATCTACGATAACCTAAGCCAAAAGTTTTTTGTGGTAGAGCTTAAAAAATGGATTTGTCTGGGTAACGTTCAGTTGTTTTGATCCCTCGTGTCAACTGAATTTTTTATATACACTTACACCGTCATCTAGCTATATTTACATTGTCTTATTACTATACTTATAATGATTTTTTACTGTAATTTACTAGACAGAGTGATGTAATTTGGGATAACACAACATCTTAGACAAATATATGCCAAATTTTCAAAAAAGAACTTACAAATTTTTTTTCTATGGATTTCAAATACAAAGAAATATATGTCAAATTGTTCATAAATACGATCAAATTGTTCACAAATTTACAAATAGACAAGAAAGCAGAGAAGAACAGGAAGAAAGAAAATAAACAATAGCACTACTGCTACACCAACATGATCGGCACTTAAGAGTCAGAGCCGGTCACCTTGAAGTAGCACCGAACTACGGATCCTGCTACCATTTCGCTGCACGACCAGCAATCCATGGCGTACGTGAAGCGGAGCGGCAGCGTGAAGCCACCCACTGCATCACGCCCGCGCCCGTGGCATGGCCATGACGGCGGCCTGGGTTCGGCAACCTGGGGGCAGAGGCGGAGCGGGGAGGAAGCCGCGAGTGCGGAGCTGTTCGATGTATCAGACGGCTGATCGGGCTTCCTCCGCGGATCGGAGGCATACAAATTCGGTTGATTGAATCCCAAGAAACAACCGGTTGAGATATAGCATTTCTCTAAAAAATCAAGTAAGTTCTTGACTTAACGTGAGTGCTAGTAATTTTAAAATTTTCCTTTTAAGATTTAATAGCTCTAATTTTCTGGTGTTAGATGATGTACCCATGAACACTGAGACGACCATATGTAAACGGCTATGTTTGACTGTGATTCCAAAAAAAAAAAAACACTACAAAAAAGACTGGTCAAATATCCTGAATAGCAGCTATTGATGGCAATAAGTAGAGTATGGTGGAACAACAGCTGGTTTTACATCATGTATTCTACCCATCCATACTACATTAAACCTCTATCATTTAAAGCAGCGAAACCTCACTAGCTAGCTTGTAGCGCTAGCAGCCACAAGAGCTGCCGATCAGTTTCAAGTTGGGTTACTTGCACACCCGGCCCCTTCTTGTCCTACTCCATCGTCGATCTAACATGACTCAACCACTGCACCTACACCTTTTCAGCTGCAATTCTTGCTTCTTCCCTGATCACACGGTTCATGCTCCTGTGGCCTTTAGTTCGTTTGTTTTGTTTGTTTTCAGACGGCTTCAAGCTCGTCTCCGGGGCCACCGCTTGCTGTGAGGCTCTTCCGGACGCTGTCGGCGTCGGCGGCGGACGTGTCGGCGACGGCGGCCACCTCCTTCTTCATCTTGGTGTACTCGCCGTAGAGGTAGGAGGCGAGGCCCCAGGCGCAGAGCGCGGTGGCGATGCCCTTCTCGGCGCCGAACGGGTCGCCGAACACCACGACGCCGCCCAGCACGTTCGCCGTGAGCACGGCGGCCATGCACACCCCGCTGTGGAGCGACGAGGTCAGGTAGATCACACCGGCCGTGCCCATGAAGCACGCCTGCCACGTCAGCACGAGCGTCAGCACCACCACCCAGTACAGCGCCGCCGAGCCCTTCCAGCGCGCCACATCATCGCGGGCCCCTCCCGCCGCCGCCAACCCGACCGCGGCCACCGCCGTGGCCATGGCCTGCATCGCCACCTGCACCTCCACGGCCAGGATGAACCCGCCGGACACCGCCTTGCGGTACAGGAGCTCCATGACGGGCAGGTACGCGGCGAACAGCCCCGCCGCGCCCAGCGTGACCACGTAGCCGACGAAGTAGTGCGCCGCGCTGCCCCCCTCGGGGTTCTCGCCGGAGTCCCCCGAGCGGAGCGCCAGGAGCACGGAGCTGATGGTCAGGAGGACGACGGCATTGAGGTTGACGAAGGTGAGCGGGTGGCGGACGATGATGGCGGCCAGCACGAGCGTGAACGCCAGCTGCGTCGACAGCAGCAGCGACGACGTCGACACCGGCAGGAACGACGTGCTGTACGAGAACAGCAGGTTGTTGGCGCCCATGAGCGCGCCGATGACGAGGCATGCCGTGAGGAACCGCCTCGAGAACCACGTGAACGGGCGCGGCGCGGCGGCTGGGCGGCGGGCGACGAGGACGGCGACCACCAGCAGCGGGAAGCCCGCCGACTGCACCAGCGTCACCACCCACCGGTTGCGCCCGCCGTGCGCGAAGTAGAACCTGGACAGCAGGCTCGACGCGACGGAGCCCACCAGCAGCGCGACGTAGTTCGCCGTCAGGAGCAGCAGCCGACGGCGCGACAAAGCCGTCGGACCGGCGATGGCTCCACCGGCAGCTGTGGCCATTGTCGCAGACGATTAGTCGAGGAAGGAGGATCGGATGGCGGCGGTGGGCAACGTCGCGGCTGCGCACGGATTTTGCGCGATGATGAGAGGAGATGACTGTCGAGGTGGGGTACTGGGGCAAATGGGGAATATATAGATAGGACCGATATGCTCTTCCTTGTAATTGTAAGCAATTTTTTTTCCCCGAGCACGTGATTTGGCAATATTGGAATTTCAGTTAGAGCGTTTTCAATAGCTTTTCAAAAATATACTCTTTAAATCATTATTTGAAGAGCCATTTAAGTAAATTTTGTTTTCCATATCTTTATACTCTCCGAGACCTTTTCTAAAATATACTCTCTAAATCATGATTTAGGTTCCTCGCACTCTATCTTTTGGCTAGCAAGGAAATCCCCAATAGAGGATATCTATATTTGAATATCCAATTAAAAAGACATGGATGTATTTTCACCAAAATCTATATTACTATAAATTAGGAAAGATATAAAGAGTATCTTGGAGATGCTCTTACCTTCTTTCTTTTTCTGTAAAAGAAAGAAAATAATGCACTGCTAGCTCCCTCCACTCCAAAATACATGATGTTTTTTTTTATTTTTAGACATCTTATTGGACTATTAATCTTATTAAAATTTTCTGTTTAAATATTATTTTATCGTTAGATATACTTTATAATGACTTATTTGTTTTATTATTTGTAAAAAAAAATTGAATAAGACAAATGGTCAAACATGGTATATAAAAGTCAAAAAACGTCATCTATTTTGGGATGGAGGAAGTAGTTGGTAGATTTTTTTTTCTTGATCTTGAACTTATATTCAGAAGATGCCATGTTTCGCTGACACAAGAAGGATCACTACTATGCATCCGCACCTCCACAATGCTTTGTTCTCCTTGCTAATTGAGCTAAGCTGTAAGAGGAAATTCTCCTAAATTTGTTTTTTTTTCTAATAAATCTTCATACAATTCTCACAAAAAATCCTTTCTAAATATTTCTCTTCTCCAACACTTAACATATCTCACATAATTATAGGTTGGCCAACAGAGGAAAATTTAGGATACCACTAAATATAGGATATTGGGCTAACTCATGAGCTGCTGCATATTGCACTATTCTTTTCTTTTTTTTTCTTTCAAAAAAAAACTCACTTACGAATTTGCTTTAGTATGTGCTACTCCAACATCTTCCTTCTTGATTTGACATTAAGGATGTTTCCAATTGAATGAAAAATTATTTGGATCCTATAATCATTTGTTTGAATCCATTAATCCAATATTGATAAACTAGCTAGATTCAAAAGAGGCAAAGCATTTAATACGAGAAAATAACTGCAAAGTCAATAATTATTATAGCTACTAGGTAGAATATAGAATATCTATCTATAGTCCCCAATGAATATAATCTCCGTGTCTAGCTATCTGCATTCTGCAAGATGGTTTCAAAACGGATCGAGCAGTGCATTCATATACTGCTACTCTCAAGCCTCTCAAGGGTGTAGAGAATCAAATCCACCAATCTTTAGTATAGCGCATACCATAATTTCAGTCAAAATCGAACTATTTATGGTAGTAGCTAGCAGCCGGCTAGCCGCGCTACGCACATGCCATATGAAATTCATTCATGGCCGGCCATTGAATTCGTTCGGAATTGGATGATTTTGTTTCAACTTGGGGCGGTGGAGAGATTGTGCTTGGGTTGGAATCGGAAAGGGGAAAAAATCAAAATGGGTGGATGCGCATGCAATGCAAAACGGGATGGAAATCATGCTTTCTTTCTCGATTTGTTTCCTGGCCCGGATTGTCTTCTATCTATTTCCAAGAGGGATTATTAAATTTACACGCACGCATGCATGCATTATGCAGATCGAGCAGGAAAGAGCATGAGATGGCGACTTCGCCAAACGTTCACGTGCGGTGTTTTGTGCGGCGGGTGTAATGTAAGCATGTGCCGAAACCCGAGATGAGAAAACCATGGCGTCCTTGCGGTGTCTGAGAGGGAAGTTTGCTTACACAAACGCAGAAATTGGAACCATGGCTCTAGCTATTTTCTTTTTACCGACATTGCCTGCTGGCACATGCATGCTTGCACAAGTGCAGATTCGGAAGTTGAACTTGGCAAAACATAAAAAGGAATGGAAGTGCCACATTATTCTAGATTTTTATCATACCCACGTTCAACACAAGAGTGTACATAATGTACGTCTTAGAAACATAGAAAATGTCCACATAGGCACGGGCTCCAAGCAAACGGGTCCTCCTTTGTGTACGACTAGGAGCTAGAAACCATCAGCCACAACATTCTCTCTTGCTCATTCTCCAAATAAGTTTGGTGGGGACATTCTTGCGAGACTAGGACAAAACATACCACATATGAGTAGGGTTTCCCATCCCTTCCCTTCCCTCAAGGGCGACCACACCGACACCCTAGCTCCACCCCTCCCTGCCTCCCCTTTGGTCGTCGTCGCTACCCTCTGGCATGTGGCGACCCACGATAGACCCAAAAAAGAGCATCAGTTCACGTCTCCCCCTCCCTCCCCCCTCTTCAACTTCGACAATAGACAGATGGATCCGAGCCCCTAGGGGCTAGATATAGCGTCTGGTAGCTACGCTCAGCCTTTCGCCCATCCAACCTCCTCCTCAATGGCGGCCAGCGGTGGCTTCATCCAGATGGCCGAAAGCGGCTCTAGGGCCGTGCGTGCTTGCCTCCAACGGTGGCTGCCTGGCCGAATTTGGGCCCATGGGGGAATCTGGCGCTAGCCGTGACTAGTCTGTCGTCCACCCTCTCCTCCTCAACAACGCTAGGTGGAGGATGCTGGCCAACAGCCACCCACGCTAGGTGGAGGATGCTGGCCTTGGACAGTGCTAGCCTGGCTACGCCTAGCGGCAGCAACCTGGCTGTGGCTGGTGGTGGCGGTCGGGCTAGGCCTTGGCTTGGCGAGGCCATGTTCGGCACCCCAGCGGCAGCTAGATCTGGCAACTAAGGTGTGCACCCGACTTTGCTGCTGGCGGTGGTCGTTTAGCGCTAGAGGCTTTGGCCTTGCCTCTCTAGTGCATTTCAGGGCAGACAGTGGTGGCCTATGCTGAGTCGGCCGGTTAGGCGATCATTTTTTGGGTGAAAACTCTGTCTAGTATCTTGCTTCAGGGCCACTGGCAGTGGTATAGATGGTGCCATCTATCTTCTATGTTGAAGTTTATGTTCATTGTGCAGGTCATTAGGGGTGGTTCGAGGAAGAAAGTCCTTCTTGCGCAATGTTGTTGGCATAGGTGGATATCATCCCCTTCTTAGAGCCTTTGTTGCATTGGAGCACTTGTATTGTCGTCTCGCCTCTCTTGCCGGAGTTGCTCATAGTTGTGTTGTGACTGCGTGTGATTCAACTCTTTCTTTGCTTTGGTCTGTCCAGCTCGGCCGTTTGGTGTAGTTATAGTGCTTTGGTTCATAGTGGATACTTGGCTGCTTGTGCTCTTTCTCGACGAATGCTTTGTCGTCATTGCTTCTTGAGCGGATACTTTGTCGTCGATGTTGCTCCTGTCTTGCAGATACTTTGCCCCATGATCTTTGACGGATGCTTTGTCGTCGTGCTGCTTGTTGATCTTGTTCGGACAAATATTTTGTCGTCATAGTCGTCTCTTTTGGTTGATGGCTTCATCTCCCCTGTTGGCAGCCTCTGTGTTGTTATTTCCCTTTAGGCCAGGTTGTGGCGGAGGGCCCTCTCCCTAGTCCCTACTGTGCTTCTTTCTTTCTCGTGTGTTTTAAGCTTTTAACTGCTACCTCTGTGGTTCTATAAGCTGCGCTATGAACTCCTATAAATGCATCGTATAAGCCGTTCTTTCAGCACTCTCTTCTTTTTCGTAACAAGTACACGTGAAGTCTTGTTCTTGAAAAACACATATAATTTTTTTTTTGAAAGGTGACATACTCTATCATTTTAAATTATCACATACCCTCTCCATTCCATAAAAATTCTCACTTTTTAAGAAGCTAACTTTCTTTAACTTTACTGAATATATATATATATATGGTACACAATGAGAATCATTAGATAGTTTTTTAAATATATTTTCATAATAAATTCACTTAGGGATGCAAATTTTACTAATATATTTTACAAATCTAGTCAAATTTAATAAAATTTGATTAGCATGAGTCCATAGCGACTCATTTTATGGGACAGAGGGCTATATCATACATTCTTCTGCGAATGAATCATGAAAATTGTACCAAATTTATATGCTGATAGTAGAGAAATGACCATCCTGCCCTCACACACCCCCACATATGTTTCTCTACACTACACCCTCTCTAGCTAGGCTACAGCACACGCAAGTTTGTGCTACATACGCACCATCGCGTTCAGTGTGTTGGCGTGCGTTACAAGAGGCTCACCCCAAGACAAAGTGGAGAAACGTGTACGGTACCTGAAAAGCTCCAAAAAAAACATGTCGTGACCGGCCCATCCGTAGTAGGCGCGCAAACTTGCAAGATGTTCATTAGAAAAAAGAAGTGAAAAGATTGCCACAGATCATGCATAACGACGACTACGGAGAGGTCGTTTGAGCTGAATGGCAAGGATTCGTCGTCGCCAACGATCGGAGGGGGGGGGGGGGGGGGACCCCTAGACGCAAGCGCGCGCGCGCTCGCCGCTCGGCGTCGTCGCGCGCGAGCCGCCGTGGTCATCCGGCCGGCCGGACGCGCGGCGAGCGGCGTTGTCCCGGTGCATGCACACGCCGTACGTGCGGAGCGTGGGAGGCCAGAGCGGCCACCCCACCTCGCGCGCAGGCGGGCGGGGGGCGGCCGGGCCACGCGCGCCGAGCGCCTCCACGTCGACGCCGTGCCGCTGTGCCTGTGCGCGCGCGCGTCAGCCATGCAAAGGCGCCGTCACATCGCACGGGCACGGCCTGGCAAGAAAAAAAAAAGCACGGCACTGCGCGCGCTGCAGGACGCCCGGCGCGCCGGGCCGGGTGTATAGATAGGCTCTGGCAGGGCGCACGCACGCATCCAGCCGGGCACTTCGAGCATGTTTTGATCGTGTCCTGATAGCTACGCAGCTCGCTGGCTAGGCTTGGCTTGTTAGCACTAGCTACATCTAGTAACGCATTCATCGTCACAGTTTGCTAGCTAGTGTGCTTTCGTTGCCGTTTGGATTTTGCTGGTTGAGAATTGCAAGGAATCATCAAGAGGAAGAGGAGGATGATGCTTGGAAAGATACACGAGATCGGCGACGTACGCCGGCCATTTCGGTTAACAAAGCGTTGCTATTATTGATCGGCACAAATTTCGTCAGGGAGATCGCTGTGTATCGGTACACGCGTTTGTTGCCGTGAATTAATGAGATAGTCGTCGGCACAAGTGCGCGAGAGCTAGCGAGGGAGACGTACGTGCTGCATGCCGAGGAGTGAGGAGTACGTACTGAGGATGTGGAGTGCGACGTTGTTGCCAATGGCATGGGCGGCGGAAAGGTAGCTACAGGCTGGAGACCTGGAGTGGCACGTACGTACGTATACTGATTCTTGTTCTGAAATTAAAGATTTATTAGGCGACACGAACCGTGTGGTTTTTGCGTGGATTTGTGTAAAGAGCGAGCTAGGGACGGAGGCGTCAACACTTGCCGGTGACAACGGCAAAATACTGCCTACTCAAGATATATTTTTAGACTTAAGTGGTGGGGATTTATTTTTTTTTAATCACAGCATATAGAGGGTACAAACACATACTCACGCACTTTATCCTATGTGTATATCCAAAAAAACTGATTTCGGGCTTTGTAAAGTCACTATAGACGTCTTTCTGTCGATGGGTACATGCTTACCAATCTCTAGCAAAATGCAAAACATCTGTTTAAAGTCGAGGATTTGAATCTGGATAGATAGGTTTCACCACAAACCTAAAAAGCTGAGCTATACTTAACTCAGTGAATTTTATATCATCGTTGTAATCATTGTTATTACCATTATTATTAAGATTTTGTTAAACTTATGATGATGATTTGATTTAGTTTGTACCTACAACAGTGGACTGGAAAAGTATAGCCTCCATTCCAAAATGTGGGGTGTAAATTTAACTATGAATTCAAATATGCATGATGTTTAGTGCACAAAAGATGGATCAATAGATTCTTATTTTACATGTCTTTTGTAAAACTTTGGTTTGGTCGTAGATTTGATGATATACTGCTAGAAAAATATTGGTCAAGCAAAGTATAATTTAGGAGGATTCTAAAATCCTAACACACCTTATAAAAAATAAATAGAGCCCATAGTAGTGTCAAATAATAAGCCCACCTTATGCTATTTTCCACTAATCGTATAATTTTTGTACCCGGGCTATTTCTTCAATTATTCATGAAGATATTGTTTTTCTCTTTTCCCTCTAGGCTCTAGATCAACCTTACTGCCAAATCAGTAAAAAAAAAACTATGTAGCAGCTAATCCATGTTTATGATACTATATGTAAGTATACTCTCTCCGTATACGAAATAAAAGTGGTCCTGACCGCTTGGCTAAAAAGAAGTCATTGTGCATGTGGAGCCCTATTCTAGACTAAAATACCCTTGGCTCTTCGATCGCGTCAAAACAAATTAAAAAAACATCGGCCAAGGGATTCAAACCTTGGACCCTGCCCGCAGGCCTCAAGTCCCACCTGCCCAACTAGTCCAGCTACAATTCTTTCTCGTCTAGAGGACACCCACAGACGTATTTGATAAGGGCAAACATGGAAAATACCCCTTAATTAATGACTTCTTGCTAAACACAATCATGTCCTAAACGACTTTTATTTCCTATACGGATCGGAGGGAGTATATTCTAAGCATCTATATGTCACCTTTAATTCAACGAGTTGTAGATAATAACAATAAAAGATTGCTTACCCAACCGTGTCTATATATATACTTACCACAAACTATAAAAGCACAGTGAAGTCAATGTGTTAGTTCTTCTACATAATTGATCCACTGCATACAATGTACTGTATGAGGCTATGAGCTAGAGAGATAGTGGACGACCTTGTAAAATAATATGCGGTAAACACCACACGCTACACTTGAGTGATTCTAACATGTCGTTGCATGCACCTACACACTCTAAATATGCTATCATCTAACAGACCTAGCAAGTAGATACTCTCATGCATGGTAGGCTCTTTCACAGTTCTGGAATCAGGGCACTCAAAGAGCCTAGACTCTTGTTTCCTTACTAATGCATGACTTCTTTTGCTTTCTCATCCTTCCATATATTTGCAAAAAATCCTATAGAAGCTATATATAGCACAGGGCTAGACTGCCGGGAAGCTAGCACTCATAAAATCAGAAAAAAATAAATACATGAATAGATAAATAAATAAATGTCCTCAAAATGTTCATGATAATTTAGTGGCCTGGTTTTGTTGTCGATGGTGTGGTTGTGGACACTTGTTGACGGCTCGATCGAGGTACTTCACACACTGGAGAAGGAGCTGGATCGGTCAAAAGATGCGATAGATCCATGCATGCTATTCCTTCATGAGAACAGCATGCTGAAATAATGACTCCAATGATCAGCCTGTCGACCTATTTTTTGCTATGGAACGATGAAGGATAAACCTTACACATGTCTCACGACACGTTGCTAGCTACTATTGTCTTTGTCCGAAAATAAGTTTAGTTAGCAGCTCTAGGAGAGCAAGAGAGTGATATTGTGGGTCTGTTTGGTATAACTCACAAAAGCTTCATGAGCTGTTTTGAGCTGTTTTTTTTAAACACTTATTTCTAAAACAGCTTCATGAGTGAAGCTGTTTTTCTTCTTCTCTCACAAAGACATGAGTTGGGATGAAGCTGAAAAAGTAGCTTATTGCAGCTCTCTCTCTCATCTATACAAGAAGTAGTTGGTGAAACTATTTTACCAAACACCTTTTCCAGAATAGCTTAGGTTCATCTAAAAAGTTGTCCATAAAGCCATTTTGTAAAAAGACAGCTTCATTAGTGAAGTTGAGTTGTACCAAACAGGACCTATATGAATAATGTGAGTTTTACTTCATGGAATGGAAGTCATCTCTTTCTGTTACTCTCTGTAACTTGCCGAAGCTAGTAAGGTCATTTTGTAGACTGATCGATGATGGTATACTGGACCAATGCGCAGTTAATGAACATATATTAGAACAGTAGTATGAGGCATTGGGTCTGGTCAATTCTGATCAGAGCTTGGTGTCCAGTAGCTTATATCTGGCTATCTGTCCCAGTTTGGAACTTCGTATTGAGTCTGCTACTCTGCTGGTCAATTCTGATCAGAACTATGAAGATAACACAATCTTGGATAGATACATTGAGTACAGTACAGTAGCTGTCCCAGTTTGGAACTTTGGATTGCAGCAAAGTTCTGTACAGAACAGAAATGTGGCTGTGTGTATATATATATATAGCTCGATCGGTGTTGATCAGTTGCCCATATGATTGGCGTCCTCATCACTAGTGATGATATGATGATATGAAGTTGCTGTACCGCTGCAGACATATATGTGGATGGGGATGATCACACGCAGTGAACACTGCACGGATCGGGATCAGATACAAATAAAGGTTGGCGGCCATCAGTAATTATATTTATATATATGGAATGGCACCTGCTGTAAATGGAAATCACATGATCGATGCATGCGTGCAATCAGCCTTCGATCAGTCTACTTCATTACTTCCTAATAACTAGGGTATCTATGGTGATATCCCTTTCAAACTGACTATATATATCATATGTGCATGTGCATCCATGTTTATCCCTATGACTATATACTATGACATTATTTGTCGATCCTTGGAGCATGACCTAATTAGTGATTTAATGGATAAAGTGACGGCGATTGAGTGGAGAGTCTGATCTGTAGCTATGAGTGCCACTGCCATTGCCCATTTCTTCCATCGAGTGGCAGCACTTGAAATTTGCTTTTTCTTCAAATGTATAGCTAAGGTAATTTGAAAATAGTCTGAGATTTCTCATGCAAAATTATCATCCATAATTTAGGTGCGAGATTTTAGAAAGTGTTGGATGAATCCAACAAATATGCCGCTAACTTTTCTATTGACTTGTGAAACTTATTGATTTACCTATTATTTCTTTTTAGAAAATATTAGAGATAGTGTGTTAGACTTAGAGTTGGCCGACCCCAATGACCTTCCGATTCCAAGGACAAAGAGTACTTACCCTATGTTCTCTCGCCAACTTAGACCCCGGTAAAATTTAAAAGTTGACCCCGACAAATGCATTCCATCCCACAAGAGAATACATATCTTGTTTCACTTGCTAGTTTTATTTTAGAGTGGATGTTTCACTTGCTAGTACTCCCTCCATCCAAAAATAATTGTTGTTCTCGTTTTCCAAGAAACAATTTTAATTAAATATATATATTAAAAATATTAGTATTTATGGTACATAATTAACATTATTAGAAAAATCTTTGAATCTAATTTTTCAATAATTTTATTTAGAAATATAAATCTTGTATATATTTTCTATAAATCTAGTTAAATTTACGACATAAAAATTAAAACAATAGTATCTTGAGACCAAAGGAGTAGACAGTATGGCTAAGGCTCAAGTGAAAAAGAGAAGCAAAGTAGGGGCCTTAAACAGTTAAACCCCTCCTGTTCTTTAGGCCAGTCTCAATGCATGTTTCATGGAAGTGTCATGCACATTAAATAGGGTGCCACATAAGCAAAATTGCTGACTTGACAGGGTCATTAAATGAATGAGTTTCATCAGATAAGAAGGAGTTTCATGTCTATAAAACTTATATAGCTCGGTTACCTAGTTTATAGTCTTGGTAACTGTGCCATAAAACTATACATTAAAGACTGTTCTTTTTAAAGCCCAGCAAGCCGAAGCCCACTTACTGGACGTGGTCCACGTGTAGTTGTGGACTCAAGCAGGCAACACAATCCCAGAAACGCAAAATTCACCTGCTTGTAATAAATCAATTGTTCTGGTCCCTGCCGACTCATCAACGACGCGACGCCCTTTTGTCTTCGTGATTCAGGCCTTGTTTAGTTGGCAAAATTTTAGTTTTTTGGCTACTGTAGCACTTTCGTTTTTTTTTTACAAACATTGTCCAATCACGGAGTAACTAGGCTCAAAAGATTCATCTCACAAATTTCAGATAAACTGTATAATTAGTTTTAATTTTTATCTTTATTTAATGCTCCATGCATGTGATTAAAGATTCGACGTGATGGAGAATCTTGAAAATTTTTGCGACCTAAACAAGGCCAGTCGCGCCTGTGCGCTCGCGCCCTCATCATGGCCTGGTGCCGGACCGAGCATCACCGCATCCTACCGGTGAGCCGTTGACCGGTGTGACGTGAGAAGGTGAATTTTTATCAAATTTTTACCTACAAGTACACCAACAAATCTCCAATTCTACACTTGTTTGTTTATCACCTTAACGTTCATTCTTTTTCCTTAGAGTAATAGAGGTCTTGTATGTTTAGCTAGGGAGGCAAGAGCAAATTGTTTTATTCTAAGGACCCCTGCACGCTCATGCATCTTGCGGCGCGTCGTTATAAAAACCTTTTCTCGATCTTAATAAAAACTACACAAAGCTTTTGTATATTTGAGAAAAAAAATAAAGATCTTATATCTGTTGCGAGTCAAAGAAAGAGTTTTTTTTCTACTAGACAATGAGGATCAACTGGTAGAAAACTTGGCTCATTCCAGCAAGATGTCGGGTAAGGAAATTACATATTTCTAATCATCTAAGCATGGTTCACTTTGATTTTCGGCAACAAGAGCTTTTTAAGTGGTGACTCAATTTTCAACCGCCACTACAGCTGCACCTAGCAGCCTCTAGATATGTATTTGTAGAGATAAGTCTATTTCTAATCGATTTTTATAGATAGCTCTATTTTCCGTATTCTCTAGAAGAAATTAATTTCTAGAGGTGGCTCTATTCTCAACCACCACTACAAATCGATTTTTAGAGGTGATTAGAAATAGAGCTGCCTCTAAAAATAGGAGTTGCACATCTAGAAACTATTTCTAGAGACGGCTCCGGTTCATAGCCGCCTTTTAATTTATAGAGATGGTTGGAAATCGGAGTCGTCTTTAGAAACACTTTGTAGATGAAAGGGTATAAACGGTTGGGCCAACTCGTCTCTATAGAGGCATCCCAGGCACCTATGTACTTGTTTTCTATAGAGTAATGGCTGCTTGGACATTATTCAATATCTACTTTAAAATTTAATTGCGTGGACTAATTTGATAGCCAATTAAAGCACAATGAAACTATTTTTTTTTGCGAGTGTCAATGGAACTATTGTTGAAAAGGAAATTGGCCCAACTAGTGATAGTTAGAATTAGTTAATTGAGAAAATGCAATAAAATGTAGGTGGTTTAAATATTTTTCCCTAGAGCCCTTTTACAATGGTTGGAAAGTATCATTGGTAACTTTAGGTACTTTTATATTTTCTGTTTTCTAAATAATTAATTGAGAAATATATTATAGAGAGTATTTTAGAATTGAGGTTGTGTCCTTCTAAAGGTAGATGTAATGCTCTCCTCTGCAACATGTTCGAGTGGCGGCCACCTAGTTCTCATCCTTGTTTCGCTGCGCATCTTTAAAGTGGGCAAACCCATTCGACCATGGTCACTGAAACTGTTTGGGCTGATTTTGTCTGACATGCTCGAGTGGCGGTCTGCCTAGTTCTCATATGTGTTTTGTTACATATCTTTAATTGGGCTAGACCATATCATGGTCACTGAAATGGTTTGGGCTGATTATATGGGCCATGTTGTGCTCCCTACTACGCGTGAGCCTAAACAAACCATCCTTTTCATCTTCATCACATTTTTTGTTCTTCTTTATCCAATTTTTTTGTCATACTTTCTCATCTATTTTGCAACGAATAAATTGATGAAACCAATGCATGTATGACTAATTTAATGGAAACTACTTTTAACTTAACAAAAGAAACAACAAATACATTGACATATACGTTACTTAATCAATACACTGCTAAGATACATTTATGGCGGATTTGATGGAACTAATTTGATGTAGTAGATATGATATATTTTTCTCTTTATTATAAACATGGTTAAAGAAATACGTAATACGTTCTGAAACGTAATACACTGATATGATATATTTATGGAGTAGACTTTTAACTTGGGATAAAAACGTCATACGTGTTCTGGAACGTAAGGAGCATAATAGTGTTCATAAAAATTTTGAAATGGATCGGATACATTTCATACATGGACGACCCACGTACGGATATCCTTCCCGAGGTTCTCACTTGATCACTTTGGAGCTTTTATGCGAAAACTTATACTACTATGATATATAAACAGCCTTTAACTGAAAGCCCAAAATTCGGGAAGACAGAAATCAGGACGTCGCCGAACCAGCATTAGTAGTAACTGAAACGCCAAAATTCGGGAACTAGCTGCAGATTCATCAATTTTCGATATTCCCAGGAGATCGTCGCAAAGAAAAAAAAAACAAACCCGGAGATAACCGATCCATGGACATTTTGTCCAGAAAATATATATATATATATATATATATATATATATATATATATATATATATATATATATATATATATATATATATATATATATATATATATATATATATATATATATACGGAATTGATACTGTACAGACGTCCGTCCAATCCGGACGGACACACACAAACGACTCGAACCGCCGTGACTATCCGCTCCCATCCAACTCGTGACCCCAGCGGACAGAAATAGATGCATCCAGTCGCTCTCTCTTCTCTCTCGCACGCACTCGCTCTCTTCGCTCTCCCTCGCCCGAGCTGCTCTCCGGCCGCGCGCCCAGATCGGGATGCTGCACCCGCGTGCAAGCTTTGCTGACGCCTCTGCTCGGCTGTGCTCCCTCCATCCCTCTCTCTCCTGCAACCTCCATTTACCCTGGGTGTTCCAATAGATCTCGCTCCCACTTCTTCCACCGGAGACAAGAACGACGACAACCACAACTACGGCTCCAACGCGGTAGAGCGTTCCTTCTATATATCCAGCTTATCCTTCTTCTCCTTCTCTTCCTCCTCCTCTCAACCCAAGTTCCCCTCCTCCCCCTACTCCGTCTCTTCGGATCTAGATCTAGATCTAGATCTAGATCTAAGGGACACGACGTTGATTAGGGTTTTCAGTAAGTTTTGTTGCAGTAGTCTTACTTTGTTGTTGCAAAAAGTAATGTTTCTTTGTTGTATTATTCTTTTTTTTATGTTGCATCTCGCTTTTGCGCTTTCTTTCTATTGTTGAAGTAGCCTCGTTTTGCTGTTGCAACAAGTAATATTTCGTTGTTGCATTAGTCTTTATTCTCTGATGTTGCATCTCGCCTTGCACTTTTGTTTTTCTTGTTTCAGTAGCCTTGTTTTGCTGTTGCAACAAATAATTTTTTTGGTTGCATTAGTATTTTTTTCTTTGATGTTGCTTTCTCGCATTGCGCTTTGTTCTCCTTTTGTTGCAGTAGCCATGTTCTGGTGTTGCAACAAGTGATATTTCTTTGTTGAATTAGTTTTTTTCTAATCTTGCATCTCGCATTGCAGTAGCTTTGTTCTATTTGGTGTAGTCGCTTCGTTATGATGCTGTAGTAGATTTTTTGTTCTGATGTTGCAAACAAGTAATACTTTTTATGGGGGAGTGGTGAAGATGCAACGCACCTAGCGCGGTGCGGCGAGGGGATGCGCGGCGCAACAGAATGGTAGAGGGCAGGTGGCATGGCGGGATGGTGGTATGGCGGTACGGCGGGATGGTGGTATGGCGGCATGGTGGGAGGTCGGGTTGCGTGCGAGCGCGAGATGATCCGCCCTAACTGGCGAGTGACACCCGAGTCGAACGGACCTAAGGCGCTAGGTGCTCTGTTGTTTTGGTCAGATCAAAACGAGTCGTATTGTTTTTGTGCGAGGAGCGAACACGGTTTCGTGGGGTGAGGAGTCATACACTCGGACGGATCCGAGGTGCGTCCGGACGCACCCCTGAAGCCGGATGTCCGGCCGCTAGGACTTCCGATATATATATATATATATAAAATATAGACTCTTCGTTTCCTCCAAAATCTCGATCTCATTCTCGTCATCGACCAAATCGCCCCACTTACAACCAACCACCGCCGCCGCTGCCATCATTGCTTACGCCTCCGCGACGAGCTGCAATGGCGATCACCAGCGCGCGCCGCCGTCGGATAGCCCTCTTGGCGGCGAACTACGCGGCGCTGCTGGTAGGTTCAGTCGCGGCGAGCCTTCTGTCCCGGTACTATTTCGCGCACGGCGGCCAGAACCGATGGATTGTCACGCTGGTGCAGTCAGTTGGGTTCCCGCTGCTCGTCCCCGCCGTGTTCGCCTCCGGTCGCCCCGCCGCCGCGCCGCGCCCGTTCCTGTGGTTCTCCCGGAAGTTCCTCGCCGTCTGCCTGGTCATCGGCGCCCTAATGGGCGTCAACAATCTGCTGTTCTCTTACAGCTCCTCGTTCCTGCCCGTGTCCACGTCGTCGCTGCTCCTGTCCACGCAGCTCGCCTTCACGCTCGTCCTGGCCGCCGTCATCGTCCGCCACCCGATCACCTTCGTCAACCTCAACGCCGTCTTCCTCCTCACGCTCAGCTCGGTGCTCCTCGCGCTCCGCTCGGGGGACTCCGGCGAGACCCCCGAGGGCGGCGGCCGGTCGCGCTACGTCCTCGGCTACGTCGTCACCCTGGGCGCGGCGGGGCTGTTCGCCGCGTACCTGCCCGTCATGGAGCTCCTGTACCGCAGGGCGGTGTCCGGCGGGTTCATCCTGGCCGTGGAGGTGCAGGTGGCGATGCAGGCCATGGCCACGGTGGTGGCCGCGGGAGGTGGCCGCGACGACGTGGCGCGCTGGGAGGGCTCCACGGCGCTGTACTGGGTGGTGGTGCTGACGCTCGTGCTGACGTGGCAGGCGTGCTTCATGGGCACGGCCGGTGTGATCTACCTGACCTCGTCGCTGCACAGCGGCGTGTGCATGGCCGCCGTGCTCACCGCGAACGTGCTGGGCGGCGTGGTCGTGTTCGGCGACGAGAAGGCCGTCGCCACCGCGCTCTGCGTCTGGGGCCTTGCCTCCTACCTCTACGGAGAGTACAAAAAGAAGAAAGAGGATGACGCTTCTCCGTCCGCTCCCGAGTACGACAGCGTCGGCAAGAACGGCGGCGACGTCCCTGGTCGCGAGCTCGAAACCGTGTAAAACAGACAAGACCGTGCCACACGCAGGTGATATAGGAGCCATGCGAGAAAAGCTAGAAACGCGTTGTGTGTACAAAAAATAAAAAAGGCTGTAGTTTTTTTATTTAGTTTTTTTTAAAAAAATAGATATGCATGTGTGGGACCTGAGACGCATGGGTTTATCTTGATTCTTAATGTAGGCTAGTAGCAAAAAAGAAACAGTGATCATATAGGTAGCACAGTGATTGAACGTATCCGGCCGTATGATTATTTGAAATTATCTGATAGGGCGTTGTGTATCCTTTATATTGTCTAATATAAAAAATATGATAAGGCGTTGTGCATGAGATAAACACTATAAAAAAGAACAATTTTACAAGATAATAGTTTATGCAAAAAAACAAATTTAAAAATATATACAGAAACAATACAAAATCCGTGCGGTGATCAGACCATAATAATAACACCTAACTTCTTTTTGGGCCTAAAGTTTGCTAAAGTGGCCTTGTAAAAACATCGGGCCGCCAGAACTCTGGCCCAAAATCCACTAATCCAGTCTGCCAGCGGTCGACCAGAAGAGCACGAGGAAAACCCTAGCCGCATCCACATAACCTCGCCCGCGCCGCCTCCCCAAGGAGACTCGATACCTCTCGCTTCCGGCAACGCCTTCACGCTCTCGCTTCCGGTGACGACGCCCGCCACTCCCTCGTCGACGAGATGGTACGTAGCTTTGGAAGAAATTGTTTAAGCTTGGGTCTGTCTTGATTTTGGTCGGCATCTTCGAGAAATCCTTACGATTAACTAGTAGTACTCTCTACTTGTTTAGCCTGTAAGTGTTCCTGCTAGTGCTTTCCGTAGTTATCAGGATCGTTGGATTCATAGGCTGACCGTGGGATTTCGAAATCTGGCACTATTATGTTATTTCGTGTTAAAATATTTGTCAGTCTTGTTGCCGGTCGGACAGGCTCCATACACATAAGGCCGTGTTTGGGTAAACTCTAATCCACCCCGATCTACATGTATTGGGATGAATTGGTGTCGGAAGCTAGTGAATTTTCCACCTCAATCCTGTTACATGTAGATTGGAGTGTGCTGAAATGCAGCCAAACAAGCTCTAAATGATCGGTACAGGCACTAAATAACTGAATAACTACAGGTGTATAGCTGAATAGGTTACCAAAGTAGTAAGAATATTGTGCTTTCTTCAGATACATGCTTTGAGCAATAATTATCATTCCATACGAAAAGCTATCTAGCTTAAACTTTCCAACTAGATCTTAGCTATTGTTTAGCATCTCCTAATTTTGGTCAGTCGAAATTAATTTGCATAGGTTGAGTTGTGCTGGTATAAATTAGTTTAGCGGTTCTCTGCTTCTGTCTATGCAGTGTATCATGTTAACCAATGCAGAGTATTGTAGGTATCTGTACATGTTTGTTCACTTTTTATTTATGCTCTGTGATGATTTTGCAGACGAAGCGCACCAAGAAGGCAGGAATCGTTGGCAAATATGGTACAGACACTGGACTATCTTTACTCATTCTTTTGCGGTCTCATGTTCTTACCATTGTATTCTGGTTGATAACTCTTTTGTTATTGCTGTTACATAGGTACCAGGTATGGTGCCAGTTTGCGTAAACAGATCAAGAAGATGGAGGTCTCCCAGCACTCCAAGTACTTCTGTGAGTTCTGTGGCAAGGTAAACTCATTGATTTTGTGATGCCTTGCTTTGATAGTCACATAGCATACTGATCAATCATTTACTGTGCATTAGTTGAGTGTCATTTATTGTTTGTTTGCTATTTTTAAGATGCACTATTGTTTATTTTTAGCAATTATGCACTACAGTTTCCACCTTATTTGAATTTACTAGATAGTCGATTAATGTCAAGGCATACCTCGCCAGACCTTTTCTGGCTTTTCACTGTTTTAAAGTTTTAATGAAACTCCTTTATGAATTCCATACCATGTTTCTTTCTATTTGCTTTTTGGTTCTTACTTGTGCCATTGTCTTTTGTATCGCCAATACTTTATAACAGTTTGCTGTGAAGAGGAAAGCAGTTGGTATCTGGGGATGCAAGGACTGTGGGAAGGTTAAGGCTGGTGGTGCCTACACCATGAAGTATGTGCTGAAGTCCAGTTACTCAGTTTATATTGCATTTTCTGTGTCTCTAGTCGTCATGCGTTTTATTATTTGTTACTTTGCATTTCCAGCACTGCCAGTGCGGTCACTGTCAGAAGCACAATCCGGCGCCTGCGGGAGCAGACCGAAGCATGAGTATGGACAGTTTGAAAAGGAATACCTGGATTTTGTAGTTCAGCCAAGAGTCGAGAATTATGATGTTGCCATTTTGCCTATTTAGCCAAATGAACAAGAAGAAATGTTTATCTATCTGTAGTTACCTTGATACTTTGTACTGTTTGGTTTCTCATGCTAAATTGATGGTATGCAAGTACTTCCATAATTGTATGTTTTTTTGTGTTGCCGAACAACTTTGATGTTCTGTGATGGTTCTGGTGGTGCTTAGCTGCTGGTAGCATTGAGATTTGGAACATAATATACCAAATTGTTGATTATGTTTTGAAGCAATGGCGGGGGCTGTCTTTCAATTAAGATAGAGAGAAGCAGAAGTGCCTATGTACAAGCAAAGGGAAAAAATCATGCCCTCCGGCGGCCAAATTGTTAATGATTACCAATGGTACATTTCGGTGCTGTTACAGCACTTGTCAAGCGCGTACTAATAGATTTGATGCAAGGATAGCAAGTCACCCAGAATGAGCCTATTCGCTTCTTACAATAAATTAGTGAATAATATTTTTAGTTATAGTTTTTTAGCCAAACGAACAGGTATTGGAATTGCTATTGGGTAGCACTAAATGCAGCTGTTTGGATGGTTTAGAATTCGGAATTGGAAATTGAGTTCACTACGAACCGGTATTCGCAGCACTTTGCTTGCCGCATCCCTCAATACGGAGCCTTGCCCCTCTGTATTACAGGGAATCAAGTCTCGCGATTTGGGATTGGTACCAATTCAATCACAGGGTCTCCAATATCTACATTCAAACAGACCTTATGTATCTCATGCAGAAACTTGATTTATGCAGAGCAATTTCATCATTTCCGTTTTCTATTTTTTTTATTTTCATTCAGAAAACGAAAATTTCCGATCGAATGCTCTTACAAAACCATCAAGCTCAGCTTTCGATCACCGGGTGCAGTTCGACTGCTTGAACCTGACCTGCATGTTCTTGAGGTCGAATTCCCAGAGGTGCTCTTGCTGCATGATGTTGCCGATGACCGACAGGCCGGGCCACTCGCCCTCCTGCACCCCGATGCACTTCACGCCCGGTTTCACGTCGATCACGTAGCTCTTCGCCGGTGGCTCCAGCCGCGCCGACCCGGCGAACTGCACCGCCAGCTTTGGGATGATCTCCGGCGCTCCCGGTCGCCGTGCCGTCCAGTTGTAGCAGTGCTCGAACGGGGGGAAGCTCACTTTGGGGACCCCGTCCAGGTGCTTGCTCAGCGCGGCGACCACGGCCTTGTACGCCGGGGCGGCGAGGACCGTGAGGGTGTTGCCGGAGTCGAGGATCACGCCGCCGCTCTTGGCGTCCCACACCTCGGCGGGGATGTCGAGGGCCTTGCCGGCCACGTGGATGGCGTCGACCTTCACGCCGTAGAAGGGCATCTCGGGGTCCAGGAACAGCTTCGTCTGGGTCGCCGGGGTCCGGGGAACTTGCCCCGGGCCGAAGGCGAGGTACCCGGTGGCGTTGCGCGGGGCGAGGTGGTCGACGAGGCAGTAGGAGAAGCTGCCACCGAAGCGCGCGGCGGCCTGGGTCGCGAAGGAGATCTTGGCGTTCCCCAGGCTCAGCACGCCGTCTGCTGACCGGAAGCTCTGGCCGTCGTGCGAGGAGGAGCAACCCAAGACCACGTCTTTCAGCTGCGCCACCTTGCCGCCGGGCAGCGCGATGGTCGCCGACTCGGTGCCCACGATGCCGCGCGCCCCCGCCGATCCTTCCTTGTACCTGCCATGCATGCACACACGTACAGGTGGTGGTAACATTGTCAGGAAGAAGAAGCGATGCATGCATGGATGGACAATGGCGCTGCTGCCGCGTGATGGTGGTGAGATAGTGACCGGTAATCGTAGGTGCAAGGGCTGGCCGGCGAGGAGCAGTTGGCGAGTGTGAAGGGCACGTCCAACTTGCACGTGTCGGACGAACACGGGATGGGCGCCCACGACCTGGAGGTCTTTGGCCGGAACACGCGACCCGGCGGTGAGGCGCCGGCGCACTTGACCCAGGTGAGGTCGCTGCCGGTGTCCGCCACCAGCGTGAACTCCTGCACGGGCGTTCCCACGCGGAGCTTTACAAAGTACTGCCCTGTGCCGGAGTAGGCCCCCGACGACATTGGCAAGGAGACCGCGGACGACGACGCCACCTCCGCGGCAACCCTCCGGCTTCCGCCCTGGCGCGACCGGAGACGGGCGCAGATGTACGCGTGCCGGCGCCGGTCGTCCCTCGCCCGCGAGGCTAAAGACGCTCCCGGCGCGGCGGGGACAAGATCGAGCCTCGCCGACTTACCGCTCGCGGTGGCCGCCGCGGCGAACAGCAGGACCAACACGAGCAGGTTGCCGCGCAAGGCCATTTCGTGGTCCTTGGCTCCTTGCTCTGCCTTCAAAAGTTGTCTCCCTCGCACAATGGCAATGGCAGATAGCAGCATCAATTTAAGAAGAAAAATGATAGAAATTCACAAGTTTTTTCAAGGAAAAGAATCGAGCAAAAGAAGCTAGCTTTGGTGTGGCCTAAATATGGCAAAGCACAAGAAGTGGATATCATTTACGGGCCCTATTTAAAGTAAACAAACTGTCTCAAATGAATGGTATATTTCCTTTGGCGTGGCAAGTCATGAGATACCCAAAGTAACCTTCAGCTTTCTTGGTAATAATTTATATTCTTCAATTATGTCTCCACGAACATTCTTTTTTCAAAAAAAAAACCTGATACAGGTATGCCCACATGTAACCTCACCCTCTATGAAAACACCTTTGAAGAACTGATTAAGCCTGACAAATCTTGAGAGTTGAGACTGGCAAATATGTAGAGCTTAGGACATACTAGGTGTATGTTTGAAGTTTTCAAAATAGAAATACTAGGTGTATTTGAATTGGCTAATAAATGGCAGGATAAAATTATCCAGAATTAGAGTATCTCTAGGAGTTTTGTAAGCCAACTTCTAAGTTCTATTTTTTAGTAAACAGAGACAAAAAAAAACCCTCCAACACTTTGCTAAAAGAGCTCCTTAAAGATAAAAATATCAAACATTCTTTCCAACTCAGTAACTTTTTGTAGGTATCCCACGCAAAATCATTCAGTAAGCTATTATAGCATACTGTTAGACAAAGAACAAAATTCAAGGTTGTTATTTCTTCTGTTAACTTAGTAGATGTATACAACAAAGTTGGACCTCAACTCAACTCTACTCGAGCGCCGCCGTCGCCGCAACCGTCGTCGCCACCGTCCCCCGCTTTCCACCACCATAGATCTCCTCCCTTCTTCTCCGGCACCTCGCTAGAGGCTGAGGGGAGTGAGGATCTATCGTTTTTAATAAGTTTTTCAGTAGATGGAGTTCTTAAGGTTAGGGTCTTTTCATGCTAAGTTTCTTGGTACTAGAGGTTTATCTCTTCCTCCTCCTTTTTTGACAACGGCAAAGGAAAAGGTTGGAACCATTTGGTCCATAGTGGCTATGTTGAAGATGAGGGCAATAACCATGAGCAACTTCACCGGCATAACGGCATGGAGACCTTTCTTTCCGACGGTGACATCAAGACAGAGATGATATTGCCGCCATGGAATAATTTTCTTTCAATCTCTTATTTGTTCTGTCGTGGTTAGGGGTTGCCATAATGAAGGATTAGGAAAATAATTTTCAGATTAGTCTTTCTCATTCTTCGGTGGCAGAAAGAAGAAGGAAGACAAAAGAAAGAAGTTTCTTAACTCCGCCTATAGGAACATTAGCCTTCGTTCGTTGGACATATGTTCTCAGCCCTTTTGCTGAGTATTTGCGTGTATGGTCATCCATACAAAGCGTCATACAGATTTGGTTTTGAGATTTGGAGCTATTCACAACGTAGGTACAATTTAGATGAAAATTCCAGAGTGCTTGTAGCGTACCCAGTTCTTATATAATAAATTTTTTCTTTCGCTCAAAAAAACTTAGTAGATTTATTAGTTTAGCAAGTAAACTATACTCAATCCATCCTAAATTATAAGAGTTTGACTTTTTTAAAACTAAATTTGACCGCTTGTCTTATTTAAAATTTTATGCACAATATTACTTCTTTTGTCATGGCTTGGTTTTAATAAAAGTTCTTTAAGAATGACTTAAATTTGACTATGTTTGTATAATTTTCTAAATAAGACGAGTGATTAAATTTAGAATTAAAACAAGTCAAACGTCCTATAATTTGAGATGAAGGGAGGACTAAACTTCTCAAGATGCTGTTAGCACCTTTGATCTCTACTGATGCGTGGATAGAATGTGTGGAGACAAAAAAAACAGCCTCATTATTAGCTCGTACTCCCTCCATCCCAATTTATAAATCATTCCAAGAAAGATTTATAACATTAAATAGATATTACTATGAAAATATAACTAATAAAGAACCTAATGATACTTAGATGGTATCATAAATATTATTATGTTATTATATAAATTTGGTTAAACTTAAAATGCTTTGACTCTATAAGATTCTTGAAATGACATATAATTTGAGACGGAGAGAGTATCTATTTGGATGGGTTAAATAGGGCATGTTGGATGGCTAAATAGGCCACGGTACATCACGCGAAATCTATTATTTGTCTAATTGAAAATCTAATAGCATGTATCTTACACGACTTGATATAGGTGCTCATATTTTTCTAAATTTATTTTAAGATTTAACAGCAATATACTTTCAGTGATAGGTGACTAGCGCCATCCCCGTCAATAGCGAGGCGCAATGTGTAAACTTCTAAACTGTACCGTGTAATTAAAAAAAACAATGTTGCCTCCACTCATTTTATTGTTTTTGGAAACAGAGCGTGCAGGAGAGCTGCCGATTTATCTTAAAAGAATAAGGAACTCAAAATGGTAGTACAATGGTTTGACAACTCTAAAGGATTAATCAGCCGCAAGAACAGTGCACTCCAGAAAATATGCGTCGTGCAACACCGTCCCGTTGACATGTTGTTAGCTTCGCTTTGATTAATTTGCTTGAGTGCACAAACACACACATTGTATTTGTATCATGTTTTGTAAGCGGGGTTTGCAAAGTTCAGTTCATTCACATTGTCAATGTTCTCCTTTCTTGTTTCAGAATCTGTGCTTTCTAGTTTCAGAATCTGTGTGTGTCTCGTAACTTATGTTTCAGTTGTGTGGCCGTCTTAGCCAAAAGCCCCGAACACAGCGTGCTGTCTGAAAGTCTTAAGAAGATTCATCCCTGCAGTGAACGATTTGCCATTGCACTAAAATTGATCTTTTCATTCAGAAGACCCACTGCCTCCAGGGTCGTTACAATTTTTAAATTTTATCAAGACGATAGACGAATTATGCATGCGCGGCGTCCGTCATCAATCATCATAGGGCGCAGCGCGTGTGCTTGAACCGGAGCCACCGGTCCCTGAGATCGAACTCCCAGAGGTGCTCCTGCTGCAGGATGTTGCCGATGACCGACACCCCGGGCCACGAGCCCTCCTGCACGCCGATGCACTTCACCCCGGGCGCCGCGTCGATGACGTAGCTCTTGGCCGGCGGCTCAAGCCGCGCGGACCCGGCGAAGTGCACCTCCATCTTGGGGATTTCCAGCGCGCCGGCGTCGGTCCAGTTGTAACAGTACTCGAACGGGTCCATGGTAACCCTGGGCAGCCCAGCGAGGTGCTTGCTGAGCGCGGTCACCACGGCCCTGTACGCCGGGGTGGCGAGGATGGTGAGGCTTGTCCCGGAGTCGAGGATCGCGCCGCCGTTCCGGTCGACGTCCCACACGTCCGCGGGGATGTCGAGCGCCTCGCCGGCCACGTACACGGCGTCCACCGTCACGGCGTAGAACGGGGTCATCCGGCGGTCGAGCAGCAGCGGCGTCTGCGCGGCGGGCGCGGTGGCGCCCGGGCCGAAGGTGAGGTAGCTGGTGGCGTTGCGCGGCGCCAGGTGGTCGACGAGGCAGTAGGAGAAGCGGCCACCGAAGCGCGCGGCGGCGCGGGACGCGAAGGAGATGTTGCTGTTGCCCAGGCTCAGCACGCCGTCCGAGGACTGGAAGCTCTGCCCGTCGTACGTGGCGGCGCAACCCAGCACGACGCCCTGCAGCTTCGCGCGCCTGCCGCCGCTGCTGTCTCCGCCGCCGCGCCCGCTCCCGGAGGACAGCGCGATGGTCGCCGAGTCGGTGCCCACCACGCCGCGCGCCGCCGAGCCGTCCCTGTACCTGCCATGCCATTGCCACCACGGTTAGGTAAAGTAACGTTAGTTCGCGCGCATCACCACGACAGCATCAGGATCGGCCATCACATGGAAAGATTCGGCAGCAACACGCTGTGATGTATATATTACAACAAATAATGTAGTATGTAGGGATTATCATTTTTATTTAACTCGTCAAAATGCATTTGACGATTTGCGAGAATGAAACTACAGTACTGTGAAGGCGACACTCGTATGCATGAACATGATTCGAATTGGGGACCCTGGCTTTTTTTGGGAGGCGACAGGAGGCACCAAGAACCGGCTTGCAAGTTACTCTACTCGTCTTCGGTATGGTCTGACGGAATCGTTCATAGACAGTTGGGAAATGGAAAGATACGTCTAATCATGAACTGTAAAGCTCAGCTCTGAGAGTCGGCAAAGTGGCTGAAAAGGGTAATCCCAGCTCATACGATGGTTACGCCGGGGATAGCCTTCGATGTAGTAGTACTAGTAAAATGGACTAGTCCGACTGTCCGAGGCTCAAGATTAGCACATTTCAGTTTTCTTTCAGTTGGGATATAATATTACTAAGTACGGTGCACTTGACCAATTAACTGTAAGTGGTAGCTGGAAAGCAGGCTACGCAGGTAGATGCCACCGGTGCAGTAGTGCCCGGAGCACGACCGATCAAAAGCTGAGCTGTACAAGGAGTTTGTCCAAAGATAGACGGTGCCTATCTATAGTCAGACAGTCAGTGTACTGACGCTGAATCAGCCAACGCGTTCGCTGTCGACGACCTCGGGCTCGGACCATACTACACTGCAGGAACAGTACGGTAAAGTCATGGTAAGTTTCAGAGAAAGCCGGACTGGTCAAACACCCATGACACGTTGCTTGGATCGGAGCAGCAAAATGACGCCCAAACTCCAAGTTCCAACACGTCCGTGTTTCTCAACTCTCGGCGTTTCCAACCTGCCACAAGCAGGGTCACGGGGGCGGCGTCCACCAAGCCAGCCTGAGGAGCAAGCACATGGCGCGCCCGGTTCGGCGAGGCGGCGGGCGAACAAGTTGCTCCATTTTTAAAACAGACCGGGAGACCGGACGCAGGCGACAGCGCATCGGCGGTCGCGACGCCGCCCTACCAACGGCAACGTGCGCGCCACCCACGATCGGCGCGAGCTCCTCCGCGTCCGCGTCGCGTCGTCCAGATCGCACGCGCGACGGATCGGAGCCAGGGACGCGGCCGGGGCCGGGGCCGGGGCCGGTAAAGATTAAATGTGTGCGTGCCCCTCTTGCTCTACCTTCCCGGCCGGCCGCAACCAGACCACCTCAACAACATTAACGCCGCATCCTAGCTTCCATCCAATTTGGCAGCCTGGACAACCTCGACTCGTACAACGTGCTGCTGCTGCCGCTGCTGCTGCTGCCTGTGGTTGGGCAATCCCTAGAACCTACTCTACTGTCGCCGTGAATCGTGTTCTCTACTCTATCAATTAGCAACCGGGTTTCTTCTGAATGCCTCGCTCAACTACGTCCAGGAGACCATGACGAACGCGGCGTAATTTTGCAGGAGAGGTAAATTCGAAGGAGAGGCAGTGGAGTGCAAGTAGAGTTTAAAGCACAAGGCGCATGGAGATGGATCCCAGTCAGCGAAACCGAGCACGAACTCGTGTCCGCACTAGCAGCCCCAGCAAGCCTGCCGAGCGAGGCAATTGAATGCCGCGCTCTGCCATGCCGCGGCGAGACCGGCAGCAGCAGAAGCGCGGTAAAAAAGCTGCGCGAGTAATGGCGCGCGCGAGATGCCGACCCACCCCGCCCACCAACCAACACTTACTACTGCCGCTGCGGCGCTGCCTGCTTGGGGCAGCAAGCTAGCCAGCCAGCCCGCTCGGCCGTGTCGCCACCGGAACCGGAGCCAGCCGTAGCGTGACGATGACGAGATCCGGTGGAGTGAGGAGCACGCGTGCGTGTTATTGAGTCGAGCGGCACGAGGCGATCGATCGGCGGAGTACGAAGCAGGACAATGGCTAGAGGGCATCGGAGTGAGGTACTGACCGGTAGTCGTAGGCGCAGGGGCTGGCCGGCGACGAGCAGTTGGCGAGGGAGAAGGGCACGTAGGAGGTGCACGTGTCGGAGGAGCACGCGATGGGCGCCCACGACTTGGACGCGGCGGTGCGGAACACGCGCGCCGGCGACCCAGCGCCTGTTCCGGCGGCGGCGCCCGCGCCGCGGCACTTGACCCAGGTGAGGTCGCTGCCGGTGTCCGCCACCAGCACGAACGGCTGCGCGGGGGTGCCCACGCGGAACCGCACGAAGTACTGCCCCGTGCCGGTGTAGGCCCCCGACGAGAGCGGCATGGCGAACGCGGACGCGCCCACCTCGGCGGCGCGGCGCCCGCGGCGGGACGAAGCTAGCTGGGACCGGATGTACGCGTGGCGGTGCAAGTCGTCCCTCGCGCGGTCGGACAGGGACGCGCCCGGCGCGGCCGGGACGAGCTCCAGCCGTGGCCGCGCCGGCTTCCTCCCGCGCGGCCGCTGGTGCCGCCCGCCGCTCGCCGCCGCAGTCGCCGCCGCGGCCAGCACGAGCAGCGCTAGCAGCAGGTGGCCGCGCGAAGCCATTTCTTGAACCTTACTTGATTTCCCCCCCTTGCTCCGATCCGATCCCTTCACACCGTCACACGATGGCAACGGCAGACGACAGCAGCAGCGGCGAGCAAGGACACGCACGCACGACCCACGAGGTTCTGCTACGCAATGGGAAGAGCAGCAGCTGCTGGCATTTCGCCACCTCTCGCCACGAGCTTTTGTCGCGTCGCGTCGCGTGCTCGGCTCTGCTCGTATTACTCCTCGATCGAACTCGAGGCCGAAGAAGAAGAGGTGGCCGGAGCAGAGCTTTTTGGCTGCGTCCGTGACGGCGAGGCGAGGGAGACGGCGTCTTTTATAAACACAAAACAAAAGCCGCTGGCTCACTGGCGCTGCGCGCGGTTCGGTTGGGTCGGGTCCGTCCGCCTGGGCCCTGGGGGCTGGTGCCTTGTGCGCGCTTCGTTGGCATTTTGGCAAGCGTGATTTTTTTAAGCAACATTTGGCAAGCGTGATTGATTGATGGGTCGAGGAGGATTTATTTCCTTTGCTGCCCGCCGGGGTTCGGTCCGATCGGGTTTCTGGGACGAGATTTGCTCGCTGTACGTCCCCGTGGGCCATGGGCTCGGCCGTTCTAGTTACCGTGTTCATGTGGGGCCTTGTTTATTTCCTAAAACTTTTACAATTTTTTAAAATTAACCATAGGCTCGGCCGTTCTGGTTGCCAGCCATGTTCATGTGACAGAAATCCAGGCCTTGTATAATTTATTTATTTATTTGTAAAATAGACATCATATCACTTTCGTTTGTATTTGACAAATATTGTTCGATTATAGATTAACTAGACTCAAAAAAATCGTCTTATAAATTACAAACAAACAGTGCAATTAGTTATTATTTTTATTTATATTTAATATTTTATGTATATGCCGTAAAATTTGATATATTTTTATTTTTATTTAATATTTTATGTATGCGCCGTAAAATTTGATATATGATGGAAAATCTGAATTTTTTTTTAAAAATTTTTTTAAGGAACTAAACATGGCCCCAGTTCTGCGAGACCGCCGGCTGGCTGATTTCAGGGTGGGGGATTGAAAGGCAAGCCGATCTGCAGAAGATGGCCTGGCGAGATCAACAACGTTTCTACTGTAACAGCAGCGGCCGGATTCGCCGTCCTGATTGGCGATTCCAATCAGATCGATAGGTTTCCCAATCAACACGTACTCCTAGGCCTTGTTTAGTTCCCAAAAAATTTTGCAAAATTTTTCAGATTCCCCGTCACATCGAATCTTTAGACACATGCATGAAGTATTAAATATAGACAGAAATAAAAACTAATTGCACAATTTGGTCGAAATTGACGAGACGAATCTTTTGAGCCTAGTTAGTCTATGATTGGACAATATTTCTCAAATACAACGAAAGAACTACAGTGTCGATTTTACAAAATATTTTGGAACTAAACAAGGCCCTACTAACTATGCGCTGAACCAGGACAGGCATGCCAGATGCAGAAACTGCCTGCTAGTACCCTGATTACATGCCGCTCGGTTGTTTGTTCTCGTGCGTCGTGGGGGGTGATACTACGTGACAAGTCTCTCTGCTCAATGACGCCGGAACGTCCGGATCAGCAGCTAGCTACTGTAGATTACATGGCGGGACTCTCCGCGCACGTTGTTCCACCCTTCCCGTGCCATGTTGTGCGTCCAGGTCCAGAGGCATGTCCACAGGTGACAGGCCCCTGTCATGTTTGCTCGACCGATCCCATGCAGCGTTGGCACAGACATGCTGGCCTCCCAGGAGCCTAGGAGTCAGCGCCGATGACGGATGCATGAGCCCACGCGTCAGGACGTCGACACGTGACCCGTTTTGGTGACGCATGCACGTAGGTGACAAGTGGCACGTCCACCAAATGACACGCCTTCACATTCGCTGCGGTGTAGTGTACTACTACGAGGAGGGAGTACCACCTCGCTCGTCGCCAGCGTCGTCAAGGGCGGTGACGCATGCACGCCGCCACGCGGCCGCCGCCGTAGCGCTTGCCGGCTGGCACCTCACTAGCACGGCGCACACAACGACGAAATAAAACGTAGTACAGGTGCTGAGATCAGTCGGCAAGCAGCTCGACATCTAATCTTCCTGTCAAGTACGGTACGTACAGTACGTAGGTAGGCACGTATACATGCACGCTCACTCGAGAATGATGGATAGAGATTCTTACAGCGATGATGAGACGATCGTCGATAGAATATACCTACAGTACAGTTTAGGCGGCCGGGAGGCATGCAGCCTGGACCTGGACAGCTCACGCACGGCGAAAGGCCACAGTGATCTTGAGCTAGCACGCACCGAATGAATCCGCCTAGAAATCGCACCAGAACGACACTGCAGCGCGCGATGAAACGATGCAGAGAGAGATGCTCGGGCAGTCGCCGTGCTATTCCTATAGCTAGTGAGCGAGTGGGCGGTCCTGCTCTGCTGCTGCTTGGTGCTGGCCAGGACAACCAGCTACAGCTAGAGGGCAACAACAACAGGCAGGCAGGACCGGGGATTGGGTGGTCAGGTGGATGGATGGACGAGCTCACGAGCAGGAAAGGAAGAGAGATATGCATGGCTTGGCAATTGGCATGGGGTCCGATCGGTCCGGTGCAGCGACCAGTGGAGTCGACAGGATGATGGCGCGCAACGAAAAGCCGTCCCTGGGCACATGGCCGCATCATGCTCGACTTGCGCCGCAGCAGACTGCACGACTCTGCACGTACGTACGTACTCGCGTAGTACGTGCGCACTGCGCTCTCAAGCCTTCGGATACCTCACTCACTTTGGAGTTTCAGTGCATGTGTGGATCCCATCTTCGCTGTTCATCATGTTCTGCCGTGGGGTCCGATCCGTTCGATGGAGCCGTTTGTGTCCGTCCGTCCCACGACGACTGTTAATTTCGGTGGCGCATGTCTCGGGCGCTCTGTTGGCGGCGGCTCCATGCCCGCGCGCCGGTCCAAACGACCGGGCACTGCGCATGCGTCATGGCATCCGTGGAATCGGCGCGCCTCGTGCCACAGTGGAAAAAAGGCTCCATCGTGGTTACTGAACTTGTTCGTTCGGAGTACGGTCAGGGTTTCATGCCTTGTTTAGTTTCTGAAATTTTTCAAGATTCTCCATCATATTGAATCTTACGGCACATGTATGAAGCATTAAATATAGACGAAAACAAAAACTAATTATACAGTTTGTCTGTAAATCGTAAGACGAATCTTTTGATCCTAGTTAGTCTATGATTGGACAATATTTGCCACAAACAAACGAAAAACCTCAGTTTCAGCTCATCTTTTCGCCCCTCCGAATCCAAGAAGACAGGCTTCGCCTTTCGCGTCTGTTAGCCAACAACTGCCTGCCTGCGTGGGATTTGATGGCTCACGAATCGGTTGCCCGCTTAGCTTGAGCGTTGAGCCTCGCTCGACCTTTATCTACCTGGACTATGATCAGCTCTGAGAACTCTCATCATTGGATCCACGCACGCGCCGTCATGATTCGCCTTAGGTGTTCCGCTAGCGCTAATCGAGCAGGTGATGATCATTGTTCATCACTGCTCTCTTGCACTGGCCATGGCCTCGATCTCGCGGCATATCATCGCTCGTCCAAATTTGTTGGCCCTGCACACTGCGTTCATATATCCAATGCGTGGCTTGATCTGAACTCTGATTCTCTGAACCCATCTCCTTGTGCTTCCGGCCAGCCTTCCGGGTACGGGCCGGCCGGCGAACGACTGCAGCTGTATCATATCACGAACTGGCAATTGCTTTGCTTATTAGGTTAGCATGCTTGATCTACTAAACTTACCCTGTATCACAAACTGGCAGTTGCTTATTAGGTTAGCTTGCTCTACTAAACTTACCCGGCCGGTCAGGGTTCTATTGCCAGCTACCTGCATGTTCTCCAGGTATTGCTCGCTGCCTGCGTGCAAGCATCCAAGTTCCCAAATAGAATGTTCAGAATGACTGGCAACTTGGACATACTGGCCCTAACTGCCGATTACAATCGCTGGAACGAACTCTGAACTAACCTGTGTGCTGGCCACATGCCGTGCGGGCATTCTGCCAACCACATGGCCGAATTGCAATAGAAAAAAAATGGCCAGGCCGGGTAGCGGCGAGCCGGCGAGGCGCGGCGCGGCAGGGATACGATTCGTTCTTTTGTTCCCGCGAATGATCCATTTGACCACCACATGTTTGGTACCACTGCTGTTCTGGCTGCATTTTTCTTTGCGAAACAGAAACACGTTTAGCGGTTAGGCTCTACAAGGATGGCTGGTGGGGAGTTGCAGGTCCTTCTTCAGAAGTGAAAGAAGGTCTGTACAGTAGATTACAGCTTGGAGACAGAAGAGTTCTATGTGACATGAAGCTTCCAAGCCAGTGCTTGGAGCAGCAAACCAACAACTACCTATACACGGCTACACAAGTATGATTTGATTTCCTTGGCAGATTGCAGATGCATGTATAGCCTGCAGGATCTTGGTTGGACTTGTTAGGTGGTGACTATAGGAGAGTAGAGACAAGCTTATCTTGCTGAACATCGTCACCTAAGATGCGAGAGGAAGGAGGTAATCAGGTCATAATGATTAGATGTGCATACAGAGCTGCTGAAGAAATGCTAACAATCTGAGATGCCGGGTGGAACCAAGAGTATCAGCTGGTAGAAATTAGGATACATTATCACTCGGTAGTAGGTATACAGGTACAGGCGTACAGCCTGTAAGTGTTCACACAGCTTTTACTCAATGTCCTCTGAAAGTTGAAACAATTATTCCGGTCTTCAAATAACTTCAACATATCTAATCAAGAGGTGTGATTCCTATATAAATTTATATTCATATATTTCAGTATGAAACCGTCATATTTAGAATTATACCGCCTAGTGAAGTGTGTACATGATAACTTGTCAGTACATATGACAATTTTTAAAAATCGCCAGAATATTTAGATGTCACCGATTTAGTTGTCAAGAGAGGCGTATTTTAATCTAAACATTTTTACAACTAAAAATAAAAAGGGAGAGGGTATCGTCCAACTGGTCTTCATGCGTGCACCTTCGAGTGGCGCTCCCACAAAATAGCACCCCTCCCCCCCTAAAATATTTAAGTTTTTTATTTAGGACATCTTTTGTCAAAATAGTGTTTCTTGGGACACTGATGTTGAGCTCAAAATAGCATCGTAGTTTGTCATTTCTAAATTGAAGTGTGTTGTACTTTAAATCTGCTACAACTAAAAAGAACAAAACAAAGATAACTGAATGGAACAACAATTTCATGTCGCCACTCTGCCTCCTATGCGATCCCGTGCACCTGGTGCTTCCCTCTCTTGCCCCTGACCGTGCGGTTGCCGGTGGAGCCGGCTCATGCTCCCTCTTCCACACGTGCGACTCGTGGACTCCTCTCATCTCCCACATGGACAAAACCCCAGGGCAGCTACACAAAAATTGGACAATTGCTCTGTAAAACAAAGAACAAAATTGGTTAACGGGTAGAAATTCTGAGCAATAAAATAGCAGGCTCTTGCAGCGATAAGCTCAAAGCTGTCAATGAAACAGGACCTTAGGCCAAATTCGTACTGCACAGATGTTTGTCATCAGCAAAGTCTTCACATAGACTACAATTTTGGCATAGAAAATGTTTCCTCGAAAGTAATCTTATCCAAACCAAAAGAAATATGTAATTTCACTTTCAGCTTGGTTTAGTTCAGACTTGGCTTAGTTGTTGTCAAAAAAACAAAAAGACTTGGCTTAGTTCAAACTTTAGTATTTGGATCACGTTTGAATCAAAGAATTCTCGTGTCTAAACTCAAATTTTCTCTTGACTAATTTTAAGTTATTGGAGTGCTGAAACAGTAAAAGTAAGTTATTGGACAGCTGAAACAGTTAAAGTGCAGGTAACAACAAAAACATACTAGACAATCCTCGACCATAAAAAAACAGACGATCCTCTCAACAACAAGAAGTGCCGACATGTTCAACTGTTTTTTTTCCTTTTTTTTCTGAGACTGTACGTGTTCAACTGAGGCCTTGTTTAGTTCACCCAAAAACCCAAAACTTTTCAAGATTTTCTGCCACATCAAATCTTACGGCACATGCATAAAACATTAAATATAGATGAAAAATAAAAAATAATTATACAGTTTGTTTGCAAACTGTGAAACAATTTTTTTAGACATATTTACTCCATAATTAGACAATATTAATCAAATAAAAATGAAAGTGCTACTGTGTCATTTTTCTAAAAAATTTTAGCCCAAACCGAAGACAGCCCAATCAGAACATGTCCCCTACCCTTCGGGCTTCGGGCTTCGGCCTTCGCCGTACGAGGCCGCTCCCAGCGTCGGCCCCACGCAGTCCCCTCCGGCCGCGGCCTGCGAGAGCCACGCCGCTCGGGCGACCCTGCCCACGCGGCAAGCAGCAGAAGCCTTGGCTCCTGCCCATCATCTTGCAGACTCGCTGGTGACTCGACTAGAGCGGCGTGGTCTTGTTGGTCTCATTCCTAGATTTTCCTAGGCACTAGGCAGGCTTTCTCCTTCCCCAAGCCAAAACCCCAGAGGCGAGAGAGAGAGAGAGAGAGAGAGAGAGAGGGGCGAGGAGAAGCGCGGCGGAGAACAGCACCGGATGGAGCCCTCGCCAGCGGCGGGAGAGCTGGGCGCGATGCTTCGGGCGGCCGCTGACTTCGCGTCCTACCCAGGCAATGCCCCTTTCCCTAGCTTGCTTCAATCTGGGCGGATGAAGTTAATTGCTCAGGTTGTCTCTGCCGGCGCCGGGTTATGCTTGGCTCTGATCGTGACAACGGATTGGATCACTTTGGGGTGGAGCTCGCTGCGCTGGAAACCTAGTAGCGGATCCTGGCTGGGGCTGTATTACTTCGGCATTCGTTTGATTCTCGCACGGATTCTGCTGTTTGTTGGAAGATATGTTCGCATGCTCTGCTGTAGTGGGGAAATTTCCCGTAGTGTTATTCGACTAGCTCAAATTTGTTTTTTAAAGCTGGAGATACCAGTGGCTTGTACTGCACCATCCATCGACGTGTCTTTGTGCGTGAGTGTGTTTTGATGGAAGGCTATTTTCTCTACTAGAAAGGGAATTACAAGTAGGTCAGGCAGATTTATGACATAATAATGGTTACATATGTATGCTGAAGTGGTGTGCATCGAAGTCTTCCTCAAATTTTAAGAGCACTTAAACTTTCGAAATGCATAGGCAGACTAGCCATGTGATGACTGGAGGACTGAATCTACATGTCATTTGTTGCAGGGTTGCATAGTGATGATACTGTGAGGCAGTTCCTGGAACGATGTCCTCTGCCTAAGCTCTTAGGGTATACCTATTTTCTATCCTCCAACTTTTTAGGGTGTCGACTTGTATATGTTCCTGTGCCATGTAATTCATAACAATACAGGCCCAGAAAAGTTACCTCCTTTAGAGAACGTTTTAGAAGTTCTATCCATATGTGTTCTGATTCCAATCTGTCATAGAATATGTATCAATTTGATATAAGTAACTAATTAAGTATATCTATTGTAAGGAATATTGACTATTTTTTTTTAGTTTACAAAATATTTTTTTTATAGAATGTTATTGTTTTAATAGATATAGAATACTTTTCTGTTCTGTGAAATTCTCTTAAAATTGACAAAGCCAACTTTTACAGTTAATGCCTTATTTATACTGTCTACTGGCACCTTATGTCCTTTATCCCATTTCAGTGATACTGTTTATTTTTCTGTCCTTCAGTGCATTGCAGAGTGAAGCAGATGTACCTGGGATGGTTGAAACTGTCACAGAGTGTTTAGACAAAATATTTTCCTCAAGATATGGAGCGTCACTTCTGCCAAGCTACGGTGTATGTGTAACTATCTCCTTCTCTGACTTGCTATCTAGACATGTCCAGTTGTCCACCTACTCTTACCTAGCTCAACATATTTAAAAATACCTAACAAAATGATCAATGTTCATTCTTTGTGAAAACTCCTTGCTTAGTTCTCATGCATACTGATGATCTGAAGTCTCCATTGTATTTTTATATTCCAGGCATTTATTCAAGCTGGATTGCTCACAGACTCGAAGCAAATCAGAAAATTAGCCTGCAAAGCTGTATGTACCTGAACATGTTTCTAAGTGCATGTTACTCGCAATTTCTGCTCTTTATTTGTTACTCGCATGGACACTCGGAAAACTTGGTTTTATCTGTTATCTTTATTTAACTCTTCTTTTATCCATTCATGTACATTTCATGTAAATTTCTAAGTGCATCTCTAAACACAATGCATACTATAGAATAGATTTTTATTGTAATTTCATTTGATTGCTTCTTTGAGATGGCAAATGGATAAAGACAATTTCCTTCTAGTACATAGTGTTTTTAAAAAGATTTACTCCATGTAACCTTCAAGGTTTCTTTAATCTGGAATAGCTCATATTCTCTAGAGTAAAAGGTCACACTGAACTTTGTGTGCTCACTGTGCTGACAGGGCACTTGTGTGCTCTGCAACTCATGCTAATCCCCTTTCATGTTTGGTGCTCTTCATTTCAGTTTGTAAATCTACAAACTTTTGGCAGAACAATGTCTAGCCACTGACTGAAATTCTGTATCACCATATCAGGTACTCCATCTTCTTGACAAGGCTGAAGATGGTGCTGCTGTGGAGACAGTTGTGCAGCACAATCTGTTTCCTCTTATGATCAATTGCTTGATTGAGGGGTATTATTTTTTGTACGCATACACTTTATTTAATCCTGTTGAATCATATGCATTGTAACTTGGTGATAAAATTTTATTTGCTGTCTTTGGTTTCTGCAGAGATGAAGAGATTTCAGCAATCATTTTGGACACTGTAAAGCGTTTAGCACAAATTCCTAAAGGAGCCGTGAGTCCAATAAGTCTTCTTAGTATTGAACATTTTTCTGTGTGATGGATATTTAGTCTATTTCTTTCCTGTTTGTAGGAAGTCATATTCCCACCAGATGGTCAAGGATCTGTCCAACTTGGTAAAGTGGCGGCTCAGTCATCCTCATTGGTATGGCAATTTGTGTCCTCTTATGTCACATATTTTGCAGAACCAACAAATAACAAATTAACAACAAGTCATGCCCTCGTGGACCAATGCCGGCCTACATGCACAAAGGCAGAAACACATGCTTTAAAACAAACGAGTTAATCAATACTGCATATGATTTGATCCACTTGTGTTTGACCTTATTAACTATATGCCATCAAATTTAAATGTAGTTACAATGGCACAAAAGTATTAAGTGATATCACCTAAATCTAATACAATTGCCACTATTATTGGTATCTTTCGACTTTATTGTATCATCTTTGTTTGTGGCTCTTGTTGAGTTTAATCTCTAGTCTACCCCAACTTGGTACAGAAGACTTTGTATTTTGATAATGAGCATGGCACATCAATACTATTTATAATGAATCTATTAATATCATTTTCATGTGTCTTCCAGAGTATTTACCAAATTACCATGTAATATAGTAATGGCCAAAGTTGCTGCATTATAGGATGTCATCAGATCTTTGTGTACATTTCCCTTTTACCTGGTGCCAATAAAATTAGTTACTAGTTACTACTGAGTGACTTCTGTTTATGTTGTACTGGATGCTCTTACTGTTGATCTGTAGACCACAACATGACCAAATGTTATTCATGTTTCTCGCTATTGTAGCCACGGATTCGTATTCTATCTTTAATAGCCAAGCTCTTCACTGTTTCAAGTTATACTGCTTCTGCCATTCGTGATACAAACCTTCTGAGCATATTTGAAGAGGAAATAAAAGATACAAGAGATATGCTTAAAACCCTCAGTGCGCTGGAGGTCTTATATGAGGTAAAAGGATTTTTTTTCCTGTTCATTCACATGTCTTAATATTTGGCTATCTCACTAAGAGTTTCATTGTGAATACTTGATTTATGTATTTATCTTAAAAAAACGGATTCGGCGAGTCTGTAACTTAGTTTCCAAGGGTTGGTCTGTGTAAGTTGGGTCTCTTTGATCAGTGTAACATTTTTCTACCTTAATGAAATGATGCGCAGTTCTCCTGCGCTGTTCGAGAAATTTTTTTTTGAAAAACTGTTTTTAAGGAGAAGGGGTTATATCCCTTAAGTTTAAGATAATAATGTTTTTATATTGTTTTTTAATGGTGCCCGTCGTGTAAAAACTCGTGAAGCCTTGATTCATTTGCAAAATACTTGCATTAGTATCATTTCATATTAGATGCTTGGTGAACCAATGTTTTATCGCATTGTGATAACTGTAGTTTGTTTCCTTGTCTATTGTACCATGTCAACATGTTACATAATCCTGGCAGTCATAGGTTTTCTGCTATCTAATGAATGATCACGCTCAATGGGTTTAAGATTCTGGAGTTTCTTGGAGAAGCTATATATTTTGGCTAACCATTTCTTCTATGACACTGCAGCTTGTTGAACACCCTCACAGCAACATTTTCTTGCTGAAGACCAACTTGCTTCAACTCATAGTTGATATCATCAAGTACTTGTCTTATGCCTTTATATCTCTGTTTTTCCTTCTGTTATGTTTTCAACTATAATATATGTTGTCTTTTCTTTTGGTCTGTGCAGTGATTCATCAGCTGATTCTGTTATACGGTCAAGGGCAGCATTAATTAGTGGGAGGCTTCTTTCTTCAGCTGATGCTTTCACAGCAATTGATAAATCCTGTAAGCATCAATACACCATTTCAGTCGTCAAACTTTCGATTACCAATTGTTCCACAACTTTGAACATTGAAGATTTTCTATTGTAAATGTTTCATCATCCTGCTTTAAATTTAATCAGATGACCATCTTCTGTAGTTTTCTTACATGTGAAACTAGACAGACATGTTAATCAAGATTTCCCCATGTTAGGCGTTACCAATCTGCTTGTAGCCATAGACAAAATTTTGAAGATGGAAGAAAGCCAGAATACTGATGAAATTGAGAGTGCATTGGAGACCTTGGGTCTAATTGGTACAAGTAAGTCATGCTTCTGCTTGATAATATTGAAGTCTTCACCACGTTGCCAGAATAAATCCTTACTGTTCCTTTGATTTTATGTTACAATAGCAAGTCAAGGAGCACATTTCTTGCTGACATCATCAAATGTTGCCAGACATGTTGTCAAGTCATCCTTTGACCGACAAGGCAGAGGTAGACAGCTGGTAAGTTTGTATACTTATTTGCATGCTTTGATCGAAATCATCACCTGTTACCGGTAAAGGAGTCATATTGTTAGAAACTATCCCTCTTATGTGTTATGATACACATGCAGGCTGCTTTACATGCCTTTGGGAGCATATGTGGTATGGATAGACAAGAAGACCAGATGAAACTTGATGACGAAGCCGAAGGAAACTTGAAGCGCTTGGTCTATACAACTGCAGCAAACAGTCCAAAATTAACCCCTTCAGTTAGTAGCAACAGTTTTTCTAGTTTGTCCATTTATCTGAAATTGCTTATGATTCTGCCTTCTTAGTTGTGTTTTTTATTAAGCCTTTTTCTCTTGATTGTTTGCCAGGCTGCTCTTCTGTCAATTCTGCAACAAGACCCGGACATTAGGATAGCTGTAAGCACCTTAGGCTCGTTAAAGATATTTTTGCATTTTGAATGAATATTTTCTTAACTCGTTAGCTTGGATATTTTTATTGTGCTCAACCTGATGAATGTCGAATGCATGACCATCTGCAGGGTTACAGAGTAATATCAGGACTGGTCATCCGGGAATGGTGCTTAAGGGAGGTTTGCTTAAATTCAGAGATAATCAGATTTGTTACAGACCCAACAATGGAGACAACAAAACTTGGTAAGTAATTAATACACTTGATCCTAATGAAGTAATTATAACCATCTGAACTTGTTTCAACAGGGCATTATGGTATTTATTTGATCATTTGGAATTGTTTTGTCAAACTGGTTATATTTGAATGTGTTGCCATGATCAAGTCATTCATAGTTTACAAATCCTACCATGCACTGGGCTAATTTCCATTTATTGGGCCAATTATTGTAATGTTATGTTGTAGGCATGGAAGCCCGGTATAACTGCTGTGTGGCAATTAACAAGGCCCTATCATCATCCCATCTTCTGCATGAAGCAAGTCTTTCTGGACTCATTGGGAAGGTAGACTCTCACTCTCTCAGGGCCAGTATCTGTCACTTTTGTTGCTTGAGTCTAAAACGTTAACCAGCAATACAAAACGTTTTTGGTGCAGTTGAATGATGCCGTGAAACGGGGCCCTTACCTTTCTGAAAGGAAGCGTGTGGAGGCACGGCCGGTTGTTGATACTGCAGAGAGGTTTTAAGCTAGCCAGAGGTTTTAAGCTAGCCTTGAGCCTTCACCCAAAGTAAACGATGACTCTCACAGCGTAGTTAGGAGGTAACTGGGCGTGCCCTGCGTCTCATGCTGTTGGCTTATGAATATCAGACATACATATGGTGTACTTGGATGATGGGGAGGACAATGTGTACTTGAGCTCATACCGTTTCTTCTGGTTTGCTTTGTGGATGTCTGATGCAGCCCATACCTGCAAAACAAACTCATCGGTTGCAGGACCATGCCAAATTTTGGGGGAAATAACAGATGCAACCAGAACTATTTTCTCTCATTTTCAATCAAATCGGGTACTTTCTCCATATATCTAAACCTAAACTGTTCCTAGATTTGCAAGAACTGAATCAACAAACCAAAACATCAGCCTCCGGGCACGCTGTATTCTGTACAACATAGTTGCCTTGCCTCTATGTATGCAGCGTGCGCACTCTGCATTATCTACACATGCGCACAACTGAACTGTACACCACGGCAACAAAAGACACAAAGAAGACGGCAATGTGGAATGTGGAGGCCTCAAACGTAATGTGGAGGCCTCAAACGTGATCAGTGTCCGTCAGTGTCCTCTTGCACTGCGATGAGCAACGAGTACTTGACCTTGAGCGCAACCTTGCCGCCCTCCATGCACAGCTTAGCGCCGGTGACCACCCAGTAGCCCGGCAGGTCGTCGGGGCCCCTGCTCACCTCGGTGGTGTCAATGTGCCTGGCCATCTTCTGAACCGGGAGCGGCACCGGCGGTCCCTTGGGGAAAATGGCGGAGTTCACCTCCACCTTCTCCTCCGCCTGCGGCACCGGCACCGGCGCCAGGCCACCGGACAGCGCGGCGCTGAGCCGCGCCGACAGCGACCCGGACTTCCGCGGCACGACGAAAGGCCCGTCCCACTCGGAGCGGCGGATCTTCATGGCGGCGACGCCGGAGAAGCCGAGGCGCAGGAAGAGCACCTTCTTGAGGCAGCAGGCGTCCCGCACCTCGAGCCACGCGCTGGTGACGATGGCGGCGCAGTCGTCGATCCGCGCGCCGTTGTACTGCACGGGCGCCGTGCAGATGTGCGAGAGCAGCGGCGACCGGACGGGCTCGATGTAGTCGCGCTCGTTCACCGCCGCGTCCTCCGCCGACGCGGCCTCGCCGAGCACCGTGACCGCGCCGGGCGTCGCCGAGAGGTGCTGCAGGTGGACGCCCAGCCGGTCGTTCTTCTTGCCTTCCAGGAACAGCCGGATGCCGGTCACCGGGCGGTTGCTGGAATCGACCTTGGCAGTGTTGACGTGAAGTTTAGGGCCCATGAGGGTGAACTGGAGAGACGGCAGGCTGTTCTTCCTCCGCTGGAGACACAGCGGGAGCTCACCGAACTCTGGAGCCCAGAGTCGAGGCACCTGGAACTCGAGAAACTGCTGGAGCTCTTCTATGGGCGGCTTGTCTGTTTCCATTCCACAAAGCAGAGGAAAATGAATGAGCAACCGACGATTAGACAGGACATCCAACCAACACAACACACATCTGATAAACTAATTCAGATTAGACTGACAGTCCTGCTACAGTTACAACACGCTTACAAACATAAGTACATACATACATACATCTGAGGTAGAGGTTCACGGCGTGGTTGAGGAAGCCGCTGCCCCGGACGCCGGTGAGCAGGCTCGTTATGGGCACGAACGACATGGAGATCACGTCCGGGAAGCCGGTGATGGTGGAGAGCCACTTGCTGTGGCACTGCCCGCTGTCGACGCCGCCCCTCCTGATGTGAATGCACACCATGTCCTGCGAAGGTTCCACTTCCAGGAGGGTTAGTTTTTGTTTCTGGCTGTTGGCGCCAATGCGCCATCATGGCACATTGAACATTTGTGATGAGCAAAGGTGCTTGCTTACATCCTTTTGAGACACAACGGGTGATCTGAAGGACTGCCAGGCGGCTGATCCGGGGCCAAATTTACCCTGTAGCACACACAACAAGACTTTGCTCATTCCGTTCCACACTCGGTTGTAGGAGTATTTGAATTGCATGGAGCCATGGACTCCAAAGTCTCAGTTTTCAAACGAGATGAGACGATATGTACATGTATGTGTTGGGCAGAGAAGAGGAAGAGGAAGAGGAAGAGAGGAGTGAAGTGCTCACGTTTAGCCCCTGCGACAGCCTGCCGTCTCCCGCGGCGGAACCGGAACCTGCCGTGGAATCCTCCTGTGACGAGGACGAGAGCCTGTCGTCGGCGAGCTTCTTGAGCCGGGCCTGCACGTCGCTCTGCGTGAGGTCAGAGCCCTTGAGCTGCTTCACGCACACCACGTCCTTCCCTCCCATCTTCACCCCGACGATGACGTGGGTCCCGTACTTGTCGATGAACCTGCAGTGAGCACGCACGGCAGCAGCATTAGTTTCAGTTTCAGTTTCAGTTTCAGCTTCGCCGCGCGCCACCGCTGCTCGGAGCCTGGGACGATCGACACGCTACGTACTCGGCGAGCGCGGGGGGATCCCAGGAGGCCGGCAGGTCCCGCTTGACGTCCTCCCTGAGGGCGAGGTGCGCGCGCACGGCCTCGACGCTGTAGAGCTCGACGAGGCGGGCGTCGAAGCAGAGGCTGCGCGTGGCGGCGGCGTCGCGGTGCCAGCACCCGCGGTAGTCGAACATGGCGTTGAAGGCGCCCGAGGGGATCTTGCTGCCCGCCAGCGACAGCGACCGGTTCACCTGCTCCGCCATCTGCGCGAAGGGGAGCACGTCGGAGCGGAACCGCGCGCGCTCGCCCTTGTCGGCGACGACACCGGCCGGCACGCCCGCCACGACGGCGCCGCCCGGGAACGCCAGGTCCCGCGGGGATGTCCCGGTCCCGGCGGCGTCGAGGTCCACCAGCCGGCCACCGGGCTTTGCGCGGCCCAGGCGGAGGTCCCCTGTGACGTCGTAGCCGCACCCGACCGCGCCCACGGCCGCCTCCGCCGCGTCCTGCGCGGTCATGCGCGCCCCCCTGGAGCCTCGCGTCGTCGTCATCGTCCGTCCGTCGTCCGGTACCCCCCCTCTGCTCTGCCCCGTGCGTCCGGGCGGGGGTTATAACGGACGCAGCCGCGACGGGGACTCGGGGAGGCCGGCCCGAGCTGCAGCTGTGCCGCCACCGGCACGGTACGGTACTATTCCATCGGCCTGTCGTGCGGCGTGGGCGTGGACTGCGCACGCAGCGCAGCGCAGCCCGTCGCGGCGTGCACCTGGTCGACTGGTCCGGTAGTGTGTGGCGTTGGGGGAGGGACAGGCTGCGTGCGGGGGCTGCTGCAGGCGCGGAAGGGGAAGGGGGGACAGCGACGGCGCGCGGGCGAGGTCAAGGTCGTGGGGTGGTGGGGCACCATCGTGTATGGTGGGCCGGGGGGACGCGTCAGTGGAGTGACGTGCGGGCGGCGGGTTGACGGGGTCTCGGCTCTCGGGGGCGGGGGCTCGTCGCTGTCGCGGCGGGGCAGCCGGAGCTACCGGTCAGGGGCCAAAACGGGGCGTCGGGCACGGGGGTTTCAGGGTTTCGGTGGACTGGAACTGGGCGACAGCGGGCGGCGGGGCATGCCGGGGCTGCGGATCCTGAGATCAGAATTCAGGTCAGGAGCACCAACACGTAGGATACAAGGAAGCAGCCGTGTCAGACTGAAAGGCCCTGTGTTTTGGAGGCTTGCTGCGTCGTCGTCTTCATTTTCCTTCTTCTATATGCAGGCTGCAGCAAGTGGCTATTGTGACCTGATTTATAAGGTATAATTGACCAGTGTCGCGTGGTATTTTTGTAGAGACAATGGTGTGGACTTTTAGAGTAAAACAAACGCCTGATGATGATTTCTTAGGTTTCTAGGCCTTGTTTAGATGCGAATTTTTTTTAGATTTCGCTACCGTAGCACTTTCGTTTGTTTGTGGCAAATATTGTTCAATTATAGACTAACTATGGTCAAAAGATTCGTTTCGCGATTTACAGGCAAATTATGTAATTAGTTTTTGTTTTCGTCTATATTTAATGCTTCATGCATGTGCCGCAAGATTCGATGTGACGAGAAATTTTGACAACTTTTTGGTTTTTGGGTGAAGTAAACAAGGCCCTAATTCGAAGCGTCAGCGGTGGCAGCCGGCAGGTTCATTCAGGCCGTGTTTAGTTCGTGAAGGAAAAATTTTCGCGACACTGTAGCATTTTTCGTTTGTTTATGGTAATTATGATCCAACTATGGACTAATTAGACTCAAAAGATTTGTCTCGTAAATTCCGACCAAACTGTGCAATTAGTTTTTATTTTCGTCTATATTTAATACTCCACGCGTCTAAAGATTCGATGTGACGGGAAATCTTAAAGAATTTTAGGTTTAGGTTTTGCGGTGGAAGGCGAAGGCTCAACCTACCCCTCGGTCCCAACTTCCAAATTAAGTGTTGTTTTAGATTCACGTATTATAAGTTTGACTTGATTTATATAAAAATATGTGTAATATTTATATTTCCAAATAAATTTGTTAGAAGACTAGATTTAAAGATCTTTTCAATGATATTAATTATGTAACATAAATATTAATGATTTTAAATATATATTTAATTAAAATTATTTTTTAAGAACGACAATTATTTTGGGATGGAAGGAGTATACTTTTCCCAGCAATCTTTTCCATGCTAGTGAACTAAAAATCTGGTCCCTCGTCGTACGTAAGTAGCCCTTTCTGTTTGTCTGACCTTGGAGACTTCCATGGTCTGCAACCGTGTCAACAATGAAGTTCTCGTCGCACTTCACTTTCTAGCGCCTTGTAACGTCTTTACCATAGACCAGAGACCTTTCTCACGCGCACGAGGAAGCTTCGTGGAGGGTAGTGTGGCGCCGTCCAACAAAGGTGGTAGCAAAACATTGTCACAGCTGTGTCCAGTGGCTCGTAACAAGTGCCACCAATGGATCAAAAATCCTCATTCAGGACACCAATCTAGAGTTTTTCACCACGGAGCAGTGTATACAGAGGGCTACCAAGATGACTAGCTCGATTAGAAATCTAGTCGTTCGAAAAGTCGTCATTCAATCATGATTAGTCGTCCAACAACGAGGAGGAAGACTAGACTTGATCTATGACATTGTGACTGCATGTCCTATTCATGGGCCTACTTAACTATGCTTAGAGGTGGGTTATTAGGCTGCCAATTTGGCATGTTAGGTTAGCACATAAGGCTTTATTTGGATGTAGTCGGATTCACATCAATCCACATGTATTGGGGTGGATTGGAGTGGAACTTGAACTAAATTCCACCCCAATCCACTTCAAATGTGGATTGACGTGAATCCGACAACATTCAAACAAAGCCCAAATTGTGTCCAAACTCCACTACAAACACATAGAACGGAGCAACACTGATTTCCTTCTCCCATGCCATCACAATTCCTCCGGTGAGTGAATTACCCCCACCCCACCCATACACACGCACTATTCGTCATCTCCTACGCTACTTATCCTCCGTGTGTCGTTTTTTCTTCTCCTGCGTGCTATTCTTTGTGATGTGTCGTTCCTGTGGTGAAGTTGCCGCCCTTCGTGATGACTCTGCTGCCAGTGAGTGTGCCCTTTCCCTCCCCTATCCCTTACTCTGGGCGCCAGCGCCGACCTCTTGCATGCTTGTTGTGCTTGTGCCACTACGCCCTTGCTTACTATGCTCCATCCTAAGATGTCGCACGGCTGTTGTGTATACAATTAGTCAGGTTTATCGGTGCCATGCCAATCAGTTATGCACTACAAGTAAGCACAATTAGACAAGTTGATCGGTGCTATGGCCATTAGAATCGATTAGGTGATTTGATGATCGGTGTGCCACACCAACTAGGATCTAATAGAATCGATTAGACGATTTGACAACAATGACAGCAATCAACTCTCAATAGTTAGTCACCAAGTAGCCACTAATATGGTCGTGATGCTTGCTTTATTGTGTATACTATATAGTATATGTATATATAGATATGCACGTATAGTATGGACGACTAGGTTCAACTGTATGGTTTGTAAACCCGGAATAGTGATATCATCCGCCTTACACACAGGAAGTGCACTGAAACTTTGAGATACAAACTCACTTATCAGACACACAAAAGGCGAGGCGAATTACCAAGAGAGGAGCTAGCACATGAGAAGAATACTGCTCACTAATTAGCAACAGAGTAAAAGGTAATAAGAATCCTAAATCAGGACCCCCAATACTTGCTCAACTTGTGTATTAATCATATTTCGTATACATGCACGTGATTTTCATTGCAACCAAGCACATTTGCAAAAGGAAACAACGATTGGGAAAGGAAAGAGCTATTCTTTTAGTCTACATGTAAACCTCCCCTATAATTCCCTTGCAACAATGATGTAAAGCTTTTCAAGAACTGACTGTAAAAACATTTCATATCCACTTACTTTTCTTAAGAACTGACTGTGGAAACCATTTCATACTCTCTTGTCTTCCTGTTCTTCGAACAAAGGAAGAAAGCTCCTCCACGCCACTGCTGAAAGAAGAGAAGCACCGACAGTAGTAGTGCTCCGCAAGGTATGACGATGTCCCAAGCAAGGCTGAAGAGATCATCATGAGGGCTCGCATACATGTAAGATGGTCTCAAGCTGGGCACAAAATGCTGTCGCCTGAACACATCATACACATGAGGCAGCGCACGGATTAAGGTGCTTCCAATATAGAACCCTGGGGAAAGGGCTCTAACTTTGGAATCTGAGAACACATTTAGGATCACTTGAGGGAGCAAGAACCCATCGAGTATCAATCCACAATAAGACACAAGGTCCTCCCAGAATGCATGCTCGATTGGCTTCAAGTGGACAACCTGCCTTAGCATTCTTCGGCTGTGGTTCGATCTCATGTGAACAACCCAAGTAATAACTCCCCCAATTATGTACAGTGGCAAGCATATCCAGAGCACTTTCTTCTCAGCAGACCATGACTCAGCTTTGCTGACATCCACAGATCGTGCAGACCAAGCCAGCTGAAGAAGACGCAACTGCAGCAGAAAGGTTATCATGGTAATGATTCGCACCATAACTTCATTCACCTCAAGCCATCCACCACCTGAAAGTGGAACAGTCTGTTTGTTGCTGTTCTTGAAGAGAGCGTCAAAGTTCAGCACAAGAGGGATCATGTAGCCAAGAGCCAGAACAACAAGCATGGTGATAGACATGGCAGGGAGTGCTTCAGGGACCTTTTTGACATGAAATAGCTGCACAGCAATGAAGATGCATGCTAGTGTCATAGAGATCAAGGCCATGGTGCTTTCTAAGTCCATTCTCCATATTGATTCGTCCACTTGCTCTACATACATCCCATATGAAGCAATGTCCAGTGTTTTAAAGAAAAGAGGGTCAGTCTTCTTCCTCAAGCTTTTGATTGTCCCCTTCACATGCTGTGCAACCTTTGCATCCAAAGAAGAAAACTGAGCAGTCACCAGAATTTCACAATCTGATGAGACATTAAGTTCTCGACAAGCGATCATGCAAAGGGAACCTGTCTTAGTATCATAAACACCCTCAGCAGAGATATGTCGACGGTGGAATGATTCTAGAGACCAATTGCCAACATAGTAGATATCATAGCTGACATTAAGCAGTCTTTGCTTCATCTCGGCTGTGACATGCTGAAAATGGGGATCTTGATCAACCAAAGAGTTACCATCAAACAACATTGATCCAATTGTGACGGGTGAGGCATATCCAGAGCCGCCTCCTTTCTGCACGAAGAAACGGAACACCAAGTCCCGGTATGAATTGCTATCTGGGAACTTCCCTTTCCTGTTCTTGTTCCATCCAGATTTCTCATAGTGCTTCATAGCCTCATCCACCTTAGTGTAATTATACTTCAAACCAGAAAGATTGCCCCTATAGTTGGGAGTGATTGCACTAGAACCTGCAGCAATGGCCTCACCACTTTCTAGACTTGCATTCCAGACCAGACCAGCAGAAAAGCTCCGTTGCTGTAAAGACCACACTGCCGGGAACCAGAAGCTCATCCCAATTCCACACTCACCCACTGCCAAATCTACACGGGATGGCCCCTTCACCACGTGACACCCTTTGAGGCAAAGCCGGCTGCTCTTCTGATCCCAGAACCCATCCACCACGACAGCCTTCTCCCCCAGCATGAAGTAGTACCTTGATACCTCTGTCTGGTTAGTGAACGCCACATAAGCGCGGACAGCTCCATCATCGTTGCAGTGCATCCGGTTGACATACATGTAGCTTTGGTGAATCCCCAGTGAAGATGCGATCGACTCGCTGCCATTCGGGTAGTCCAACCTGAACGGCGATTTGAGCATGGAACTGAGGTGGGCGCACGAGAAATTCCTATTCTCGAACACCTGCAGCGCGTCAAGCCTCCCCGCAGGCGGCGGCGGGCAGGAGGCGCTCTCCCCGTACACGTAGCCCTCCTGGGCGTAGGCGACGAGTGAGATGGGCTCGATGGGGTTGATGGTGTCGACGTTCTCGAGGCGACCGGTGACGAAGGGCCGCGTCACGTTGGCGGGGATGGGGAAACCGAGGCGGAGCACGACGGGGAGGAAGTGCACGGGCGTGCCGTCGACGGAGCGCCCAGACCCGGTGCCGACCATGCAGAGGTCCCCGGACGCGGTGGAGTAGTAGCCCTCCAGGCCGAAGGTGATGGAGCCGCGCCGCCCCGTGAAGCGCGGGAGGTGCGGGCGGAAGTGGCGCGCGCGGCCGTCGTACTCGAAGAGGTTCCGGCCGCCGCGGTCGCGGAACGGGCGGCGCCCGCCGGAGACGGTGAGAGTGGCGGAGACGTGGAGGAGCGACGCGTTGGTGGTGCGGGCGACGGAGGAGGGGAACAGCGAGAAGGAGCGCGGCTGGTAGGTGTCGGAGCCGAAGATGCGGTCTCCGCCGACGAAGTACCCGGTGGAGACCTCGGGGACGGGGACAGGGGCGTCGGGCCCGAGCGCGGAAACTTGGCCGCCGGGCAGGTCGAGCGCGGACGGGAGGTTGGGGCAGTGGCGGGAGTAGGAGAAGGAGGACAGGGAGGCATCCGCCGCGGCGGCGGGGATCAGGAGTAGGAGCAGGAGCAGGAGGGGGAGGACGAGGAGCGGGTGGTGGCTAGGGTTTGCGCGCGGTGGCGCCATTTTGGAGGCGGAGAGGAAGCGGAGAGTGAGATCTCGTCTCCCCCTCCCCTCGCCCAGGTCTTTGTTCGGGGAAGGAGAGGACGACGGGGGGAGGAGAGGAGCGGCGGAAGGCTTGACTTCGCGGGTTTAAGCTGTTGGTGTGTTAGATGGGATTTTTTTTTTCCTTTCAGTTTTTCATGGATTCGATGGGAATATTCTTTTCTTACTTTTTTTTACCAGAATGATTGGTTTTTGTTACTATCTAGGTATCTCTCAAAAAGAATACAACGCATTCTTGGTTAACTTCTCTAAAACTTAATTTAACCAAACATGTAGATAAAAGGATTAATATTTGTGACACCAAATGATTATATAGTATGAAAATATATCTTAGGACAAATCTAATAATACTTATTTGATATTACAAATACTGGTATTTTTTTCTTTATAGTTAGTCAAACTCAAGATTTTTTTTAACTTGGTACAATGTTAAAATTATACTCTTTTTCGGATGGAGGGAATACCATACTAGATCCATTGCAGCAATGATTTATTCATCATACATAGATTACATTTACTTTACCTTATTTTACAATCTTGAAAACATCACTGTAGCAAGGACCCTACTAGGGCAACCGTTTTTAAGAGGCTCTCAAATTCTCCTCCAAGGCTCCAAGCCTTTACTCCCAATAGCTCTAAAGTGACCTCCTATTTGTATTGGCGTTATTTTCATTCACTCTAATGACTTTTTCTGTAGTCGTGCCACTGGCTTTAGTCGTCCGAGGAAGCATCGTTAGCCGTAGATCAAGCCCCTCTTCGGTCAAATCAATCCTCCTCAATTTTCAGTCTCCCAAGGTCAGCCTTGCAGTTACCTTCTTCCCCATTCCAGGCTCGGTCCCCCCTAAGCTTGCCCCTCCCAAGCAGTGCTCCTTGATAATCAACACTCTCCCCGAGTTTGGTCCCTTAGTGAGAGCAAACCTTACCATGACCACTTGACCTGACTTCGACCCAAGAAAATCCTAATTTGTCTTGACATAGCAAGTGTATCAATGGCCCTTAGAGCAAGTATTATAATACAGCCAGCTGCTGGCTGTAAGACTTCTTTACAGCCTTCTTGCAGCCTACTCATATAATGGTTAGCCCATCACTATTAATACATGGGCCACTTGTCTGTCTCACAGATTTTCTTGGTTTTTGTGTCTGAGCCGGCTGTAAGCTTACAGCCCACTTTTACTCTCTCTCCTCTTCTCTCTCCTCCACCTCAGCATTTAGCTGGCTTACAGCCTACTATAATACTTGCTCTTAGTTGTTTATCTATAACCCGTGCTAACATAGAAGGCATGCCAACATAGAAATTAACGAAAAAGTACTCAAGAAATGGCTCAACTAGGCTTGGCTCGATGTGTCCGTCAGGTTGGCAAGGGCCAAAATTGAACTAACATTATTTTTTTGGTCCAACCCATCATGGCATTTGGTCAAGTCTAACCGAGAACTGCCTTGATGGATTCTCCAAGGTATGAAGCTCCTGTCTTTGTTGGAAAAAAAAAATAATGCCGACCATAGAATAGAACTGATGAAATTGGTGAATGAGAAGATGGGAATTCCCTTCCTTTGTTCTTGGATTGGGTGGGAAAATTTGTTTTCTTTTCTTGTTTTTCCTCTCTTTTTGACCAGAGTGATAAGCTTTTTAGATCCATTGGGCGTGACGAGTGATATTATGTTTTAATTGGATCTATTGGAGCAGTGATGACGTACTATTCATCATCTGATCGTATTGTCGCCTGTAAAGTTGGTTGGGGTAGTAATTTGCATCCACCCATGCGGGTGGGCGTTACGGAGCATGTGCCCCGTTGGCCAGTTGGGTGCAGAAAAATCAGGGAGAAAATAAATAACTTGCCTGAAACAAAGCGTGCATTGCCTAGACCACGATAGTGTGAGTAACCAAACGAAACCACAAAATAGGTTTCGTAAAAGAATACTTGAGAGGCAGCAAATCAGCAAAGGCTGGCTATGAGCGTTTTGTTTCAGATGGTGCCTAAGTACTACGTAGCCGAGGCTGCGGCGGCAAATCGTAATCCTTCGCAAATAAATAAATAAATAAATAATGAATCCTGGTGATAAAAGTAGCCCATCCAGTCGTCCTTCGTCCGAGTGCATGTCTCTGTGGACGGCAGCGCTAGCTCAGGACAGGAAACAGGAGAGCATCATCATCATCATCCAGTGAGGCCTTGTTTAGATCCAAAATTTTTTTTAGATTTTAACACTATAGTATTTTTATTTTTATTTGACAAATATTATCTAATTATGGAGTAACTTTATCTCACAATTCACAATCAAACTATGCAATTAGTTTTTGTTTTCATTTATATTTAATGTTTCATGCATGTGTCACAAGATTCGATGTGACAGAAATTCTTAAAAAGTTTTTGGTTTTTGGAACGAATTACTTCCTTTGTTCCAAATTATAAATCGTTTTGATTTTTTTATATCAAATTTGCTGTGTATCTAGTTACAATGTATATCTAGATATATAGTAAATATTGTATCTACATACACAGCCAATTTAATATACCAATAAAATTATAAGTTATAATTTAGAATAGAGGAGTATATACAAATATACATACGATACAATGAACAGACACTGTGGCAGGCACACCGAGCCTGACAGCCTGAGGTAACGAGATCTGAGATCACACTAACGAATTAGGCAGGAATCGCCTGATCAACCTCATTTTGATATCCAAATGGTGATCCCAAATCATATAGCGACACAAGCTAACGTCATATGTCGACACAAGCTGCCGAGCTGCGGACGATGGCTCCGCAGATAAAGCAGCACATAAATACCCTTACAGGCTATTATATACCTATATGGTAGAATGGTGTCCCTAAACCCGAATAAGTCGATTATGTTTTACCAGAAGAGCTAGGTAGGGATATTTACATAGACTACCTACAGAAAGCAGTTAGATGAACGGCAGCGCAGGCATTAAACTTGATGTGTGGCGGTGTGGCCCCCTATCGACTGAGGATAGGAGCCGTAGCTTGAATGGTTAAGTTTATTTCTTAGAGCAAGCCGACTCTGCCTTACAGCCTCAGTGTGGTATCCGCTGCGGATGTGGAAGCTCCAGATCTTGCCTTCTCGGTGAGGAACTTGTCGCAGTCCGCACCCTTCGCAGTGAACTCCATCAGAAGTTCCTCATTAAGTCTCTTCAGTGACTGCTTGAACCTCACCGAGCAGCTCTTGTCACCTTCATCAACGTCCTGCACTCCATCACCAGAAAGGCATCCAACCTGGGCACCATCCAGGTAGGCTCTGCAAGCTACAAGGATGTTGCGCCCATACTTGCGGAAATGGCCAGCAACAAAATCCTCAAAATTCTGCAGGCAGTACATCCACATTAGATTTGCATATGAAAAAGCATAGATGGCTAAACAAACAATAGTTCTATCACAACAGGTACTATACTACAAATCAAATCTCCATGTTCAAGAGGTTGAGCGCCATATTCAGCAAGCTTGCCATTGTTATATTGATTTCGAAAAGCTCAGTAATACTACAGAAATAAGTAGTATTCCCATAATTAGAACAATAACAGAGGCATACCTTTGGTGGATTTCGAAGAGAGTACAACATCGTCCTGCAGGATAGCAGGAACGTATCTTCATTATATGTCAGGGATTTCTTCTCCCCATGAACTGTGTTAGCATGCATAGCATAGCCAGGCTCATTGAAATAAGGTTTTGCATTCAAAACCAAAGCTTGAATAGAGACCAGGACCTGCAGCATAGTTGAATTGGCTGGATTCCACTTCTCACATCCACTGCCAGTCCAGGTGTTTAGGAGGCTAAGGCACACCTTCCCACAAGCATACAAGTTTGGATTAAGCCGCAAACCACCAGCACGGTAATTCACCATCTGTATAGAATCAACTGATCATCCCATGATCCATAAAGCAACTGAAGAAACAAGGAAAATAATTAACTGGTATACAAGTGCTAAGTAAATATTACCGGCGGTACATTTGGATACTGAGGAGGGAAGTAAATGTCAAAGAAGAAGAGACCGTCATGGTAAGGAGTACCAGCTGGTCCCATAATGACAGCTCTAAGCAGGTCCATTCTATCCTCATATGCCCTCACAAATATAGTATCTATTCAATTTGGGAAAAAAAAAATACAAATTAGAATATTTTCTTGAGAGCAGACGAGTGAGATTATAATCATTCTTGGCCATTATGAATAGAGCCTTCTAAGTTTTAAAAACAGTACGGAAATGTTCTCAAGACAAAAGAAGTATTTCAACTAACAAAGACATGGTTGCACCAAGTGTGGTACTATTCAAAAACACTAATGCAACCAATTCATAAAATTACGGTAGAGTAAGCAACAGCTACATACCTGGCAAATCTTTCTCTAGAACTTTCCACTCATGCTGAATACGTTTCACCCAGTCTTTTGATGGCTGTCAAAATAAATTTTTTGAGTACTGAACTTAACTAAGACAATAAATGATAGCGAGGGCAGGGCAAAAAGAAAGTTACCTTTTTTACCACCTGAACCCTTCTCTTTTCTGGCTTTGAATAATAATGATCACTGTGATCATCAACAGTATCAAATCGTTTGAAGGCCTTGTATTTTTCTTCGATTTTATCATCTACAGCCTTAGTGGGTTTGGTCTTATTTGCAATCTCAATAGCAGTCTTCTGCGTCCATGATAAAGAAGCCTCCAGACCAGGTGGAACATCAAGGTTATCAAACTTGGCAGACAAACCAAATTTAAATTCACTTTCAATAAGTGGAGCATCATAACCATCATCCTCAAACTCATCTTCATCATAAGCATAGTCTTCTTCAAATCCCTCATAGGGGTACTCATCAGAATAGTTGTAAACTGCCTCATCTTGAAACACTTTGTGATCAACCCAGGAATCAGTATGTTTTGAAGCATATGTGCTTGGGCCAGGTATGTCCGGAAACCAACCACTCTGAATTTATTTACAAAAAAAGAACATGTCTGAGCTTGCATGGTATAAAAGCAAATAATATGAGAAAGAAAAAGATACGAGGGAATTTACCTTGCCATACTTTGGCCAATTCATAGGGCAAGGGCATACAGCAGTTTGCTTATTCTTGTCCACTGGTGCTTTATCAGCAATAATTATGACTCCATCAGGATCATCATCATCAATTTCAATTACTTCTTGAGGTACAACCTATTGTTGAAGCAAGCACAAATTTCAGAAGAAAATGCATCAATTAGTAGTTTCTAGAACTGCAATTCAGTTCTGCAAGCAACACTCTTTTGACACAGTATAATTGTAACATGAAATGTGCTCAGAAGCTATTAATTTGCCATAATAAAACAAGACCATTTGTTTGTCATAGTTTTAACATTCACCCTGTGCACCTAAAGAACAGAAATTATGCCACACATAATGATTCATGAAGATAATTCTGACAGTATTAAAAAGGATATGAGAGCACTTTTCAGTGTCACATATCTCAAAGCTTATTTCAGACCATCCACAATAGAATCCACTCGTTTGTCAGTGTAACATATTGAAAATAAGAGGGCTACTGTGATTACCAAAAAAGGAAAAATAAAGTGTTGGATGGTGAAGACTGTCATAAGTTCACAAAAAGGATCAAGGACCTGATGAATCAAATGAAGTTGCAAGGGGAACCGAACTAATATTATTAGAGGTAGTTTAGTATTCTTATGTGGCATTGTCATGATGTAATTCTTCTTTCTCATGCCGATTGCTCCCTAAGAAACTAATAAGAGTTCTGATTCCCATGAATTCATTCAGGTAGTCGGTGAGTTTTTTTTTCTCTAGAGAACAAACTACATTTTTTTTAGTTCCACTAGTTCATACTTCCATGGTTGACTACTACTAATAAGATGGATTGCCAATTGAACACTTCACAACACATCACATTTTTAGTTCAAATATATGACACACGAATTAACTTATCAACTGCAATCTGCCATCATATAACCATCAGGCCTTATCAGAATTCACTATTTCCCTAGCACAATAAAGAAAATCAACCAGACCAGTCCCCAGGTATCCAGACTTATAGACAAGCAGTATGAATTCTACACAGCCTGAAACCGTCAATTTTACTCGGCACTCAATCTACCAGTACAATCCGGTGGGCATCAACACGTCACCCATCCACACGCACCACAAACCACAATTCCCGATTCCGAAACAACGACGGTAACAAAACTACGCGCAGCTAACAAAGGAGAAGGCGATTTGGAAATCACCTGGCTCCGCTTCCTCTTGTGGTGGCTAGGGGTCCATCCCGCAGCCGCGGCCGGAGACACCTCGACCACGTCGGGGTCATCGAACGAAGAACTGCCCGCGCAGAGGTAACTCCTGCGAGGGGTACCGGAACGGCAGATCAACAAATCCGCATCAGAAATTCAGAATTGAAGGAAGGGGGAAGAGACGGGAGGAGGTGAGGGGCCAGATAGATCGGCGAAGGGCGTGACTCACTTGGAGGCGCGGGTCTTCATCGGACGCGCAGCAATGCGATCGCCGCCGATGGGCAGCGCCGGCGGTCGACGTTAGGGTTCCGGCGAGATGGGTGGGGGAGGAGGAGGGTCTGGGTGGATGATGAGTGCGGCGGCGGAGACTGAGGAGAGAAGGGAATTTTTGTTTATTTATACAGAAGAAAAAAAAGTTTCTTCGAGACCGGCCCGAAGGACGGAAGGAGTAATAACGCGAGAAAGCAGTTCGGATTTTTGGAATTTGTTTTTAGAGATCTCTTTATTATTTTTTATTATTATATGGCCCGGTGCGCAGTTGGGCCCCTCGCGGCTTTCTGCATTCCATTCCAGTTCAGGTAATCAGCTTCGCACGGGGGGCGGGCCGCTGCTTCAGTATATGGAGACCTTGGGAGACTGGATCGTGGGCCAAGGGCTACTCACGTGTGGTGTGGTGGCCGGTGGGTCAATAATAATGCACATAACCACGTGTTCTCTAATATTTTAATGCTAATCAGAAGGCGATTATCGATGCATCTATCCGCACCAGTACGACGTAGAATATTTTATTTTATAGCTGCATCGAAGAAAGTAAATAATACTATAAATGATTTGTAATAAACAATGTGGGGGTTAGGCACGTAGCTACAATCCAATAACAAATTATTTATCACGCACTTTACTTTTAACAAAATTTACATATGGCCTTGTTTAGTTCACCCCTAAAACTAAAAACTTTTTAAGATTTCCCGTCACATCAAATCTTACGGCATATGCATGAAACACTAAATATAGACGAAAATAAAAATTAATTGCACAATTTATCTATAAATCGCAAGATGAATATTTTGAATCTAGTTAGTCGTTGACAATAATTACCAAATAAAAACAAATATATTTTGTGAGACTGCGGCATTATTTTCTGCTCGTGCATCCTCCTTTAGTTCCATAGGTACGTATATATCTTGTGAGACTGCGGCATTTATTTGCACTGTCTGTTTCACACTCTTTCAATTCGTTGGCTTTGCTAGATGCAAAGTTCAAATCTGATCTATTGCTGACAATATTCCTTTTCCTGTTGCTTAATTGCATCTGCTGTTTCTGACCCTTGATTTGATCGTCAGGGAGATGAGCGGCAAGTTGACTTGATCAAAGATAAGATACCACAGCTTCCTAATGTCACGTCTTTAATTTGTTGGTTAGCATTGCTTATACATTTGAGCGCCATTCCTTTGGAGATGGGGTCGCAGGTCTCCTCACAAGATTAAAAAATCTCGAATATCTCAGTCTACAGCAAGACGTATCAGATATCTGCTCTAAGAAGGTGAGCAGCACATTATCCTAACTCGAAATTAAACAAGCCTGCAGCCTTATATATTTGTTTTATCCAGAGTTTCCATCTCACTAAACCATGCATATCGTTCTCCATGTTGCAACAGTAAGTTTAGTAAGTTGTATAAGTGGACACCTTCTCCATGGACTGAGAGATAGATGTGTAATTGCAGATAGCGCGTGCGTCTCTTGCTAAATTATATTTGTCAATTAGTATCTAGTACTATGTCTGTTTTCTTGGTTGGTTTCTTTAATTTCCTTGTTGGAATTGTATATAAACTAATTTCTGCTTACCTACACTATAATGAAAGGACAGAGTGCCTGCCACAGTTGCTCCAAAAAATTGGTATTATGTCATTCTTTGATTCTTGTTGCGACTCATATTGTATTGTTTGTCTGTGGCTTTCTTCTATGAAAAATAAATCACACAGTGGAGCAATAATTTTTTTTCAACATGATTCTTTGATTTAGGAAAAAAAGACTAAAAGCATGATTAATGGAGACGTACTACGTGTGCACCATGAAAAATGATTATTCTCACGAAACAGATATCGTTCACTTTCCAATTTCATTTTTGCATAATAAATTGTTTTCAAAAATAAATAATAAATAAATTCAGCATAGCCAAGATAATTTATCATGGAGATATCGCCTTGCCTTTGTATTTCACATTGCAGTATAAGCAAATATGTACAGACAACTGCTATGTCGATAGTCCAAAAACCATTGAACATATATATACAATTTTTTTCACACCAAAAGCAGAATACAACCCAAACCCAGACACTTCAGTCTCTAGCTGCCTTTAGCTTAGCAACATATCAGTTCACCAATCATGCGTATATACCGTTCCGCATTTACATGACAAGCATATCAGTTCAACAATCATGTGTATATACTGTTCCACATTTACAAGACAGGCATAAGTAACACATAAACCAGGCAACATTTTATTTGGAATACACAAGCATCGACATACACGCACAATATAAAAGGGTCCCAATTTCATTACTGATGTAGAGAGCAGGCTTGCTCTGGTTTACGGGTCACTGGTGATACCAGCCTCATAGAAGGCAGTAACAAGCTTTGGCAGAAGCTTACCAAGCATTATCTTGAAACCGGTTGAACAGTTCTTGCTGCCGTCCTCTGATATGTATGCTTTGTCGTGCGCATGTCCAACAAGATCACCCCCAAGATAAGCCTCGCAGGCATCCAGAATGTGCAGGGAACGACAAGTGAAATGCTCCTTGACCAACTTCTCAAAATGCTGAATTCAGACATGAGGACAACTCCATCAATACATATCTTAACAATTAACATTGAGTGATGCAGCAACTTGCTAAATCAATAGAGATTCCCACAATACATACTATACTCAACTCATAGCATCATAAATTCAGAAGCATTCTTTACTTCAGAGATGTTTGATTGAAGTTTAATCGAACTCATAGCATTATGAATTCAGAAGCATTCTTTATTTCTGAAGTTTAATTGAAACATACAAACTGTTTGAAGGTAGATGCATAAGAACTAAGATGATTTCGGAGACTAGTCAGTACGACAACTTCAGATCTGACAACATACCTTTGGTGGCTTGTGTAAAACATACATCATGGATTTGCATGACAGCAGGAAAGCATTCTCATTGTATGTGATGGAGTTCTTCTCTCCATCAGCCTTACCCACAAATTTGTCATATCCCGCCTCGTTGAAATAAGGTTTTTCATTGAGAACAAGGGCCTGAAGCGATAACAAGAGCTGAAGAACAGTTGAGTTCTCGGCATTCCACACTTCATTACCAGTTCCTGTCCATGTCTTCAGGAGGCTGAGACACACTTTTCCCGACTCGTACAAATTTGGATTCAAACGAAGACCACCAGAGTGATAGTGAACAGACTGGAAAGAAAATTTTACACTATTTGATATTTGAAAAAAAAAAGAACTGTATGATTTATACAAGAACAATTGAGACTGGAATGGAAGAGCTTACAGGTGGTTCATGGGGATAGTCAGGAGGAAAGAAAATATCAAAGAAAAAAAGGTTGTCATGATAAGGTGTTCCAGCTGCCCCAACAATGCAAGCCCTCAGAAGATCCATCCTTTCCTCATAAACTCTCACATGAATACCATCTGCATAATTAAAACAAAGCATACATATAAACATCATACTAGAAAGTATAACCCATCAGTTTTTAAGAAACATGCACTTGCTATAACATCTAATAGTCAGTATAACTAATTGTTTACCTACATCTAATGATCAGATTCCATGATTGCTTAGTACTTGACTATTAGGTGATATGTTTTCAGCCACCAAGGACAAGAAACCCTACAAAGAATGCCATCGTTATGCTTTCAATTGTTCATTCATATAGCACTTCGATAGCTACACTGAATATGCAAAGGTATCGAGTTGCATGCATCAACCGGTTCAACTCAAAATCTTAAGCTTATGGTGAAGGGTGGGCAATTCACTTTACATTTCAACGAAAGGTCACATAATAAGCTACACCTAGTTGGTTTCTGTACTCTGTAATGCCTATGAACAAGTGTAGCTGCTTGAGATGGAATATCGTGGACCAGAACATGAGATAATGGCGAGATCATCAACTCGGGGTTTTCCCAAACACCATGAAACTCTGATAGTCTGATCAGACGACTTGGGTGTGCAAAGCTCTTTACTAGATTGATTCCTAAACATGACCTTACCTTTATATACTAAGAAGCAACTAAGTAATGTAGGAAACAGGAAATAAACTAAGAAATGGACTAGGACTCAAGACATAGCAATCAATCCAACAAACCTAGGAAAGTACTAGTATGTTTTTTTTTGAAACAGTAATATGGTTTCCATGACATGGAACATTTGCCAGTGTTGTGTTATGACTTACACCTGGCCTTAAACACCAATGCAAGTATGCCAGCACTCAATGTTATGGTACAAATTTGCTACCAATAGTATTGACTATCTCTAAGAAATAATGAGTGAATTAAACAGCTACTGCACTTTCACTGTTTCAGATTTACTAAGAGGTACAGCCACTGGAGTTTCAGATTTACTGAATTAAACAGTAGAAAAGCTCAAAAGCACACCTGGTAGATCATTTTGCAGGATGCTCCATTCCTGTTGCACCTTCTTCAGCCAACCTCTTGTAACCTAAAAATAGAAAATAATCATCATTACACATAATTCTCCAGCACCAATAACTATTGTTCGAAAAAAAATGTTAGTGAAAGCTTCAGAAGCTGCATTACACTTTCATGGCCATTTTCCTTCACAAAATGATGATCCAAACAGTCAGTGACTACATCAAATCTTTTTGAGATGGCATCTTCTGAAGAGAGGATTGGCTTCTCAATCTGCGCCACAAACTTCACTATCTGTTTTTCTTTTGGCAATTCTTCTACACATGGCTGCATTTCTGCCATCTTCACAATTTCATATCGAGGATCTACCGAAACCTGGAAGAACAAATTCACTTTAGAACTCTGGAAAAAAAGAACTTGGCCGAATTTGCTCGACAAATAACTTACTGAGCTTGGAGATGGAGAACCACGAGTACCAAACAAACTAGCAGCCACATTTGTCAGGAAGTCAAAAGCTGTCTTGGGAAATAGAAAAGCAGTGGCTTTGCACAAGGACCCAGTGCAGTCTTCAGTAGACTCCAGAGCAATCTGAACAAAAAAAACAAAAAATGTTCAGCAATCACTTAATAGAGTTTAAAAGGTCGAGAAAGAGAGGGAGAGGGGAGAGGGAGGGAGGGAGGGAGAGAGGGTGGGAGAGAGGAAGAGAGACAGACAGACCTCATGGTGCATTTCCTCCTGCTCAGCCTCGCCTAGCGAATCACCAATTGTATGTTCCTCATTCATTGATTCTAGAGAACTATTATCAAGAAGCCTGTCCAATCCAATTATCTCAAAATGCTGCACCTGTCATTGGACAAGAGAGAAATGTGTTACCGCTAGTTTGTTCAGACCTATGCTCATGCTCAAAAAAAGACTGGAACATATAACTAATACATGGCAAATAAATGCAGCTTAAGAAAGTAGACAACTAACTAATCAAACATGACAAGGACCCAGGACAGAATGACGAAGTTAGTGGCAGAGTTAAAGCTAAGTTACCTTGGATATCACACCATTAGCCCATTGAACTTCAATTCCATTGTCCTTGTACCCAAGTACATTTCCGATGCATGATAAGAAGCCAGAGGAGGTAACCAATGATTCTTTGCTTGCTAATGACCCGTTTGTGAGATCTGCTTCAGACTTGTCTATGTTCACAGCTGACCTGATAACGACCTCACCAGTGCAGAAGGAGAAATCTGGGTGCTCTACTAGCTCATAAACACTTACAGTCTCCACTGCAGGGTCACTTCCATAGCTGACAGTGTCACTATGAGCTGGATCAATCCATTTTACATTTACTGTTCGCTCCAGTGCATCCACATCTCTCACTATTGCCGTTCGCTGACATTTTGCAGCATCCTCTACAGTCAGTTTTTCTAGGACATATTGGCCTGGCCAAAAATCATGGTCACCAAGGGTACTCACAGGGACTAATGCCTGGGGTTCTAGACCAAGAGATACAGTTCCATTCTGCCACAGAACATCGACAGTGCTCTTTGTCTTGGCAACAACATATGTTTGAGAACAATCTGAACCATAACTTTCGAAATACATGTGCCCATGAGAGTCACACTTATGGTCTTCACTAAGAATACAAGACTTGCCAGAATCCATCCAGAGATATCCATTGTTGTCGGCCATAAGAGCACACCAATCACCTAGTTGCCAATTAGCATAAGGGAAACATGACAGCAATGTGAGCTTCTTTGGGTCCTGAATGTTTGAAGGACTCGATGATTTATCTCCCCAAACATTGGTCACAGATGTGATCCAGTTCACATGCACCAGCCCTACATCAACATGAGAGACAATACAATCGTCTCTACTGGGCCTCCATGATCCACACAACCATGTTGCCGACTTGGAAACTGACGGATCGACTATCCTCACACGTTGGCCAGGATAATAAAAGTAAGGTGCATCTTCAAAAAGAATAGGAGGAACAGGCTTCAGTACATCCAAATCCCTTAACAGGATTTCACACTTCGCTCCATCACTGAACAGAAGTGTGACAAGATCAAATGCTCTGATCACTCGGCCAATCCATGGCCCCATAACAACACGGTCACCTGAAACAAAAGATCTCACCCTTGATAGCTTCTTGCTGTTTACATCTTTAATTATGTCACCTGAGCTTGTCTCCAAATCAACAAGCATTGAAACACCAACAACACGTCCCAGCTGACCTGAGGGATCAGAAACAGGGCAGACTATATCCCCATGCAGAAACCCCCTTTCAAAAGTCAGAAAATTATCAATCTTGACAATGCTCTCATCCAGGCTGGACAAGATGTTTTGGGCATGGTCGCTATATGCAAATTCACATTCTTGGTCTTCACTGTCACTGGTCCCAGTATAAGACTCACTATCCGAGTCAATTGCAAACAAATCCATGATTTCAAGCCCTGCAATGTCACACTTGGTTATTGATATGGTAGAAGACAACCTTGTTTAAGAAATGTTACTCCACAATTACCTACCTTCTTAGTAAGGTGTGCCTGCTTGGGTAACGTGGTAATCTCAAGAACAAACAACAATATGCAAATTGATGTTCAGAATGTCAATACACCAGCTGACCAAGGCCAAGTATTGCTGCGGAAAATAATGGAAATATAAGAGGATCAGAGATTGTAACGAGAGAGAAAAAAGAACCATATCTCTTTATGGTGTTTGCAATGTACTGGGAGGAACCAGCACCTAAACAATACCAAACATCCAAACCTTATAACTTAAGGATATTTTACGGGGGTTTTGTCACAAAAACTTTCAAATTCCTGAAACACTTGGCATGCTCGAAATTTATCTGTTTACCATCTAGTTCTACTATTGGCCATTGGATTGTGTGTTGCTCCACATGCTTATTTCTTTTTTCTTCCCCTTCCATTCTTCCATGACTATAGCAACCACAGGGTCTAGTGGCAGAGAAACCTTGTGGAGACTTTTCTATCCACTGAAATACATATGTATGGCCCCATAGCCTTCTACTGATGTTGATGTCACAATTTGTTTTCATCTTCACAGCCATTATCAAATTAACTGAGTGAGGATTGGATAAGCTATAAGCATTTCTCTCTAACCTTGTGTTCTAATTTTGAGTTACATGTCCTACATTTAAGTGCATCTAGTTATGGATCATGGGATACAAGTAATGAATGGCCATCACAGCTTTGCAGGAACCACAAATGTCACATTGAAGGAAATCGGTGTATTACCTACCAGAATTACTTCTTGATATTTTCGTACAACTTATGTGCAGGCAGGCAGCACACTTGACTGTTAATGCCAAAGGAGAATTACCCAGATATAGATGCTAGTACACACAGCTGAAGGAGATTTACCAAAAATAGTAAATATAAATGGTATTTAGTGCCAAAGGAGATTTGCCCGAAGAGCAATATGAAACAGCTAGAAACTAATGCCAAAGGAGATTTGCCCAGAGAGATATCTGAAGCAGCTAATGCCAAAGGAGATTTGCCCAAAAGAGCTATTAATAAGTACTGCCAAAGGAGATTTGCCCAGCAAATCAGATGATAAGAAACCTTATGAAACTTCCATCAAACTAAATGAGAATTTCCTAACGGATATCATTTGGAAGTCTCTTTGCTGCTGTTCAATCGACGAGGAGAATATGCTCAGGATATCCAACAAAGTGATGCACCCTGAACAATGTTTGCCAAAGGAGATTTGCCCTATAACAAGGATTCTTTCATAAAGGGAGGTGATTCCAATAGAGGAAAGACTAGCTGACAGATGATATACTCTGGATGATCACAGGACAAGAGTGATCAGGAGCATCAGTCCATAATCAAGCCCAATCACACAGAAGAGAACATGCTACCATCTGGTGACCAGTACTCCTCAAGAAAGCAACCAAGATAACAGCTTTTCATCAGTGGGGGCTTCACTTATAATGAGATAACACAATAGAGTGGTCTATCCGGCAAGATCAGCTGACCCTGAAACCATAGCAAGACAATTAGTCCAAATGGTCATCTTACTACAAAATAATACCATGCAAGCCCACAAAGAGACAAAAACATTTACATGCTTCAGAGAAAATGCTGATCAAGGAAACTAAGACTTCCAAGGACAAATTTGGTACAAAATGCCCTTAATCTTCTCACTATACTAGGCTATTTCCAGGAATGAACTTTGTTGGGTATAGGAACACTGAAAAGTTAAAACTGTCTCTAAATTAGAAGTTATTGCGTAAAAACGAATGGGGCAGATCAGAAATATGATTCTCAGAACAATTAAAAAATGCTCAAGCATATCAAATTATTTTTTTGCCATTGCATTTGAATTACCATTTTATTTCCGAAACGTCATAATAAGTATAGTCAAGACACCAAAATAATAAAAAAGTCAGTTCAAACTGACATAGATACAAAAGTATTGTATTCCAACAACAAGGAAATCTGGTATATTAAGTGTTTTTTTTTTTGAGGCAACAATATACTAAGATTATTATCGAGAATGACAGCACAAACAGTAGATACAGAGTTTTGCTTGCTAGAATACACATATACAAACATGTAAGAGTTATTTCTCTGATCGACGACAACTACAGCAAACGATATGTCCTTTTTCCTACTGCAAGGTAAAATAGGCATAATGAAAGATCTGAATGTTCAGGCTGAAGCACTAATTCACCAATAGAAGGGGCAGGCAAAAACCAAATCAAACAAATAAGGCAGAGTGGATGATTCCCTAAAATAACCTGTACTTCAAACTTTACATTGAAAACCCTAAAATAACCTGCGCTTCCAACTTTATTTAATTGAAGAAACTATCAGACAAATAAGTTTGAATTAGGGAAACAACTAGGTTTTTTTAGTTAACACAAATGTCATTTTGTAAACTTGACCTGGGAAATTGAGATTCTTCCTGGTAAACATGAAGATAACAAGAAATCGCACACACGTCAACATCATAATCACTCATAACCGGCTATGACAGCCCATCCAATGAACAAACCTTCTGAATAAATCAAACACAACCAATTATCTATCCATGCTAGTTACATCCTCCTAGAAGCAAATAAAGATGGAGTCAAACTAAACCTTAGTACCCTACACCAATCAAATAAGACAAACAAAATTCCTTAGTCCCACAGCTCCAAATCCAACAAAGGAGTCATATATTTCACTTTCAGTCAACAACAAAGAAGTAAGAGTACGACATAACGCCAGTGATAACCGAATTTCTCACTGGGAACATGGCAAAAACACGAGTACTGAAAATAAGCAATATAGACATAGCATAAATAATTCGCGCTCCACAACAACGATCACGCAGCTGTTGTTCGCCGCGGCAGGAGTCCGGGAGTAGCAGCGGCTGTGCCGCCACAACAGGCAGGGAAGCCAGGGGAACAGCCGGCGCCGGCGCCCCCATTAACGGCATGCGAAATGAACCTTGAAAACAGGAACCAAATTTGAAGCCTGACGAAAATGGCATCCATACCTGTCGCAGTTCCAACCCGCCGCCATGCTTGCTCCCACGACCCCGTCCCGCGAGCCCAGAGCCGAGCACCGAAGAAGAGGAAGCTACTACCCTCCTCTTCCTCCACGCCTCAATCCATCCCCGAACCCTTCGACCATGGCCAGCAAGCTCCTGAATTCCAACGGCTCCAATTCCTCCAAGGAAGCAGAGGCCAAGACGTGTTCCACCACCACCACCACCAAGTCGCACCAAATCACAGCCCGGAGCAGTTGAACACTGGAGTGGTCGCGCCCACCAATATTTCAAGTGGCAGTGAGGACGCGAGGGGGGCGAGAGGACAGAGCCTGGATAGAAAGGGAGCGAGTGGGAAGTTCTTGCTGGGTGCCTGGCGGCTGCTCGAGTGGCCGTGGTGGCGGTGCCGGTAACAATTTCTACGGTTCTCAAGCGCAAAGGCGTCGCCTTTCCGGTGCCGCGCACGATTCTTTTGGCTTCTTTAATGGAGGGCGCGCCTAATTGCGCTGCGCTAATGGGATTCCATCCTGCCACTTTACAAACTCCCCTTTTCTTCCTCCACTCTCTTTCTTTTTTTATTCTATCTCTCTAATACAAGTGTTGGGAACTGGAAAAAAGCTTTGGCTGGTCTTCCGAATTTTCATTTCCTTGGCGTGAAATGACGCGGACCGAACTCGCGGTGGAGCTGAATCAATCAGGAGCTGAACGGAATCGATTACCGATTGGGCTCCTCTTCCCGGTGTCTCGTCGAATCGGATTCTACTTTTGGCATCGTGATTGCCCTGGAATTCGTATTTGTTGCCGGTACAAGTTTGCCACTTTGATCCCACGGACTTCTCGCTGGTGGTTCTCAGCTCCGCCGCTCCGCGTCTCAAAAGTACTGTGGAAATGTCCACAAATTAACTGTTGGCATAGCCATTGTTCTGACCATATAAATGCGAGCTCTAGCCTAAAATAACTATAGATTTTTAGAGCAAGGTTACGTAAAAGTATCTTAACTGATATTTGGTTAAGTTGTATATTTTTATTTTAGATTCAAAAAATAGTCTCTATTATTCATGATTATAGCGTATAAGGACGTGTTTAGTAAGGTTCTATATTGGCGTAGAAACTTTTAGAATTCCTATTATGTTTCTTTAGCGATCAAAATAATTTATCAAAATTATTTGGCTACTTGGCTAGATTCAGATCAGGACAACTAGAATCAAGCAAAACATCCAAAATGTCATTTCTCTTTTATTAGTTCAGAAGAAAGCTAAAATGCTTTCTTCTAATTCACATAGAAACATTTCTAGATAGGCTACGTTCCGCCGATTCTAGCAAGGAGCTAAATTGATTCTCTCATCCAAACACACCCATGCCACTAGAAGACAGACCTACACCTTGAGCTTCCGTGACGCACTAGGATGTTAAGCTGGCCGACTAACCTGCAAACACCATCTCTCAAAATGTAAACATCTTGTAAACGTTACCGCGGACCGCAAGGGCCAAATAAAATTCAGATGGGAACCCCTTTCTTGAGCTTCAAATGAGGCTTTGTGTTGCGGTTCACAGCAGAAAGCAAATTTTTTTTAAAAAAAAATATAGTTCAGCAAACCGGCCTGGCGGCCATAATATAAGCTCCCAGCAATAATCCTGCACTCCCTGCCCCTGGAAGTGCACCCATCCTTTACAGGATCCTGGGATCGCCTGCAGAATATCCCTTCCACATGGCCGTTGCAACACCGCTGGAAGTGCAAGCAGCCGGCGGCGCAACGACACTACTGCCACACCACACACACGATGGCCTCTCCTTTTGCTTGCTTAGTGCCAGCCTTTCTTTTCGGTTTCCAGCTCTCATCAAACGCATAAAAAAAACGGCAAATTGCGTCATTGCAATGCAACCATAAATTGCATCGCCCGAATTTCTTCTTGTCTCAATGCTTGGAATACATGAGTTTTTTTATTTCTATGGTTTCTTCTATAAAATTAAACTGATTCATGTGAAATTTCTGTAATTTTTTCTGCATTTCAATAAGGCCTTGTTTACTTCTACCAAAAACCCCAAAATTCTTCAAAATTCCCTGTCACATCAAATCTTTAGACGCATGCATGAAGTATTAAATATAAACAAAAATAAAAACTAATTGCACAGTTTGGACGAAATTTGTGAGACGAATCTTTTAAGCCTAGATAGTCTATGGTTGGACAATAATTACCACAAACAAACAAAAATACTACAGTATCACAAAATTTTTTACTTCACCGACTAAACAAGGTCTAAGTGACGTCTAGAGTGGTGGCCGGTGATGGTAGTGAGGACCAGAAGTCAAGAACTGAAGAGAGAGGGCGGCAACCGGCAAGTGGCGTGCTCAACTCAAGGGATCATGTGCTGGCTACACTTTTTGAGGTATCTCAGGTGGATATTCTAGAGGACATGCATGGAAGGGAGGTGTACGTGTAAATGCTGAAAACGAAATGGTTTCGGATGATCTGCGGAATATGCTTCCATATTTCCATGTCATCCATCTTGTTATGTTACGGAAGAGTGTGGGTAGATAGATTCCAAGTTAACAACCATACTTTTCATGTCTGCTTTGAGTTGACGCGCCGAGCCTGAGATCTCATGGCAAGCCTAAAGTTGACCTGGCCTGTCTCAAACTTTTCTTGTGTGCCTCTTCATGTTGTCATCTTGTCTCGTGTACTCTCCTCACGAGTGCTATACTTGTCGTCGTTGATCAGTCGGTTTCTTTGTATATATTTATCAATATATATAGGTCTCGTTTGATATAGCTCACTTTATTATTGTAATTCTTTTTTTCAAAAAAAAACTTTACGAACAATTTTCTTAATAAAGTTGAGATGTTTTGAAAAAAAATTAGTAAAATAGCTTCATACATGGTAGAGACAGGGAAATGAGGGAAAGAGTTATGAAAAGCTATTTTTTTAATCCAATTTCACCTCTCTCCATTCCTTTGCCAAAGCATAAAAGAAGCTTCACCCATTAAGCTATTTCAAAAATGAATATTTAGCAAAAAAAAAAACAACTCATAACAACTTATAAAGTTGTGCCAAATAGGATCATAATATATACACTTCTTGACGCGTGATTTCTTAATAAGCTTTTACCAACATTTTCCTAGCCCACGCTGGGCTCCAAGAAAGAAATATGACAAATCATATTATTTGGCATCATGGCTTGAGTCTGAGTGGGCAATGGCTCTATATAGTTTAAGGCTCCATTTAGAATGTGGGCATTTTTTTTGTGTTTTTCATGTGAAAATAGATTGATCCTATGAAATTTCTGTATGATTCTTGTGACATTCATGTGTTTCAAAGAGGCTCTAAAATGCTTCGGTCAGCAAAAGCATGAGCCGAAGAAACATTCCCAATTCCATCTTTCTCTGGAGAGTGCATTATCGACACGCCATACTACTAATTTCTTTTTCTTTTTTTTGTGACTTGATTACTACTAATTTCTTTTTGGAATACAGCATTATGACTTCTATAGTTTGTAATGAAAGAAAAGTATAATTTCAGAAAAAAAAACTCTTTAATTAAATTTAATCTATGGGTACATGTACTATTTAAGTATTTTTAAATTTTTCTTTAAATTTTTGGAATGGATTATTATATTATAGTACGGAAGGGAATATCTAAAATTATTCAGAGCAGTCGTGCATGTTTAGTTTAGGCCTTGTTTAGTTCCGAAAAGATTTCGGATTTCGCTACTATATCATTTTTGTTTTTATTTGACAAATATTGTCAAATCATAAACTAACTATGATCAAAAGATTTATCTCGCGATTTACAGACAAACTATGTAATTAGTTTTTGTTTTCGTTTATATTTAATGCTTCATGCATGTGTCGCAAGATTCGATGTGACGGGGAATCTTGAAAATTTTTTGGATTTCGGGGTGAACTAAACAAGGGCTTAGTGTCTTTTTTCTGAAAGTGATTTGCACCTGCATTGCTCCACTAGGACAATGCATGGTGAGTGGAGGGAGAGTGCGCATCTGCCATAATATACGAAGCATAATTGCCTTTCGTCATGAACATGTCAACTACTAGTTACATGGCACAAGAAAAGAAACATTAAGCGCATTGAGCCATTGAGCTACTGACACGTCATCAGCACGGGTTGGGTTGGCATTACGGTGGAAGTTCTAAGGTCTTGTTTAGTTCTATTTTTTTTGCAAAATAGACATTATAGCACTTTCGTTTGTATTTGATAAATATTGTCCAATCATGGATTAACTAGGCTCAAAAGATTCGTCTTGTAAATTACATTGTGCAATTAGTTATTTTTTATCTATATTTAATACTCCATGCATGTGTCGCAAGATTCGATGTGACGGAGAATCTGTAAAATTTTACATTTTTTTAGAACGGCCTAAATGTATAGGGTTTGTAAATTTTCCTTAAACCAAAATGTATTCTAGAAGGGATCACATATATATTAGAAGACCCTACGGATTTTGGGCATGTGTCTATGGTTAGCTCATGACAAGTTCATCATTGGGATTGCATCTAAAGATGATTTGCATGCTCATGGTCGGTAGCAATTAGTCAAAGGTTGCGTAGTATGACGGCATTGGCTCTGAAAGAAGGGGAAGTAGCACCAAGGGACTTCGAGTTGGTTGTACTTGTTGGGTCCTGATTCCTTAACTATCTGAGGAGAAATCCCTAGGTTTGCTTTAGTTTTGTAGTTAGAAGGATTTTCTCCCTAAGGTGAAAACCTATATAGTCTAGCTTTCACTAGTTGGATCATGGCAACAACAATGCATATGCGTATCGATCATGTCCTTCTCGAAGGCATTGTTTTGGGAGTTCCTCTCATAGTTCATGTGTTATTATGGTGGCATAAGAAACTGAATATGAAGATTAAGGGGGTGTTTGGGACTGCTCCGCTCCACGTTTTTTTAGCAAAACGGTTTCAGCTCCACGCACTCAGTTCGAGAAAAAATGTTGGAGTTGTGAGAGCACCTAAAGAGGTACTCCACGAACTCCAGTTTTTGTGGAGCTGCTCTACGACAGAGTTTATGGAGAAGAGTTCGTGGAGCAGCCCCAAACACCCTCTAAGTTATACTTGTAGTCAACGGCGACATGATATATGATGTCGTCTCTTTCTTATTTTATATATGTTTTAGCCTTGCAGAGTCCATGAGGTGTCGACCCTATTTGAATTGACCAAAATAAGTTGCTAGCTACTTAAAAAAAGCTCTAATTGATCAAAACAACCCAACTTATAGTTGAACTTATAGCTTTGTTAAACTATTGAACCACTTAATTTATAGAAAGCTATTAGCTAGCTCCCTCTAGCTATTGCAGCTCATAAAGCTGATCTAAACGAAGCCTTAGTTAATTGTCTAAGATAAGTAAATATTTCCTTTTTTTGAAAAAAAACAGAATGGATCAATGGTCTAACAGGTCTAACCCAATTGTATAAAACATCTATTTTTACTATATTACTACTCAATCAACAGTTATCATATGCTTGTGCGTAGATTTTCTTTTGTTCAAAGATTTAGAGACTGTTTGGTAGGGTTTCTCCCCAGCTCTTATGGCTCTTCTAAAACGGCTCTGGCTTCTCTAAAGAAACACCTTAGAAAAAGCCCCGCCAAACACTCCCTTCAAAGACACCTGCAGGATATTGTCCCGCCATGAACAGCTACGCCATGTGTAGATCCAATTTGCACCATTAACAAAACTTCAACTAATCCTAGTCCGAAGTCACCACTGTTCCGTACTGTGATCGCGCATTGCACAACACGCAGAAATCCTTTTCTGGACGTACTGAACATGCACAGTTTGCACATGCATGTGTAACGAAGTCCTCTTTTTCCTGAAAATCATCAGGCCCAATGCTTGATAGCTAATTAAAGGCACCAAAAAGATTTTTTTTATTGAGATGACATAAAATGTCATAGCAATGGGAGGACTGTTTGCATAATGCAATGTTGCTGTTCATAGTGCTGCTCTGCTGCTTCCATATCAAATTCCCTTTCTCTCAGCAGTAGGTCACTAGTCCCCACCAAATTAATTCGTCATGGCACGAGGGCCATGTTCAACTCGGCAATCAGTGATGCACCTGTGCAATTCCCACTAGATCTTGGAGCCACTAAGCCTAATGGGCCTACTAAAGCATTTAGGTCAGCGAATGTGTCTATTCCTGTTATCCTCTGTTCTTCCTGACTCCTTTCATTGTGGCATTTTCCATGTTTTTCAAAACTACAATAATAGCAATATGGATTGGTGAAAGCTTAAAAATTGCGGGGCACCGTCATCGATAGATGATGTTGCAAAGTGTTTATTGATGTATCATGTATGTTTTAGGAAGGCAGTACATTCTTTTCAGGATGGTAGTACAGTCCATGTGCAGTACAATTGATCATGGAGTTAAAATAATAATCATATGGAGTCTTTATTTGTAGAAATAATCTTTATAGCCCTAAACCAACAAGCTTTATACCAAAAGTACAGGTAACTCTTGCAGCATATGCCATCCTTTGTGCCATCAACTTTCCAAACAATTCAGCACTAAGCAGATCAACTAACGTTTGTTGAATGGAAGCTTAGTAGAAAACTCCTCAGATTAGAATAATCTCAGAATCTTCCTGAGACCAACTTTACAAAGAAAAAAGCACAGCCCACTATTGCAGCATATTCTCTGTTATGCTCCTAATTAACATTCAAAGGTGAAGGTTTGGATTTTCTGAATGTGACCTTACAGGCAAAGGTCTCAGACCACTCTCCCAGCATACTATGCAGTCATGCAGATATGCTACCCCCATTAGCCTAAATTTGCCACAATACATACACAACCGAGACATTTTTCAGCTCAAAAGTGTGTGCTGAATTTGTGTTCAGTTGCATCTGTATTTCAGTGCCAAAAGAAGGTGGATCAACAATCAACAGGGAGACAAGCAATGGCCTTTTTTCTTGTCACAGAAAAGAAAAGGAGGCTTTGCAAGTTGCTTGCAGCCAGCATGCAGGGAGAAGGATGGAATTGGATAAGCTCGATCTGCTCTGCTTGTTTCCATGAGTGACCATGACAGGAGGTGGGGGATGTGGAGGCACCCAAAAAGGGAGATGCAAAGCAGGGCGCCAGGTCAGTTAACTAAGCCAAATGCAGGTGCTTGAGAAGAGGATATGCTCCATCTCCAATGTGAATGCTCAGCACAGTTCCTCCATTACAGCCCCGGGATGGGAACCTGCGATCATGCGATGACACCCACCAATGGTGGCTGGCGCCCTAGCTTTGCTTTGCCTAAAGTGGCTTTGCCCTTGCGCATTATGCAGCGTTCAGCTCTGACTTTTTGGCGTGGCGACTTTGTGTTGGTGGAGGCGATGTATATGAACACGGCTTCCAATTAGCCCTGGGTTGGGTGGGTCCTGATGCCTGATGCTACCACACGCCTAGGCTCAGAGGCAGAGTTCAGTTGAGTTCAGTACACAAGACAAGATCTATCTGCAAAGATCATCATGATCCTTGACAGTTGCATGCTGGTTTGGATTGGATCTTCCCGTGCGTTCTCGTGAATGTTTGTTAGCCAAATTGTTTATCCGTTTGTAGAGGTTAGTTATATACAAAAAGTGAATGTCTGGAATGGGATGCATGCATGCTTATTGAGCAAAGTGAATGTCCGTGAAAGGGGCTATCTGTGTTGATACACGGAAGTGACGCCTGGTGCGTTTTCTCCTTCCTCTTCCCCCATCGAATAGATCTCGCCGCCGCCGCCGTCCAGCCACTCTCTGGCCCCTTCCCTCTCGGTCTCGGAGTCCTCGCCGCACCGGGTAGGGAAAGGGGCCCCCACCCTCCCTCCCTCCTGTACAGCCTATAGGAGTCCCGCGATGAGGTCTCCCCTGGTGGTTGCCTTCGCCGTCGCCGTTGTTGTCACTGCTGCTGCAGCTCCCGTCGCCGACGAGGCTCCTACCAAGGTACGTTTGAATAAAATAAATCTGCTCCTCCGCTGCTCGGTCTCCCCCTCCTCTTTCACCTCGCCATCCTCACGCCACCCCTCATATCTGTGCTCGGTCTCCCCCTTCTCCTCTTCCACCTCGCCTTCCTCGCGCCACCCCCAGATATGTGCTTCTCCGACCCGCATCCACCGCGTCCCACCTCCGCCTTCTCTACTATGCAGCCATCGCTCCCGCCGATCCAGACAGCTCTTCTTGTGGCGTTGTCGCACCGACTTCGTCTTCACCGGGATCCAGACTTGGAGCTCCTTCTTCTTCCCCCAGCGACGGCAACAACCTTATTCTTCGGTCGCTTGGCGCATGCTTCATCACCGGCTCCGTCGTCCCACCCTCAACCGACGCTTGGCGCGGCCTTCCACCTGGGTGTATGCGCCTTCGGCGCCTCTACGACCCCCCTCCGGCGAATCCGTCGTCGTCAACGCCTTCGTTGTAGCTGTCGTGCTTATCCGGTCTTTGGACCCAGATATAATTTGATCTTTCTTGGAGGACCTTTCTGTAAAATAGCTGCTTAATATATAATATATGCAGTTGTAAAAAAAAAAGATACAGCAACTAAGAGCTTGTACAATGCATAGGCTCTTATAGAAAGAGAGAAAAATACTAAACTATTATAAGCGCCTCTAAAAAATTTAACCCACAATTGTGTGAAACGCTTGCATGTACTCAACTGCTGGTCGTTACGTGCGTCCTTCTCCGCAAGATTGCGAAGAGCCTGTCCCTGCGCCGCTGCTTCGCGAAGCGCCGTGTGCGTTCGTAAAGCGCTGGGCTTGCTGCATGCTCGCGGCCAATAAGCGCCTGGCCTTGTACAGGCCCTGCAGTTGATTTCTTCCATTGGAAAAACATAGTGAATGTGAATGACCAAAGAGACTCAGGGCCTTTTTTTTTGTTTCGGAAAAGAAGTACTTTCTAGATATTAGTTTTGATTTATAGGATACAAATAGGCCATTAAAGAATGATTGATCACACTGCGGATGAACATTGTATGGTAAGATTTTTTTCGACGGTTTACTACGGTTCAGCGTAGCTACGAGGATCCACAACAAAGCAAGATTTGGGTTAATTGAAAGGTAGAGTTACTGCCATTTGTGCTAAAAAAAATAAAAGATTTTGGTAACTCTAAAGGCTTTCAGATGAAAAGCCTGCCCAAGCTTTGGTTGTTGCCTATAATGGTGATGCCTTCGATTCCCCTGTTGGTGGCAGGCATTGCAGTGAAGTATCTATCCTTTAGAAGTTTGGGTTGAAAAATCTTGGTTCTCCGACGTTCACAGCCACGTGCCATTCCTCTCCTTGAAGAGATTACTGTGGAAATCTCCTCCCCTTTTTCCGCTAAAAAAACTTGTTTCCTGCGGCGTGTAGGCTGATATTTTCTTTTTTGTTGTATTTAGTTCCTTCTCTATCAATATACGCCTGACATACTTTCGTTGATGGATTTTCACAATAAATAAATAAATAAAAACAGACTGCATTCATCCATGTATACGTAGACATAATTGTCAAGCTAAGCACAAGTTTGCAACCTCGACCACACGAAATGGCGGCAAAAGGAGTCCACATCCACAGGTCTCAGGTCCAATCTGCCGCAGCGATCACCAAGCACACCAGCAGCACTAGCGATTAAAATCGAATCCATTAATCTGCAGATCAGTAAAACTATCATACTCAACAGCGATTAATCTAAGCATGAAAAAATAAAAAAGTATTCCTTGGTGCTGCTAGTGCCACCTCCATCATAACGTAAATAATGCCTTGTGATTTGCTAAGTGGATGCTAGGGTGAAGAAAGTTTTTTATTTAAAAAAATGAAAAAAAATCTGCCCAATGTATAATTAAACACGCGGCCTCTGGCTGCTCGTTGACTCGAGAGAACGTGAGAGGTCAAGAAGGATTAGTATTTTTTTATTTAAGTGTAAATAATAATTACCATACAGAAAGGGACAGGAGGCGACACAAGTGCAGTTTCAATCAAAACGTATCTAGTCGACTGCAGATGCGCAGCTGACGGAGCTCGGGACTATCCGCAGCGAACAGATACTCCGACAGAGCGACATGTCTTCAGATTAGGATCAGTCTACAGTCTATCAAATGATGGCAATGTGCAAGGTTAACGCGTCAAATGGAACGGGATACTTTCAGTTCTGAACTGGTCCATTGGCACTTGGAAGCTGGGGCAATATAGGGAGGAAAAAACAAAACAAACAAACACCCTGGATGGTACTTACAAGCTGCAAATTCTCGCAAGATACCAAGACCAAGAGTGCAGGCAAGCGTAAGGTTTGCAGCTACATTTGCACAGGCCAGGGCTTACAGTTTCAGACATCGAACCAGGCAGAAACGAAGCACTGCGGTTTCATTATTACACTCTAGTAATCAACATGGAACTGACGTATCAGAAGTTCAGAACACATGTATAAAGGATGTGCACAGAAAAGCTAACCAAGAATGAAAAATAAGTGTCACTGTAAACTACAACAGCCGATCCACACCACCCAAACTGCTCAGTGCATTGGCATCATGTCAGATATTGTACCCGAGTCCGAATGCTGACAGCTTCTAACCTTTGAATTAACAAGAAAAGAAGCATCATTTCACTGGTATCGACTATCAAAATCTGACTGAACTTATAAGACCGGCCAAAATGATTGCCTAGGCAGGCCTTGCTGCCATAAACAAATCGCGCTGTTACTTCTCTCTTTGCCCTGAATTTAGGCGGCAACAGCAGCAGTCTCTGGCTTATCTATTCCTTCAATGTTGGTTATTCTCAGTTTTGTCAACTCCTGTAAAAGGTTACAGCATACAGTAAGAATTACATGAACTACATATGGACAAGGCATGTACCAAGAAAACATTAATGGTTTCTTTGGGGTACAGTGTATACCAGTGAAACTAAAAACAGCATTGGTTTCTTTGGGGTACAGTGTATACTAGTGAAACAAAAAACAGCATAAAATGCACCTGGCGATGGCCCTTTGTTCGGCGGTAATTTTTTCTGCGTTTCTTCTTGAATATGATCACTTTTGCATCTAAGGCCTGACAAGATTATCAAGAGAAATTTAACTCAAATCAGTACATCCATATGTTACAACACACAATTGCGTCAAAATGAGCTCTGGCAAGGTAATGCCAAAGATATATTGTTCGTGCTCCTATCTTCGGTAATTATAAAAAATAGAAAACCATGGTTTATAAATGTATACAAGCATATGGTGCCAGCAAAATCTATAACTAGTACTATAACTCAAGCTCATCAGATGTCATTGAAGTTATAAGCATAAGAATGAAGCAACCCAACATGGTCATCAACAGATCAGATAGGTAGTCCGCAGCAAATATCCAGTAAACTGTAAATTTTCTGTTGAGCAGATACACAACAACATTTTACCACTCTATACTTGAACATGCCTTCAGGACAAGACTTGATTAATGAAGAATGAGATGCATGATTTACATGTTACAAACTATAATCATCAAGTCAAACAAGCATAATGGTACATGCACTAGAAAATGTGTACCGACTGCAGATGATTGAGTCGCAACTGAAATAAGGATATTAGGCTTCTCCGGCGCAATGTGACTACTCCTATAGTCCTATCAGCTAGGCCACTTCAAATGCATCAAAATCAGTACTCAATAGATTTAAATAGTCAATACTTAGTAAGTAGATAGGCATGCAGACCAATAACCAACCGAATTATTAAAATAAATACACTCAAATAAATCTGAAATCTGCACAGATACACAGAAATTGCATGACACATATTTTGCAAACCAAAATTCTACTAATCGAGCGGATACACTTTACTGATTTGTTTTGATAAAACTGAGTTTAGTAATCATTTCATAAATTTCATCAGTGAAAAATGTTGTAGCAACAAAAAACAAAGTTCAAGAAATTAGTGTTCAACTATTCATCTTACATGTTCTTCTACAACAGCATGAACAGCAGCATCAGGTAGTATTGGTCTCCCAATAACTGTTTGAGTTTGCGAACCAAGCATGAGAACTCGGTTTAGGACCAACTGCAGTAAAGTCAAGCATTGAACAGCATCATCAGCAAATCATGAATAGAATAAAATACACAGGATGTCACAGAGAGACCTATGCTGGTTGCTAGAATCATAAAAGGAATTCATGAATCCACATAGTAGAACGTGCTTCTTAACTTGTAGTTTCTAATAGACTAAAGAAACCATCAGAAAAACACATACAGACACACTACATATATCCAACTAAAACAAGGCCTGAATAATAATACTTCTCAATGCACTAATCACAACTCAAGATGCTATAATCATGATCTAGGAATCCAGAAGAAATTGTGAGACTAAAAATACATTCTCCAAGGTTCAGTTTCAACATAACTTTGAGCAGAATTTCAATAGTCCACGCCCTAGTAGATAAAAAGAGTTATATCACTGGGGTTCCATAACAAATTCAGGAAACTAAATATCATTACACCATCAAGTATAGCAACATTATCTTATTGCAATTTAACTATATATGAAGATATTACATGAAGCAGGAAAGAACATAAAGTTCCATAGTGAAACGTAACCTCAAACATCACAACTATTAGTCACAAAAGTCACAGGCTCATAGCCAAAAGTCAGGTCGCACTAGAAGCGCAATTCTTACCTTGTCATTCACATCACAGAACTTCAACCTCTCCGTGAAGATGGAATCGCCATTGCTCACCTTGAATTGATGCGAGCCGATCTGCAGGCAGAAATAATCACACGCAATCACGCACCAGATCCAAACCCCAGCCTCAAAAACAGAAAGACTGGTGCCAAATGAAGCAGACCTGTACGACAGCGAAGACAGGCTCGTAGGGCTTGAAGGGTTTCTCGTCAGCCCCGAGCGGTCCCAACACCTTGTAGCCGATCTCCGCCGCCTCCGCTACCTTCTCCTCTTCCGTCTTCCCGCTCGGTTTCTTCGCCGCCACCGCCTCCTCCTCGTCCCCCCATTCCCCCTCGCTCCCCTCGTCGTCGTAGTGCTCTTCTTCGTCTTCTTCGTCGTCCTCGTCGCCGGAGGAGCGGGTCGCGAAGTGGCAGCGCGAGGGGTAGTACAGCCGGGGGGAGGCGAGGGCCCGGGGAGCTGGGGAGCCGAGGGGCTCGGACAAAGAGGTCAGGGTTCGGGTCGCGATCGAGACCGGTGCAAGATGTTGAGATCTCTGAGGAACGAGGCGGCTCGAGAGGAGGCGCAGGAGGCAGCGCCGCGACGCCATGGCTGCGGCGGCGGCAGGGGACGGAGGCGAGGAAAGGGTAGAAATGGAAATATTCGGTGAGCAGCGGTTTTGACGAGGGTTTAAGGGGGGTGAAAGCTTACAGTTGCAGGAGACTGTGTGGGACTAAAGGCCTTGTTTAATTCATCACAAATTTTACAACAATTTTTAGAATTTTTCGTTACATCAAATCTTGCGCCACATATATATAAAGCATTAAATATAAATTAAAAAAATAACTAATTACATAGTTTGTCTGTAATTTACGATATGAATCTTTTGAGCCTATTAGTCCATGATTGGATAATATTTATTAAATACAAACGAAATGTTATAGTGTCTATTTTGCAAAAAAAAAATGGAACTAAACAAGGGCTAAGACCTCGTTTAGATCTAAAATTTTTTTGGATTGTGATACTGTAGCACTTTCATTTGTATTTATTGTTCAACCATGGACTAACTAGGCTTAAAACATTTCTCTCGCAATTTGCAACCTCACTGTGCAATTAGTTATTTACTTATTTTTTTAATCTATATTTAATACTTCATACATGTCCCGTAAGATTCGATGTGACAAAAAATCTTGAAAAGTTTTTAAATTCGGGGAAACTAAACAAGGCCTAAAATGAACTAGAAACCTGAATAAACCACATCTTTTTAGCCCTACGAGAGGACACTCATAATAAAAAAAACTATGATAGTTTATATGGGTATTAATTACAATGTCACGTAGGCAATTTGCTGATGTGATAAGTGATTTAATGAAGAGAGAAGGAGAAAATCTAATAAACTAGGTCTAACTAAGAAACTGGGTCTTCACAGTTATCAATGGATAAGAATCTACTCGTAGTCTATTGGAAGAGCAAATATAGTTTCTATCACTGTTTATATGGTGTACTATAGAAAATCTTGCATTAGGAAAGATGGTTTCTTGGTACGGTATCCTATGCTATAAAACTACTAATAGTTTCATGTATTGTGAGTGCCCTGATGAAATAGAGCTCCTAGCTCTAGCAAGGTTGTTGTCTAGCCTAATTACCATGATTAGTTAATTTATGGCAAAGTCATGTAGCAATAGCTATTCTCTTTTAACTCTTTCATCACTGTGTTTTCAGCCAATCAGGTGGACTATTATTATATACTTTCATTTGAAATTATAAACATATCAACAAAATAGAATACTTGTACAGTAATCATGCATAGACAATACGAAAGTTAGTTTCCCTCTCGTATAAGCATTTTCGACACAAGCTTGTAACCAAACAAACTTTTCATTGATCTACACGTTGAAAAGAGTGAAGGGAGAGTCGACTAAGGCCTAAAGGCTCAAATGCGTATCCTGAGATTGTGTGTTTATAAACGAGTGACTTACTTACCAACTTCGTACTCAAAAATGATCAGCCTGAGGCTACAAAGATATATCATAATATTTTTTGAGAATCACATAGTACAACATAAACACTCACAACGTATGTACACTCGTCCTTTTGAACACACCTACGTAAAATCCTATCCCTATAATAGAGACGTCGCCTATCACTGAAAACTTAGATTCACAAAATTACTACAGGCGCCTCACTGTCCTGTTAATAGAGACGTCGCCTATCACTGAAAATATAGCGCCTTAAATTCTAAAATAAATCTAGAAAAATACGAGCACTCGCGCTAGGTTGAGAACTTAAACCCAGATAGACAGGTTCCACCATAAAAAACCTAACCAGCTGATCTTCACAATTGCGTGAAATTTATGAAAGCCTCTTTTGCAGTAGTAACTAGTAAGAAACTATCCAAGCGTGCACGCATGAGAACAGCTTCTAAAGCTAAAACCAAACGAAAACGGTGAAGCTAAAGCTATTTTTGTTCAGAAGCCGACAACACCAAAACGTGATGTTCTTTGAGAAACCGAAACCCTGACAAAGAGGGTTAAGGCTTTATTTGGCAATCGGTATGGCTTAAGTGACTCTCAACTACTAAAATAAAGCCGTGTGCAAAGACCAAAACCATTCCAAACAGAACTAAATTAAAATGTGAAGTGTTAATAACATTACATAACCAGAGTAGCATGTGGCTCGTCAAAAACAAAATTGCATATTGCCACAGTATAATTGCTAATAAATCTAATTTCCACTGTTCCCTGTAAAGACTGTAATATTCCGTGATTTCTATCATTTGTAGTGTGTGCGACAACAGATAGTGCTACACTGCTACTGTGCTATGCTACTCGTAGTAAGTTCCATCTAGTTGGACACATTTGTGCATATATAACCAAAACCATCGAGAACTCCAGATGACCAGAAGGTCAGCGAAATTTCTTCCTGCCAATCTCAACGAGCATGGCCAGCAGAGCCTCGCACATCTCGCTTGCATCGGCCTCAGCGCTGCCCATCTTCAGCGTGGAGTAAACCATCCACGCGTGGTCCAGCCTCCTCTCGGGCCTCACCACCACCGACCCAGGCACCTCGGCGTCGCGTCGTGTCACCAGCCCGTCACTCCTCTCCCCATAGCGCAGCCGCAGGTGGAGGGCTGTGAGCGCCATGGCTGCAGACACAGGCGCAACCACGGGGACCTTCAGAGAAGCGAGCATTGACTCGACAAACTCAGATGCAGATAGGAAGAACCGTGGCAGGGGTAGCCATGGGAGGAGCTCGGCTTGGGCGACATGAGTCAGTGACGCGAGCACCGTGGGCGCGGTGCTGGCTTCAGTGTGGAAGGAGATGATCGGCAGCTCATCGATGGGGAGTTTGTGCTTGGAGATGAAGTCCTTTCTCTTAGCATATGTGAGGTCCTCCAAGGCCCTGATGTCACCCTGCAATTGTTCATTTGTTTTTAAGACTGAAATGGATGAGATAATGATGAACAATTTTGTAACAACGGATTTGACTGAGAAACAGTTCATGATAGGGACCTTGATTAGTTTGCATACGATGAGCTCCATGATCCTCCTTGTCTCCTTATCAGCGATCTGGCCTTCTCGAAGGATATCTGAGGCGACCGGGGTGCCACCATATGGGCTCTGAACCAACGCCAGGCCAGCAACCTTACCCTTGAGCTCAGACCAGTACAACGAAAGAGCTGCAGCTGCATCAACTCCACCTTTGCTATGGCCAAGGAGCAGAACCTGCTTACCAGATCCCCAGTAGAGCTCCTCAATGTATTGTTTCAGTTCCCACGCATTGTTCTCTACTGACGCCTAGACAAAGCAAATGGTAAGTAACAGTACGAGATACTAGTACAAGCAGCAGCTGCTTCAGGACATAATATGAAGCAAGAATGAAACCTAGCACTAGGAAAAAAAAAGAACACTTGCATGTCACCCTTCAGCTCAATTACCTCGCTATGAATTTTCGCAATATGGCAAGCCAATCCCATTTTTGAAAAGAATCGTTTCGTATTGGTGAAGTAAAGTGGACTGTGGTTGCTAAAAAGGCCTGCATAAAGTTGTACAAACGGGATAATTTGTAAGCAATGGCATTTAAGGATCATCCGCAGAAACCAGCTATGTTGAGAAAGATATCTCACCAGGAATAAATAAGTAAACCAGTGTATCAGGCAGGCAGTGTATGCCATTTCTGAAACATAAAGCAGCTTTTAGTATTGCCGGCCTTCTCAGAACTGATTAATTACTTCCAGTCCAACTTAATTGGTAGTTTATGCTCAAAATTTCCACACTGCAGTATTTGAAAGCATGCTACAAATGCTTTCTACAAAAAAAGGTGGTAGTGTGTAATGTTTTTTTTTTTGTGTCAGAGTTCACTAAAACTGGGCACAAAAAGATCACCTGATGTCATGCAAAATCTCCTTGAAGCGACCTGTCCCATCAACTGAACAAAGTGATGCCCGAGTTCTTTGCAGCCATCCTATATCTTCACAAGATCCCTGTAGTGTTGTCCAGAAACGATGTAAGATCCTGTGATAGAAAAATGACATATCTTAGAACTAATTAGAACAAAGAAAACTGGGATGCAACTTACACGAAGTCCTCAGACCACAAGATGCAACATGTAAGCAAATATAGATGTCTGAACAGAGAAGGCATTAACTAACCTGGTTAGTTTGCCATGTACTTCACTTGAAAACAGATTCCACTGATCTCGCACACTGAATGCCAATCTTCGTACCAGCCTGAAGCCATGTAAAAGATAGGAAGACCTGACATATGATCTAACAACACAAAAAGTTGCAAAGTGAATGTGAGACACAAGACAACAACAGATGTAATCAGCTTACTGATTGATGAAGCTATAAGAAAACTGAACCTTTCATAAATACTGGAAAGTCCTTTTCTGAAAATTGTGCCTTCAGATGTTCCATTTGTAGTCTGCTCTTCTGTAGTAGTATAACCAACAGATAATGCAAATGCCCCTTCATGAAAATATCCTATGGTGCCAGTCAATGATCCACCATGGCTAGCAGAGAATTGGACTCCAAGACGTTGAGGAATCCAATCAATGGACCGAAGCCAATTTTCTGCTAGGATTAAAACAAACACATAAAAAAAAGATAAAAACACAACAAAAACATAAAATTTCAGGCTTCTCTAGTTTTGAGAAGGATTTGTCTCATCATTCATCAAACATGTCTTATCCAGTCAAAGCCTCCGAAATTCTAACCACAATGCCTCCAAAAATAGAAGGTTATGTGTGTTTCAAAATGATAATACATCTCGGACTACTTTCTAATAGAAAGTAGTCAAGCATCAAACTAATTGTTCATATAAATAAAGGAAAGAAACTAGGAATCCTGTACTTAGGAACTTGCAACTCAGAATCAGCAAAAGAAACAAGATGGCTAGGTGCTCTAAAATATCAGCTACCCAAATCCCAAGTAGTTTTGTGAACGAAGATATATACAAGCTCAAGTTGTTGGTCCTGGTACCTATTAATTCTGTCAAGTATTGTCTTAGCTGCCAACCAAGGTTTAGGAAGCGTGAAAAATAGTCATCCATCTATGTCCCAAGCAGATGATACAGGAGAGTGTCACCCCTGATGGTACATTTTTGTCCTAACAAAAGGGGGAAAAAATCGCATCAAGAGCTCAGCATGTATCAACAAACGCATTCATGGATACAAGAGAGTTATCTCCTTACCTGCATAATAGACCTCAGACTATTCTTTTATGATATGACACAACTACGCAAGAGAAGATCAACATCTCAGTCGGACAGGGGATTATCCACACTGCCAATATGGCTGTGCACGAAAATCTAGTATAAAGAACCAATTTTGAACCACTGACTGATCATACATGGATTTTTGTTTTGTTTTTTAAATAAACTTTGAGGCAAGTTAACATTGTGCAATTGACATTTAAACTAACAACAATTATGCCCATTGCTAGCGGAAAAACATTGACGTTGCCCAATCGCATCATAGCTACCTCTTCCACGATCTAACACCCTCAAGAAGGAAAAAATAGTGGAGGTTTCACTGAAAACCTATCACATGTTGATCAAGGCAAAGCATACATTACTGTGGGCAAGGGCCCAACAGATAAGTAGTAACTTTGATTCCCGGATGAAATGAGACTAAGGAATGATGTGATGAGCCAATCAAAACAACAAGGTGCATCAGCCAGTTCCTAAGATCTTGTTCGGGATTGCACCGTATCCATCTTAATTCATACCATATCCACCTCAATCCACATCGACTTGAATGAAAAATTAACTATTTTTCACCTCAATGCACTCGAACACGCACGTGGAATGAGTTGGAGACAAGTTGCAGCGAAACCGCCAATCACACACCCAGGCATTTCCACAAACACTTGGGCCGCATGCAGTTGGTAGGTAGACTGCGCCCCGCGTGCACATCGCCCGTACAAGAAAGAAGGCCAACGTACCTCTACGTCCCAGCCCCCGTGGCCAGAGCAGAAGGAAGGAGGAGCTCCCTGAACGCTGCTAGGAAACCCGCCGAGCCGTGTCCTCGTATCTGCCAGGCGGCCGTCGGCGAAATTAAAAAGCAGGAGAGCGAGCGCCTCAGAGGCTCAACCTTCCAAGTTCCGAATGGGCTTATCCAAAGTAGGCGTAGAGGAGATGCGACGCGAGTCAAAAAAGGAGCTCGCGGCGATCCGGGAGCGGGAGAGCGGAGGGATGGGACGGCTGAATAGGCTTATCCGGTCACCGAATCACCGGTGACGCGCGCGAGGCGCCCGAGGCCGACCACACGGGAGGGCGCGCGCATGGGCGCCGCGTGGGGGGCGCGGCCGCGAGCCGTGGCACGCCATGCGTGGGGGCGCGTGCTGCTTGCTGCTGCCCTTCGCCCCCCAGTACTTCTGGAACGGGAGGGAGGCCCGCCAATCGCGGGCGGGCGTCCAAGCCCGACGGGCGGGGCCCGCGCGCCAGTCGTCGTTACTCTGAGCTTATCGTCACCGCCAACAGCGGCTTCTTCTCGAATCTCCATCGCGTATGGGTCCGGGATATTGGCCTCTTGACTCGCACGCCGCCGTCGCCGTCGCCTCCCCAGGATCAATGCAACGCGTCCGAGGTCCGACAACATCTGCGGCGCGTAGTAGACCAGAGATCCATGCTGCGGCGTTGGGCGGCTGCCAGAGATGGCGCGACACGAGCACGTCGTGCTGGGGTGTTGACTCTACTCTCGTGATCAGAGGCACGGCTTGGCATCTGGTGATTGGCGTCGGCAAGGCAGGTGCAGGCGACACGAGTGCCGGCTGCGTCGTGTTGATAAGCGAACTTTTTTTTTTTTTTGACAAAGGATAGCCGAACAAGTTTGATCAGAAGAGAAGATTGGGTTGACGCTTGAAGCTACCCCGTCTGCGACACGAGTGCTATAGCGCCATCTGGGCCATTTCTCACCGTGAACTCGCTCAGCCCTGGTGCTGGGCTGGCTATCATCTTTCTTGCCATCATATAAGTGAAAAATAAGAATAGCAGTACCACTCATCATAATAGCCAAAGTCTACTACGGCCTTAGCGGCACATGAAGCATTAAATATTAATAAAAATAAAAACTAATTGCTCAGTTTACCTATAAATTGGAGATGAATCTTTTAAACCTAGTTACTCCATGATTAGACAATGTTGTCTAATAAAAATAAAAGTACTACAATATCAAAATACAAAAACTTTTTGATCTAAACAAGGCCTACGTCTCTACGATGACAACAGTGTTCTCTATCATTTCAAGTATACAAGATCAGTGAATCCAATTATTACATATTCAACTGCCATTACATATTCAACTGCCATCTCAACATAGGATGTTCAGAAGCACCAGAACACAGATGCTGTTTTTCCATCCAGTATGCAGCTGTTTTTCCATCCAGTATGCAAACAGAGTAAATAAATCAAAAGCTGTTGTGAAGATTTTTCTTGAAAGGATGCACAGCATTCATGGAATGAAGTGAACTCAATCTAGGATCGTAACCCAATTGCTGTGATCCCACAAAACTAAGAGTATCATAATGTAACCCAATTGCCCACAAAACTAAGAGTATCATCAATCACCATGAAGACGATGGTAATGGTTCATAATACATGTACAAAGGATAACAAAACTAGCTCAAATCTGGACAACAGTGACATGGTTATTAAGGAGACAAATGGATTCAGAGAGAGCAGGACAACATAAGCATATTCTTAGAAAATCAACACAAAATTGTTGCAAGTCGAGCGAAGTACAGTCTTAGCAAGAAACAGTTTCGCCATACTTAACACAAAGGCTTGAGCTACTAAGCTAACAAAACTGAAGAAACAACTTCAGGAGAAATCTCTGGGGAACCCAAGTTCTGCGGTATAAGTGATAGGTGGTCTTCTCAAGTAAAGCCTGGTATGGTTCTTCAGGCTGATACCAATTATAACTAACTCAATTCATTGATACTTTGAATAACCAGCCTGCCAATATGAAGAACATTGTCGATCAACTATTTGAACAGGCATCTCCAACAGTAATATCAGCTGTAACATTATACTCTTACCCTGGTCCTCAACTTCTTGGTCTTGCCATCCGATTTCTCCCCCTTGATCTTCTTATCTTCCTGTATTTCATCAGTACCAACTTCACCATCACCCTTCATGCTCTTCTTCTTCTTCCTCTCCTCAGTCTTCCCTTTCTTAATCTTCTTCTTGTCCAAACTGGCTTCTTTCACCTCATTTTCCAAACCACGCTTACCCTTCTCTTTCCCCTTCTTGTCAACCTTCTCATTTTCCAAACCACGCTTACCCTTCTCTTTCCCCTTCTTGTCAACCTTCTGACTGTCATCGGCAGAAACCGCAGTGCTCTTCCTCTTCTTTTTCTCTGTCTCCACCTGAACTTCTTCCTGCATCACAACATCCTCCTCAATCTGCTCCTTTTTATTCCTCTTCCTCTTGGCACTGATATTGCCAAATATCACTCTTCCACTGGCACCATCATTCGCCTTCTTCTTGTCACTCTTCTTCCCGCGAGTCTCCGCTTCTGCAGCATCAATGACCTCCGCAGACCCAACAATTTCAGGCACCTCGATTTTCATACCCAACTCCGGCACAGCTTGGTAAATTGGTAGGGCAACTGAATCCACAGCTTTCAGATGCAGCGCCCTAACGTTGGCCCACTTCTTTGGCACCTTCTCGACAGCCTCCTCCACCGTGGCCATCACATTGTCCACGATCTCCGCTTCCTCCATGTCCAGCCTACCCACCTTGATCCCCGAGCAGGTCCCCGAGCGCAGGTAGAGAAAAGCAGAGCCAAGGACCTTGCGAACCTGCTCCGGCCAACCGACGCGGGTGAAATCGACTCCAATCGGAGCCTTCTTGGTGGAGTAGAACGCCTTCCCGAGGACGCGAGGCAGCAGCGGGAGGATGGCGCGGTCGGCGATGAAAAGGTCGTGGGAGGCCGCGAGGCGGCGGCGCGACTCGTAGGGTCGGTAGTCCGTGCGGAGCGTGGAGAGCGGGATGACCTCGGAGACGGGGAGACCGTGGAGCGACTTGGACGCGTGGAGGAGGTCGGAGGCGGAAGGGGACCGCGACTTGGGGCGGTCGTCCGAGATGACGCAGACGGAGGCACCGTCGTGCCCGACGACGGGATGCGGCAGCGGGAGGAGGCGTGGCCTGGTGCTGCGCGAGGCGGGGACGCGGCGGAGCGAGAGCTGGAGGACGACGAGGTCGTCGCGCTCGTCGGCGAGGAGGTTCGGGCGCGCCTCCGCGGCGCGCTTCTTCATCCACTTGGTGAGGGAGGCGACGGCGCTGGCCACCGTCTCTCGGGGCACCGTGTGTGGCGGCTGCGGCGGCGACATGGCGGCGGCGCGAGAGGGAGAGCAGAGGGGTTTAGGGTTTGATTGATGTCCGTGGGAAGGTTGTGTTTTTATACGACTTCACAGCATTTGCCTGGATGTCTCCCTATGTCAAGTGGGTCCAGGCTCCAGCATTTGCCGGGATGTCTCCCAATGACAAGTGGGACCAGCGATCCAGAGAGGACACCCAAAATTCCGCAACTAGCAAAGGGAGGCGCTGTAGCGCCGGCGGCCCTGGTCCTCTCCCCTGTTGCGGACTCGCCTGGCCAGTGCGTCGGTGGTCGCCGCTCGCCGGAGCTAGCAAATCGAGGCGAGCGGCGCGGCGAATTGGCACAGGAGGCGGGCAAAATTGGCTCGGCCGCGCGGGCAAACCCTTGCGCCGTTCTTGTGCCGTCGTGTGGCTTCCGCCTGTCGGCCGGCGGTGCCCAGGTGGATAGGCGGACACGCGTTGCCCAGTTGCGCGCGGGACAGACAGGTATTTGATATCTGGGTAATTGAGTATTCGTATTTGCTTTTAAACTTCAATTGCACAATGCCACAATCCCCAGTTTCTTGATTTATAGTACAATTGTTGTCAATCGGTATACCTGTGGGTGATTTAGACGATTATTAATGGTGTAGGAAATTCACCAGCTCTGTCACTGCACTCGTGCACCTAAAGCCACGCAATCCCCTGTTCTTGATTTCATATTTACTTAAAACTTCAATTGCACAATGCCCACCTCTTGAATTTTAGCGCTTTTGATGTCTATATATATGTATGTAACCTGTGTGTGATTTAGATGATTAAATGCTGGCCCTAGGCGTGCAATTTCACCAATTCACGCTAGGCATGTCAGTTCATTGGCCACTCTTGTTCAAATGCATCTTCAGAGCTTCATGCATCCGGTGGTTGTTTGTTGTTGCAACTTGCAAACAACATCAGTAAAACAAATGCTTGCGTTGGCTATTTAAAAGTTTGGCTTTGTGATACTTGTTGATATTATTCTGGTAGTGCACTAAAAGGTTGTCTAATCAGCCTGCAATTTGTTTTAAATTGGCAGACATGGTATTTACTGATACCAAACCAAAGTTTCAATTGATATATTTTGTACACTGCACTTACCAATTATAATGCGCTTATTACAAAATGAACTGTGTTAATGCTAGACACACTACTAGCATCGCTGACCTGTGCCTTTATTGTGTTGTTGCAGTGCTGAGCATTGTCCACACAATTGCTAGAGATCAGACTTTATTCCTGGAGGCCTTTCATTCTTGATTAATCCTGATCGAAACCTGAACATTTTAGCAAATGAGTGCCGGTAATGAGGTGTATTGATCTATGTGTTCAGCTCCTAAAATCACTTCATATGTAGTATTTACTATTTTTTTAATTATATTTATTTGACGAAAATTTGTGAGTTTTAACAGGTGGTGCTTTTGGTGGAAATAGGGGGGTGAGGCCTGTACCTCCTGAAAAAGGTGTATTCCCATTGGATCACTTACATGAGTGTGACTTGGTAAGGCTACATAACTTCTTCATCAGTTACCACTGTCATTGTATACTTGTTACATAAGTAGTGATAGTAACTGTTCAAACAGGAGAAGAAAGACTATCTTTCTTGCCTGAAATCTACAGGATTCCAGTCTGAAAAATGTCGGCTGTTCTCAAAGAAGTATCTGGAATGTCGGATGGAGAGGTTAGTATACTTAGTTCTTATATATGCTAATTTCAGACCTGTAAAAGCTATCATGATATAGGTACATAATTGTCTAAACCTAATGGTAATTTCTGTGATCTTCGCTGTTATGTTTATGTGATATATCGGTGGTATTCGGTGGGGGTCTCTGTATCTTGCGAAGCAATATCTTGGGTAAGCCCGGGTGGCTATGATGAAGTGCTGTAAACATGAACTTGTCCTGGCTGTGGCTGAAATGCAAAATAGACAGGGGTCCCTGGAACTAAAAAATAGGGATAGTTTAGCTTTTGCACTTAGCATACTACATTCTACAAAAATTATGCCTCAAAGAAGCTGTGCAAATGTATTAATTGTATGAACTAAAGTTAAAATATCGGTAACTATCCATGTTTCTAGATAGTCCTTTTGGTTGTTTTTTTTTTGGTCGAGCAACGCAGTAGAGCTGCATGTCATCTCATTAAGAAAAAATACATACAAAATGTACAAAAACTAGGAGGAGGCTACGAAAACCATAAAAAGAAACAAAACGACCACAACCAGGCAACCACACTAGACATTGGTTGAAATTAGTTCTGTTTTTTGCACTCAAATGCTTTCAACATCTTTTTATTTTGGTTGGCAAATATGTCTGTTTTAGGCACTTAGTAGTTTGAGATTTATTGAACATGCTCCCCAGGCTACATCATGTTATGATCCCTTTTCAGTTGTTGAGTGAAGTAAATGTTATTGCTACATTAGCCTACAGCAACCTAGTCTGGCCTCCTGGCATGCTCAGTGGTTTGCATACTCGGGTGCAAGTGCAACACATGTGCATTGTGCCACAACGAGGTCAGTGTTTGGTGATTATGTGAAGCAACCTGTTCGCCAAGCACAAGTGGGAAGCTCCTACTTTTAGTTCATGTGCTGATTTGTTTTGAGAAAGAACATTATGTTGATTTATCTTGGAAATTCTTACTGGCCCTGGGTCCCTTACCATCTTTGATTTCTGAAATTTAGTTTCTGAGCTCATAACAAGGTGTTAAAAATGCTTGCTGGCTAGCAAGATTCAGTTTTTGCTTCTCTTTCTGTTTGCTGCTGCTCTTTCCCTTATGATTACAAATCATTGTTTCTACGTGTAGTTCTGAAATCTCTGAATTTATTTATCTTCCTCAGAAACTTGATGGCAAAGCAAGACATGTCAGAGCTTGGGTTCAGAATTGTGGACGAAGTGGATATATCTCCTGACAAAGAACAGCAAACTGGAGAGCCCTCCTAATTAGCCAAAGGATAAAAAATAGCTGTTTGATTTTGATGTAGCTTCAGTATGTTTCTTCATCCAGGAGATCTGTCAAGATCTGAAAACAGATAGGGGTATAATAAGAAGGATAATGGTAGTAACCAAATTTGAAATTTATCTGTTGGCTGTTTAGACATTCCTAAGGAGCAGATTATATGATTTATGTTTGATTTGCACTTTAATGTCTTCTATATGTATTGCTTGATAACAAATTTTTGCAATCAGTGTGTAACTGTGCTGTGCACGCGTGGCATGCTAGCAACCCAAGTGGCAACTGGGAACTGGGAAGGACCCATCTCTCTCGCTAGGGATGACAAGTAGGCAGATTTACATAAATCAGCAGGATTTGAACCTTCTGCTCTTCGCTAGGGATGCCAAGTAGACAGATTAGCACTGATAAAGCAGGGTTTGAACCCTGTGGAGTCCGATGGAAGATGATATGGATTAGCCGTTGTGTGAGCGAAGGGCAATCTAATCCGACTTAGGGCATGTGTCGGATTCTCTAGTGCTAATAGTTAGCAGCTAAAAATTAATCTTAGTGGATCTAAACATAGCTGTTAATAGACTAACAATTTGCTATGGAGTTGCTAACTAGTATTAGTTGGATTCTCTAGTGCTAATAGTTACAGCTAAAAATGTTTCGGTGGATCTAAACACACCTGTTAATAGACCACTATTAGTTATGGAGTTGTTGTTTTCGGTTTGAGCTTTTCTATGGACTTAACACCTCTATGTGCCTCTACTGTCTTTGTGCCTTGCGGATAATAAACACTCACTTGGCCAAAATTGTTTAAGATTGATAAAGTACGGCAATTCTAACACACGAAAGTATTTTGCAACCTAATCTTTAACCATGTCACAATATAAAAATCCTCAGTAAATTATAGAATTTAAAGAGAGTGCTAGGAAGACTCAAATTGTTTACGAGATATTGAAGTGTCAATACTCTATATTAGTTATTGTTAGAGCATGAAATTTTTTAATGAGTTCATACCATTTTTTATTGATGATAGCAGTGTTCCTAGTTCACTGGAACTATTGTTTCATGTTTAACAACACAAAGGAAAAAATATTCACTTGGGAAATTGTCACGAAGAGAAAACTATTTTTATTTTAGAAAAATATTTTTTATTGATTGTTGGTTTGTGAAATTGGTATATATTCTTGTGAAAGTGGCTTCTAGCTTCAAGAAAAATATTCAACCTTAACAAAAATATAAAATGTTTCATTACTTATTTACAATGTACTATATTTTTACTACTCCCTCCATTCCAAATTGTAAGTCATTTCAATAATGTTAGAGAGTCAAAGCATCTCAACTTTGACCAAAAATATAGAGAAAATTATAAAGATTTATAACATCAAATATGTATAATATGAGAATATAATTAATGAACAATATAATGATACTAAGTTGACACCATAAATATTATTATCCTACCATATAAATTTGGTCAAACTTAAAATGGTTTGACTCTCCAAGATTTTTGGAATGACTTATAATTTGGGATGGATGAAGTAGTCACTAATAGTGTCTAGTGAAGAGAATAAATATGAAATTTCTATTATATTATTTAAAACAAGTATTTTACTAGCCAATAGTATCAATGAAGAGAATAGACATATGAAATCAACAAGAATAAAAAATTGAAAAGGGAGAGAAAGAATAAATAATTAAAAGGGAAAGAAAGAATAAAAATTTAAAAGGGAGAGAAAGGAAAAAAACACAATAAAATTTTTTAAAGAAACTGAAAAACGGCCCACAAGAAGCCCGTGCGTTTTTTTTTTCCGCCGTCTGCTTCTCCTTCCGTCCGCTGCCTTCCTTCTTCCCTCCTCCTTCTCTCTCTCTCTCTCTCTCTCTCTCTCTCGCTACCCTCTCGCTCCCAGACGACTGTTGGGCCGCCGCCGCCTACGCCTAGGCCAGGTGCTGAGGCTTTCCTTGGTCTCTTCGCCGGCGACGAGCACCCACCAGGTACTCCCACCCCTTCCCTTCCCTTCCCTTCCCTTCCCTTATTATGTGCGAAGCTGAGCACCGAAACCCTAACCTAAAGCTATTTAGCTATTTGACAATCCTCCTAACTTCGAAGTTTTTGCAAAAATTATTGGGTGTACATGTGTACACCCATGTTCCTTTACTGGATCCGCCCCTGCGAGCACCCAAACCCTAACGTGAGCTATTTGACTAATCGTATTCGGATCCGGTCTAATTACAAGCGTCTACCTACTAATAACTTCGATTCTCTTGCCAAAAAAAACGACTGTACATGTATACAGCCATGTGTCCGCCCGCTAGGATATCTGGCCACAGTGGCTTAGCTAGAAAGTTTCTATTGGGTGTGCTCTAAGAGTAACTTCAAGAGCCTCTTTAACAGCTTCTTTAATTAGATCTCAAAATATTTCCATCGTCTATTTCGGATTTCTAGTATATAGCCAAAGATACATATAGATGCTGATGTTTATTGAAATGGTTCTCGAAAAGATCATTAGAGAGGGGAAGAAAAACTCTTGGAGATGCTCTAATGTATGGAGTATTATACCATACATAAATTAGGCCATGTAAAGAGCTGATCTCCAATAATATTTGCAAAATCTGGGTGCCCCCAGGCACAAGAGGAGACCCAATATCCGGTCATGATTGCCTGTGAAAATTGTGCATGACTAAATTTTGCAGTTATTTAGCGTCTATGCATGTGATGAATTGCTTTGTTAAATGATTCTTACTTATATGTTTCCATCTGCCATAAGTTATTGGATTACCATAAAAATGGTCTTATCTCTTACAAAAGATTTTTATTGCAGGGGTTAAGGTTTGGATGGCAAGAATTATACAATGCTCTCGATTCCATCCTCAGAATGTATGAAGAAATAGTCCGTAATATATCATTGCAATTACCAAGAACTGGAAATGGACGATGACAATGGGCTTGAGCTTAGTTTGGGCCTATCTTTGGGCGGGTCATCAGGGAAGGCCAAGGCTAGAGATGCACCTCTAGAACCAAAAGCAGAACCCCAAGTGGAAGAAAGCAGTAGTAAAGGCGGTTCACAAACTCCTGATGCTCCTTTTGGGAAATTTTATCAAAAGAGCGCTGAAAACCAAGAACAAAATAGTAAACAGAGGCACAGCCCTGTTGCACAACAGTTTGGAAACTTCTGGGGACAACCAGGGAGTTCCTCTGGTCCAGTGGTAGACGGATCTATTGAACCAGTGAGCCATCAGCCCCAGCTTTCCAGTTATCAAGATGGAAGGATGCCAAATAACAGTGGAAACAATTCTGAGGAGCAGAAGCCAGTCTCGAGTAACCGCAAGCTTTCTGAAGAGATGAACTTTCAGAAGAAGCATCAGACAGCTAGTGACCAGCCTGATGCATTCAGTAAGAGCTCTGATGGAGGTGCAAAAAATGCACCTATCTCAATTAGCACGGATGATGGTTCAACTGGTGAAAATGAGGATGTTGCCGAGTCAGAAGCAGAAGGCTCAAATTCTTGGTTGGTTGCACAGCGTGAAGACAGTGCTAAGGGCTCTGTTGTTAACAAGGGATCGGATAGGAAAAGATCCGCAGATGATGCTGCAGTTGGTTTTCAAGGAAAGAGGCAACCAAGTTTCTCAGGAAGTGAGTCCAGCTCTGGAAAGCTGACACCTGGGAATCCGTTATCGATGCAGGCATCAAATGCAGTGGCTGTTCCATATCAAGTCCCAGCTCAAGTTTCTGGACCTCCTACCATAACTAATGCACCAAATTTTCACCCGGTATGCACTGTGCAGTTGAGGCCACCCACAAACGGTGGACTAACTGTCCAGACAATGGGTAATGCCTCTCAGGTTGCTTTTGGTTACCCAGCAGTCCAGCTACCAACACTTGAAACAAGCTCTTCATGGGCATTTGGTGCTCCACCTCAGGCTGTGTCTTCTTTTACTGCAAAAGAACAAACAGGAACCAAACAAGCTGACGATGGCAAGAAGCCTCAGGGTTAGTGACTGTGTTTCCTTCCCAGGAAAAGGAATAAACTCCATTTTTGTTTGATACTTCTACGACTGCTTTTAAATACTAACAAAAAAATGTCTGCCTCTAAAAAAACAGATTGTTAACAAAAACTAGAGTTAAAACACTTGATTTTATGTAACATGTGTCTGGTTAGCAATACATGTTTGAGAAGATTTAAACCATGGTTCCATCCTAACAGTCCGTGGCTGTTCCTCCATTTGTTTGTTATATGATTGGCATGTCATTAAGCCATTTAAGGATTACTGCCTTTTCTTTTGCATTGCCTGCCAGTAACTGGTGTGCAAAATGATGAACTGTGGAAGGAAATTCCATTTTGAGCTCTGGGCTTTTGTGCATGGCTATGTTTGCTGCCAAAATTATATATGCATGTTTGAATATTTTGCCAACTGACATCATATCAACCTTCCAGTGCTGACTTATTTTTCATTTTTCGGTTGGCAAATTGCAGAGGCAGGTGCTTCCTCGTCTGCTCATGCTGAAGATGAGAAAAAGGCTGATAGAGGACTCTCTCTTATGGGTTCTGCCATAAGGCCAGGCATCGCTCCAAATGTCAAATTCGGAGGGTCTGGATCATATCCGGATCTTCCCTGGGTTTCTACCAACGGTGCTGGACCAAATGGCAGAACCATATCAGGTGTGACATACAAGTTTGGTAGAAACGAGGTAAAGATAGTATGTGCCTGCCATGGCACTCACATGTCTCCGGAGGAGTTCATGCGGCATGCAAGTGCAGATGCTCCTGCCCAAGAAAATAGTGCAACTCTACCGGCATTCCCTGTCGGTAACCAAGCAACGTCTGCAGAAAATTAATTTAGCGGTTCACAGAGAATGCTTGACTAATAATCCTTACCCCTCTTCTGTCTATATCAGCCATTCACTGTAATACTCAGTGTTTATCTCATATTGATTTTTATCATGCAAGTTTAGATTCTTTGTATTTTGAGCTTTGTTTGGGGACAAAAGTTGTGTATTTTTAGTGCTATGTAACACATGGACTGCCAATGCTATGGTTGGATTTTGATTTATAGACGATGTGCCCACTGGGCAGTGAAAGTATTTGAAGAGGGAAAAAAAGATAAACAGAGACTTTGTCTTCCTCGTGATCTTTGGTTCTTACCGCCAGTGGTGTATAAGGCCTGGTTTAGTTGGCAAAAACTTTTGGTTTGGGTAGCACATTCGTTTTTATTTGACAAATATTGTTCAATTATGGAGTAACTAGACTCAACAGATAGATTCATCTCGCGGTTTACAGAAATTTTTATCTATATTTAATGCTTCATGTATGTACCGCAAGATTTGTGACGGGAAATCTTGAAAAATTTTGGGTTTTTTGGTGAACTGAACAAGGCCTAAGTTGTAATGACCAGAGTAACAAAAACATATATATGTATATAGCTCAGGTAATTTTTATAGATGACTCGTATCAGTGGCTTTAACTATTTTTAATCCACTATAACTTTGACAACGGCTAACTAGCACTCTATCAGTTTCAAATTATAAGATATTTTAGATTTTGTAGATACGTGATTTTTACTATAAGATATGAAATAAAAAAGAATAAAAAATTAAAAGACAGAGAAAGAATAAAAAAATAAAAGGGAGAAAAAGAAAAAAAACACAAATTTTCAAAGAAACTGAAAAACGGCCCACAAGAAGCCCGTGCGGTTTTTTTTTTCCGCCGTCTGCTTCCCCTTCCGTCCGCTGACGACTCCTCCTTCCCTCCTCCTGTCTCTCTCTCGCTCGCTACCCTCTCGCTCCCAGACGACTGTTGGGCCGCCGCCGCCGCCGCCGCCTAGGCCAGGTGCTGAGGCTTTCCTTGGTCTCTTCGCCGGCCACGAGCACCACCAGGTACTCCCACCCCTTCTCTTCCCTTCCCTTATGCTGTGCAAAGCTGAGCACCGAAACCCTAACCTAAAGCTATTTAGCTATATGACAGTCCTCTTAACTCCGAAGTTTTTGAAAAAATTATTGGGTGTACATGTGTACACCCATGTCCCTTTACTGGATCCGCCACTGGCAGAGGTAGTGATGCATGCAATTTATGAAGCCGATCTGTGGTGCCAAACTGGTATGGAAGGCTAGTGGAGTTGAGGTTTTGTTCAATAACGTGCAGCTCTCCTGTGTGTTGGAGGAAAAAAAATGTGGTACCCTGTTTTTAAATATATGATGTTTAGGACAAGGCTTGTCCTAAACGTCATATGTTTAAATAGGAGGGAGTAAGAAATTTAGAAATTATTTCAATATGTGGGAAACAACTCCCGAACTTTAAGCTAATAACACATGCGAGTAATGTAAACAGAAAATTCTGCGCAGCCAAGATGATTGGTATCACTCAGTTCATTCCTATAGTTCTGCTTTTAAGGCATTGGAACGAAATAAAATGTTCATTGTAGCAGTATACCTGTCCATACTGATTAAAAAAACAACAACTCAGGGGTTTTGCTGTTTGAGTAGCCAATTCAGTTATGTACAAATAAGCAACCAACACTTTGTACTTAAGGTATGTAAAGAAGGGAGATGTGTGTAGTCTGAGCTCATGAACCACTTTCGCAAATCAGTATAGTAAAACTGAGCAGCCACTAGGACGGACATTTTGCTTAAGGATCTGTATAAAGTTGTGTAAAGTGATGTAATTGTCTTCAATACAGGGTAAGTGGGGTAAACAGTCCAAAAAAAGTGTATCAGCATAGTGTTCCCTCGATCAATCAAAGTTTGATTTCCTACTTTTAGAATTGCTGACATCCTCGACCTCTAGGCTTTCAAATTCTGTATAGGATGCCCATTCCAATTTGTTATTTGAGAATTTATATCACTTGCCTGAAATCACTGTATCATATCATGTTAGCTGCTAACATACTCTTTTACAACAAAATAAACACAAAGTAAAACAATGCTTGGATTTTCTAATATGGGAGTTTGGTTTTCCGGTGATAGTACTGTTTCCGGCTCTGTCATAATGGAAATTTGTACTTGTTGCGTTTGATGCTTGCATTTGTAGCAATCTGGTGTAGTGGCATCACTATTGTAATCTTTATATCACTTTGCACAAATATGCCAATAGGAACTGCAGCATATCCAGATGTACAATGCCTAAATTTGGGATTTAGGCAATTTCTGACATGGCACATTGCAGTATACGAGTGCTAGTAAATTATTATTTTTCTGTTTTAACTGTTATTTTCTTGTTTGTTCTTGCATTTGTTTGCGTGTATTGCTAAAACAGTGGATTGGCGGCTCATCTCTCTTGATAAAAGTTCATTCAGTCTAGGCTATGTTGCAATTTTGTTGAAACTCAGATTGTTGTTTTTCTTCTGGAAAACAGCAGGCGAATCCCCTCCTAGAACATCCTTTTATAAAATCAAAGGGAACAAGCATTCAAGCATATGGGCATTATGAGCCCATCATAGAACAAAATTTTGTGATAATCATTCATCTGACAAGGTTTTTCGTCTACTACTTTCAGACAAATGGAACTGGGTGATAAGGTAGTCGGTTTTCTACTGACTCTGACAAGCTTATCCATATTTACATACTATACATTCTGGGTCATCATTTTGGTTAGTGACTTCTAAGCTTTTTTCAGTTTTCAGTTCAAGTAAAACTATTACTATGACTTTATTTCTGAATGGTTATTTTGTTCCTCTTGTTCCCACCTAGCCATTCGTTGACAGCGACCACTTTGTGCACAAGTACTTCCTGCCTCAAGAGTATGCAATTTTGATACCAGTGCTTGCCGGCGTAGTTCTCCTTTCGTTCTTGAGCGTCTTTGTGGGTCTTGTGATGCTCAAGTCAAAGAAGAAGAAGAAGACCACTTGATCGGGTTTGCCATGTACATTGCTTACTGTGATGAAATACATGATTCAGAGTATTTAATTGCTAGAGGCTTGGTTTTGTAATCAGTTCTGTCATACTTTAAAGGTGTTTACTTTGTAGTTTGGGTGTATTTTTTTTGTGTGTTTTTATTCTGGTGGTTAACTAAAAGCAGTGTTGATCAAAACTCTAGTTAGAGGTCACAAAGCATTATCCATTATTCTGACTGAACAGTCTTTTAAAGGGCAAACGGTTGACAGTGATTGAAAGATGACCGCTCACTCATCCTCGTTTGAACTGTGGGGTTGTCATCCAGGTGCTCAGATTCAATTCAACAGCTATTGTAATTAGATTAGAAACACGTCCTCAGCCTTCCAAAACCAGCTAATGAACTTGGCATCCTTTGTGCCTCTGGAGCTAATGAACCTGGCATCCTTTGTGCCTCTGGACGGCGTCAATTTACCATCCACCAGCCAATGGAGCAGCTTCATACTAGTTGCCTAGGAGATTTGTAAAGAGCCTAGGAGCCAATGGAGCAGCTTCATACTAGTTGCCTAGGAGATTTGTAAAGAGCCTAGGAGCCAATGGAGCAGCTTCATACTGGTGGCCTAGGCCTAGGAGATTTGCATAGAGTGGGTTGCCAGAATTTTCGATCATCGGCACACAATAACGGATGCCCTCGATAGATTATCCCCTTGAGCTGAGTTGAGGATGTGTTCTTAAGCTTTGTGTGTTATTCTTGTTTTTTTGGCTGTATGATCGACTCTTCTACATCTCAAGCTAAAAAAATTCTACACAACTTCCGAGTCCCAAGTCTGCACCTCAGAGTATGTTTCAATTGCTAGATTCAAGAGTTAGGTAACTTTGCATGGGAACAAGCAAGGCGGAGCTGGAAATTACGTGTAAGAGAGGTTAAGTGCTAAAATATAAACTGTCAAGGGACAAAATCAACTTTTTTTGTTAAAAGAATCACATAGCAAAACTTTGTACATAAGGGTTGAAGTGTGTGTAGCAAATGCAAACTGGAATTTGGGTGGGTGCCCGCAAATGCTCTACCAAATCCCCACGAAGTGGGAGGGAGGGGTTCTGGGGAGCGCGCCTTGATTTGGGGATGAGCAGGAGCCCACTGGACCTTTTTTTTTTAATTATACCAGTTGACGGAACTGCCACAAAAATTCCAATAACACCTTACGGAGGATTAGAAGTACAATGTCACCCTCAAATTATATCAGTTTACAGGAATTTCTGAGGATTACAATTCCAGGTTCCTCACAATTTTAAACATGGAAACATATCTTGTATCTCTGATGATGACCAGCTGCCTTGAACAACTTCTGATGACTTACACATACTCCGTTGGAAGTTCAAGCAAGCCAAGGAAGTTCCTGTGCACTGCAATGCACTGCACAAAAGCCATCCATCCACAACCAGTAAGACATTTTAATGGCTGTCTGATGTCCATTGTTGGGTCAGCAATCTTCGACAGGTTCAGGTCATTAATCTGCATGCACTGCCAAGTACGGAGATAATCCATTAGTTTTACCCAGACCAGTCATGACTTCAAGTGTAAAACAAACTGAGCAAATGGGAATTCACCTCCTAAAGTTTAACCACGCTGACACTCAAGTTTCTTTGTATTCTCCAATAGCACCTGTTTCAGAACAATAGTCAACAACCCTCCCAATGTGTCAATGACAGGTCGTAAGTCAATATAAACAGAAAACAAATAAATACTAAAGATCAACAAAATGTTGTTTACCTCTCGGATGTAAGATGCAATTGCTTTGCATCCTTCTATTGCAAGTCCCATTACATTTTCAAATGTATCCATCGGTAATTTTGCGTCCATCTGAAAAAGTACTTTTTAAGCTGCTTCCTTCTAATGCTAACAAAAGAATAATACTATGCAGTAATCAAACACAAAAAAGTATTTCACAGGAGAGCAAAACTGAAACATATAACTTGATTGGTCCTAGAGACATAGTCTTGAGGAGGCAAGAATGTGATTCATGATCTATCTACCTGAAGCAAAGTCACTTTGTCCATCTTTGCAAGAATGCCAACGGTGACATCGGAACCCCCAGCACTGTCTTCGAGGTAATTCAGATCTGGCATAGTACATTAGAATTATATGGCTTTTATTTATACCATAAGATTACTGTTAAAGTTATGAAAAATAGGTAGGTGTCTTACCGAGCAAAGGAGTAGAACACAGATAGCCAGCACTACAAGATGTGACAATGTCTCGCATTGGAATCCCAGCATCTGCAAGAGCTAGTGTTGCCGCATTGATGCAAGCTGACCTTGTTCCTGTTGTACACATGATCATGGTCAAGACAACAATAATTTTGAAGCACAAACTATGGTTAAATTATTTCCGAAAATCAAAAGAATAATATGCCATAGCATGAGTAATATACTAATATAATAAACAATAATATACTAATAGCATACTAGGTAATGTAAAAATGCGACATAACAAAAAAAAACTTTGTTTTAGAATAAATAATAGAGAGGTAGGGGTTCTGAGAGTAAATAGAGCCTGGAGGCAACTTCAACAATCAGAAAGTAGGAAAGAATAAAACCTACCACCATCAGCTTGAAGAACTTGGACATATATATCAATCTGCAAAAAAGTATAACAAGCATTGGAAGTTGGCCCCGATATCATATAAAAAAACTTCAGTTTTTTAAAGAACTCGTGACTAAACATAACCGACCTGTGAGTGTGGCATTAAATGTGTTAATATGCTTGCCTCCATTGTCTGTCGAATAACAAGAGAAATTTCTGTTGATCGCCTGCCAGATGATTGTAGCGTTAGTTCACTATCATAGTTACATGGGAAATGAAACACCATGTACCTTTCAGCTAAATCCACTTTAGTTCAGTACTTCAGCCCTAGTCTCTAGGCTGGCTGGCCATAAACAACCAACTACGTCATGCAACTTATATCCATTTTGCACACTGGGTGTTCACCCCAACAGCAACTAAGTAAAGAACAAGATCAAGGTACTGAATTACGACTTATAATACTGATATGGCTGGGAATTGGGGAATTAAGAAAACAGGTGGAGGCAAGATCACCCTCTCGCAAGTTGGAGGCCAGGTTAGATGAATTAGGGACAGCTGCTTGCTTGCCAAACAAAATAGCCGATGCCTTTGAGATCTCAGTGCCTAAGAAACCAATCTAACAAACTGACTACCAAACAAGCTAAGTTTCCTTTGAAGAAACAAAACAAACCAACTAATCTCATCGCTAATCCTCTGTTATAGCTTTGGGCACTGCGCGCTGGGATGGATGGGCATGTCAGGCTTCTAGTGACACTGGCATGTGAAGACCACAAAGCCAGTCACAACTGCTAACTGTTACAAAAGTATCTAACATGCACTCGTTCACTGAGGATTCTTTACTTTGTTGGGAAAGTCAATCGTGATTTCGAAAACACAGGATGCAAGGGAAAGAAACTTGTTGATAAGGTAGAGAGAAAAATAATACACATTTGCCACATCAGAAGTCTGTTCTGGTAGTAAATGAACCAAATGATGCAAGTGCCCAAGGACTGGACTGTTCTTTTTAATAATTTTTTACTGTGTTCAAGTTGGAACGTACCTGTCACCCTTTGGTTTTCTCCTCCGATCTCCTGTACTAAATTCTGCCATCCTATACTCACAACGAACCTGCATACAGAACTCTCTCAGGAACACATCACAAAGGACAACCTAGAACTGAAGAATGCACTTGGAGCGGTGAAACTTTACCAAAGCCTCGTTGCTGTTTACTTGCTGACCTTTGTTCTGAACCTGAATGAGCAAACCAAGAGCGTGAACTTTTAGTTATTTGGTTACACTGAAAAGCAAATTGCTCTTCCTGACAACGGGAAGAAGAAAATAAGGAGGTATGAAAGCAGTAGAAGGTTAAGCCCTATGACTCTCAGCGCCTCCTCCGACGTGGCAATAGAAGATATACTGGAGAACAAGAAGGAAACAACGCGAGTGATTGAATGAAATTTCCATAATTCCAAGTTCTCCAGTATATCTCAAGAAAGAAGACTGTCTATAAACAAATAATGTTTACTGCCCAGAGGCCATTGTGGATCCTAGTGGTTACTGCCCAGAGGCCATTGTGGATCCTAGTGGTTTTCAAACACACTTCATGCATATAGAAAATGTAAATAATAGACAAGTTTTTTCCATTTGATCCCCACTTTCACTGAAAAAGACCCCTGAAGATTAAGGCCATGTTTGGTTCCCCTTGCTAAATTTTAGCTAGCTAAAATTATTTTAGCTACTCTTGGATGACTAGTGGGACTAAACCATTTTAGCTCCAGTTTGGAACTTTAGCTACTAAAGTGACTAAAGTTTAGTTAGCTAAAATTTAGCAAACAGGCCCTAAATCAAAGTCAATGTTGGTTCAGAGAATTCGACTGACCAACCACACAGTACACGAGTAAATAGCAGAGAACCCCCTCTGAGAGACATTTCCTCAAACAAGCAGTGCACATGACCTACGTATCACGACTGACACATGTGCACCGACATAGGCAAATAGCATAAGCGGAATCACCTCTCGGGGGCCGTAGACAGCAGCGATGACTCTGGTGTTGCCCATCTCGAACAGCGCCGACCTGCGCAGAGCAACAAAAACCAGCAGAACCGATCAAAAGCGAGCACCGTACCGCCGTCCACAACCCTAATCGAATAGTCGTTCGTTCCCCCACCCCCGCGGTCCAACAGAGTCGGAGGGGAGCCTTACTCACCCGTCTGCGCGTGCAACGATGCCGACCTCGCCCTTGAGTTGCCGCATCTGCGTGACGTCAAACACCTGGTGAGATAGGGCTGTGCGCGTGAACCGCGCGGAGGAGAAATCGGGAGAGCAGGCATCACCTCGTTGGGGCGGCGGCCGTCGACGCGGAAGCCGGTGAGGGGGTTCACGTACTCCATCGCCGGAATCGCCGCCGGATCTCCTCCGTGTCCTAGTGACGCGCCGCAGCTGGGGACGAACGACGCAGCGAGGTGAGGGGACAAGTGAGGCGAGCGAGGGTTTTTGTTGGGTTTTGATTTCAGAAAGTCGTGTCGTGCACTCGTGATCTGCGGTGGCGCCCGAGCCTTTCTTTGATGGAGCCACCGGAATTTTGAAGCTCAGCTACCCAAGCCCAACAGGCTCCGTTTGGATGTGTGGATTGAATTGTGTTCATGGAAATGGAGGCCCAAATCCAAACGGTGAATTGAATTGTGTATTGAAAATGTTGTGCGATTTCAATATGGATGTTTGGATGGCACTTGAGATTGCTTCGCTAGAATCTTACAAACCTCGTTCAATTTCTTTTGGATGCACAATATTGATGAATTGATGTTTTTTTCCTGAGTTAGAACATGAGAATATTGTGCTTATGCTTTGATAAATATTTCGTTAGGTTGTGTTTGGTTGCTGGAACAAGGAATGATGGGATAGAATGAGATGACTCTAGGACATATGTTGTTTGGTTTGGAGACAAATAGGGTGAGGACGTCTCACCTGAGAATATTTCCACTAGATGCGGCGTGACCTTGTGCCTAGAAATTTTACAGATAGGGTCGCCCTAAGTGGGTCAAGCGTGTTGCCGAGGAAGGAGAGGATGTGCACGTAGCGTAGCGAAGGTTGAGGAAGAAGAGGAGCACCAAGGAGGAGGGGGAGGGCACCACGCTAGCACCGAGGAGCCACCGCACATGGGCTCAAGGGCCACCCTCGCGCGACCTCTAGGGAGCCGTCGTTGTGTGACCTCCGGGGGGGTCTCCACTGCGAGAGTTGCAGGGGACGTGCAGAGTAGGAGGCACTAGCGTGGCCGATCTTGCCGGTAGAGGAGTTGCGGGGTGGCGCGCGATAGAGAGTTGCGGGGCGACGCGATGCCGCAACAAGCAAGGTTGGGAAAAGAGACAAAAAGGAGAAGGAAAAAGAAAATAGATAAAAATAAAAACTGATAAATAGGGCCTACATGTTAGTGGTTGATCTCACTTTTCATGTATCTACACCAACCAAAGTGGTCCCACTTTTTATGTCTCTAAACCAAACAAAAAATGGGTCGATCCCATGCATCTCTCTTCATCCAAACAGAAAATAGAGTCAATCACCTTATCTCCCAACCAAACACTACCTTACTTGACTAGTAGGAAAATATGTCACCCATACTTTGCCATGAGAATAATGAGTCATACAAATTGTTCATACTTTGATGAATCCCAGCCGGATCCAGAGATCACTCTTTTCTTTTCTGTGCACAAGGGACTCCGGAGATCACTTGACTAATCTTGGGTTTGGATTTCAGTTTGCTGATGAGAAAACCACAGCAAAATACAAAAAAAAAACAGAACCGACCAAACACCTTCAGTAATCCATGTTATAACTGCACATCTGTTTACCTATCTATTATATGTATGTAAAATAGTACTCAAAAGAGTCTCAGGTTCGCTAAAAAGAGGTTTAGAAATTACAAGATTAATAAAAAACAATTTACAAAGTTAGATTAGATTTTATGGCCATCTAACGTTCTATGTTAAACCTATGAAACACGCTATAAAAGATTAGACACAACAATTTAAGTTTCAATTTGGTTTATTTTCTAACTTATTATTGTCCATGTATGCCTAATGTGTTTATTTTTTATTTTCTAACTGAATATTACTTTCCCTATTGACGAGGATTTTTATTCAATTTAGTTTTTTATTCATACTGCGACTAGATTTTAAAACCCCCACAATATAGGTCACATGTTCAATGGTGCTAGGAGCAAGTGCGACTTGTTGGTCTATTTGGCTCCACAGGAATGATATTGTTTTTTTAAAAGAAAAAAAAAATATTTCTCATTATGTATTTGGTTACCCATTGGCTAACGTACTTGGATTATGCTACAAAAGCCGGATTTGCATGATACAGTTATAGCGGTATCATAATAGTTGATGCAGGTGGTTAAGATTTTTTTTCTCCTAGCCATTTGGGTGGTGGTCTAGTTTATGAATTCATAGTCACTAGATTGTGTCAGGTTTTGTCTCTTTCTGGTTGTGTGCCTCATGTTAGACAGAGGTCGTAAGTTATCCGCTTTAGCTTTGTATCAACTTGATGTATTGCTTCTAATACAACCAACGCAACCATTTGCTAACTATAAAGCTGCATGACATATTTCTTAAAGAGACTAAATATACTCTGAAGAACAAAGGGAGTAGTACTCTCGTGCATTTTTTTTATTTTCTTTGGATGTTTTCATTGTAACACACTTTTCACACACACTAGAAGTGATGCCACCAAGTGATGCTTGGAATACACTATATACTGTATATAAACTTTGCAAATCTGCAATGCCAATGTCTTGCTCGTGCGTAACTTTATGCACACAATAATTCCAATAGTCATTCTTGCTCTCCTCCTATCAAAGAACTTTATTCACGTCATATCATAACAGAAGTAGATTCCAAAGTCTTAATTTTTTCACGACAGGAAACCCAAATTTCATTACTTCATAGCAAAAAAATGCAACCAAATAAACTATAAAAGATATTATTTAACCAATTTATATGTGAACACAAAGTCTTAGAATTGAGGGAAAGGGAGCATTCCTTGATCTAGAGAATTAAAATTGGTTCTCGAAATTCAAAACCATGCATCAAACTCGTACGATTTCCCTTGTAAAATGTTGGAACCATCATCATCTTGAATGATTGCTCAAGACACTTCTATGAGTTCTAGGATTATAGCTTCAGGTTAAGGTCTAGGTCTTGGTCTTGGGGGCCATTGAAGTTCTTGCAAGTGGACTCCTTTCCTTTGATAGGTTGTCATCTTCCTTCCTTTTTCAAATCAATATGCCCATCTTTCTACAAGTATTAGAAATTTAGAGCACAACCATCATCAGTGAGCTTGATAGCCTATGCAGTTGAATATCATGCACATGTCCCCTGCCTACAACGTTTGAGTAATTCAGTGTTTAGTGGGCATTTTTGCTTAGCCTTGTGTGTGTGTGTGTGTGTGTGTGTGTGTGTGTGTGTGTGTGTGTGTTACTGCACACATATTTCATAAAACTAGCTATGCTAGAAAAAGGTACTGCACATATATCCTTAGAAATGGATTCACCTTGTCCTATCCCCATAATGAAGCACACTTATATAAAGAGATCAAAAGTGTAGGGGGTTTTATTGTGAGGGATCACAAAGGATCAGTGAAATGGCTAGTGAGGAAGAATGATTGTGTTTCATGATGCTTTAAGTGTAGAGATTCATGGATACTTTAATTTGTACCTCTGACCGCAACAATGGATCAAGATATGCCTCATATTCTCCTAGAAATAGACTCAAATAATTTTAATAGATGCTCTCTAATCCGATGCCTATGATTTTCTAGTTGCTGGTGTTCTTATTAGAGATGCAAAATTTTCTATTTCCATAAACTTTGATCGAGTTGATGTGGTCCAAGCGCCACGATCTTATGATGGGTGTGCATGTGAACTTGCTCGTGTTGTTTTGAAACTTTGAATTGGTCCCTGGATTGATCTATATTTGGAAAAATCAAGATAAGATTCATATTTTCTTTAAACTTATTTTTTTTAAAATACCATGTTGTCCTTTGGCACAGCTGGACACTGAATGTATGCCGCAGATATGGAAGTTAGATAAAGAAGCAAAATCTTCACCAAGATCTTTTTTTTTCACCTACATATCTATACCTACTAATAAATTGTGAAAATTTCAATCTGCCAAAATTTTTTCTGCCGTGGAATCCGTTTTCTGCCGTCTATACCGGAATCCGTCTCCTGTGTTGATCGGTTTATCGCTTGTAGAAAAGAAAAGGAAAATAAAACATTTTCTAGGGTTCCCAATGCAAAATCTCGTTTTAGTTTTCTATCCACTCACGGAACCACTCTCCGAATCCTGGCGTCGTCCGCTTGTAGAAGAGCAAAAATAAAATAAAATTTTTTTAAGGTTCCTAATGCAAAATCTCCTATATTCTATTAATTTTCTTTTATTTTATTCTTTAATTTGGCTTAAAATTAATAAATGCGTAGTAATTCATAGAAAATCTAAAAATTACAAAACAAATTTTGTTCAGCTCCACATATGTACATCCATGCAGTAAACAAAAAATAGATACAAAGTGTTTATCCTATTAATTTACTTTTCTTTTATTTTTTATATTGGCTAAAAATTAATAAATGCGTAGAAATTCATAGAAAATTTTAAAAATTACAAAACAAAATTTGTTCAGTCCACATATGTATATCCATGTAGTAAACAAAAATATCATAAATTTTAGTATTTTTTTTGCTGGAGATGCTTGCTATGCTTTTTAGTATAAAATTGAAATTGTAGTTATCTTGCTCCAATTATTATAAAAATTTTATGGTAGTCTATTTAATGTGATGCTTGATTTGTGGTAAAAGTTTTAACACCATTCCTACACATCTCACCGATTTACTAATTTACCTAAATTTATGCTTGCTAAATAGTTTAGCATCAATTTAAGTATGTAAAAATATAAAAAATATGCTTGCACTACATTTGCACGATGTGTTGTTATATCATATGAACACTTCATAAGCCTATGTGTTTATAATCTACATACATTTAACTGATATATCATATTTTATAGGAATCCTAATCTAAATAACAAAATAAAGCTACCAACAAACTTCTCCTGTTTTAATATAATACTATTTTTATTATTAAATAAATATGTCTCCAAGCTACATAATATTGTAAATATTAACTATCTCATACCATAGATGTTATGGTTATAAATAAAAAAAATTATAGACTTTAAATTTTATAAAAAATATAAATATAAATAGATACGTATGTCATCACTTTTTATGACCATTTGATGTTTTTCTCTCGTTGGCATATTTGCTAATAAGATATAAGACTCATCTTAAACCCATATTATAAATAAGATGCAAGACTCCTCCTAAACCAAGATATAATCTTAAATACGTCTATTTAAGAACATGAGTGAAGTACGACATCTACGTTGACCTGCACCATTATTTTTCTTGGACTCAAAAACAACAGCCGATTGTCTCAAACACAAAACAAAAAGATATAATAAAACAAACGAGCACAGGTCCGAAACAAAAAAAAAGGCTAAAATAAAAAGATGGAAAAAACAAAATTTAAAAATCTCTTCATGTTAAGATATACAATGTTAAAAATTAAGATAAGATTCATATTTTCTTTGAACCCGGTTTTTATTTCAAAATATCCCGACGTCCTTTGGCATGGCTGGACTCCGTATGCGTGCCACAGATATGAAATTTAGAAATAAACTAAAATAAGAACACATAAAATAGTTAAACTACTAACAAAATAAAAAAAATGAACTCCAAACCAAACCAAAAGGGATGTGTTCCGAGCTCATTCTTCATCTGGATTGACTTATGTTTCTAGAGTTGAACTCGCATATACCTACAACTTCATAAATTTGTTTACTACAACAGTCATTGTCAAATTGCTGAACACACACCATTGTATTGATCAATCGGAGGAAGAGGATCTCACACCATTGTGTTGATCAATTGGAGGAAGAGGATCTCGTCGTCGATTCATTTCATGGTCAGGTCTCATCGATTGGGATGCTCCACGAGGTCAGCTGTTGTCGCGAGTGCGGAGTCTAGATACCGTATAACAACTTCGCTGACACGTGGGAGCCTGACTGCACTTTTGCTTTTCGCACCACTGCTACCGCACATCGCTCGGATAGCTGGGATCTAAATAGGAGTTGTCGTGCCGAAACCCTTATTCATCGGCGCATGTTGGCCATCACCTTTCTTCACCAGGATGGCCGGTGTTCTCTATCACACCACACCACGTCGTTGTTGCTGGAGATTCCGAGTCAGAACCTAATTAAAGTGCCTGACATGGACTGCTTGTCATCCTAGGTTCTAGAACGGTCCGCATGCCAGATACATGCAACGAGAGTTTGAGGCACCATCGAGCATGAACGTGGTGATGCAGGGCCATCTAGCCTGAATGGCTGAACTCCTAGGTCCATGCATGTCTTTGCCATTGGCGCTAGATCGTACAAACCGTGCCACTCTATCTTGAGTCTCCGGATGTCCCGCGGCCATAGCCTTAGCCTTGTTGTGTGCTTTTCGATATCTTGGCAGAGCCAACTAGATTCATTTGGATTGAAGCAAGATGAATAGCAACAACCGTAAGAATTGCCTAGGAGATGGTATATTGATAGTAGAAGTTAGTAGAAAAACAAGAAAACATGGTGGCCGAATTCTAATTAATGTGACAACGTAAAGAAAGAGAGATACAGAAAAAGTTTAGTAAATTTTATATAAAAAGAATGAAATATACTTTCTTTCTATTGTAATGTACGGATACTTTTGCTAGTTAAAAAGAAAAGACTTGTAACGTGACTTCTGGTTTGTGACAGTGCCTTCAAAAATTAAACTCCTGGCTTGTGCTAGTCAAGCCGAAAATTTCGAAGTGCTACTTCCAGTTCTTCCAGCACCGCGTGTCGTGGGAGAGCGCGCACGCCCGTAGCGGCAGGCAATTTTGACCAGCTCGAGCGTGCGTCCGCGCGGCCTTTGAGCAGATCGGAAGCGCGTAGATGATGAGCCGCCAAGCAGCTTGGCCCGCCCGCGGTTGGAATAATTTCAGGCCCCGTCGCTGCAGCTCCGGCGGCAGGCCGTTGTAGATGGCACGGCCGGCAAAGATTCCAGCTGGTATAGAGTTGGAAAAGACTCTCTCGATTTGATGGTCCGGCCAGTTCCTCCCTGCACTTGTGCACGAGGGTCCTCTCTGCACTCCTGCTTGCGCAAGTAGCTAGCAACTTGCATTGCCTGCTGCAACAAGCAGACACATATATACATTGGCAACCTGCCATTCTGGCACCATTATTCAGCAGGTGGGTCAGCAGTGTCTCCAAATTCTTCACAACTATATTAGCGCCTTGTAGTGCATGATTAGCGCCTTATTAACGGCGTATAAACATGGAGTATATGCATCCTGCAGCTTTCATCAGATATATATATTTTTAGAAATATTTCATCAGATATATATACCAAGTTCTTCTTAAACTTTATTATTAAGAAGAGGACCTTTTCAACTCTCAGTAGTAGCTAGCAAAACATGCATTGGCATGCACGCGATGATTACTTTGATGGTTATTAGCTAGTTTAATGCTAGACGCAGATTGAGATTTCCGGGTATATATACAGCACACAGAAAGCTTATTAGTCAACTAGAGGAACAAAATTTGGAAAAAAAAATACACATCTATGTACAATTGTTTGGCCTGGGTATTGTGGACTGCACTGACAGATTAAATGGCACCTTCAGACCTTCTTACAACCTGTTTTGCACAACTGCACTCTAACATAACCAAGAGATGAAGAGATCAATGGCTTACTAAATCACTTAGGAGCGGTTATTTACCAAATGGCTTGGATGTGGTTGAGACTTGAGACAACTATACAAGTGAGTTTGTATTATGAAGAAAACAAGTATGATTGTGTTTGTGTAATTTACAATATATATTTCGATGACATTTTTTACACCAAGGTGAGTTTGAAAACGCCCAAGAAAAATGAGCTATGGCAGTACTCCAATTCAACAGAGGAATGTAAAAAGGAAAAAAAAAAGGCACTATAGCATAGTTATTTGTGAAGTTTTCTACTATCATATCATAGATTAAAAATATTGATAACCTGTAAAGGTTGATAGCATCCCGTCGTTACATCTATAAATTCTAATACACTAGACATCTATATTATATATATAGTGCTACATCTCCATTCCAAATTATAATAAGTTCTTTTAACTTTTCTAGATGCGTAGTTTTTATTATCTATCTTAGATATAATTACCTGCATAGAAAAGTTATGTGCCTAGAAAAGTTAAAACGTCTTACAAATTGAAATATAACTTAGAGCGTTCTCAACAAGAGTAAAAATCGTCAGAATCTACTCTATTTTATACCACTTGGACGAGAGAACATCCACCATATGCGCATATATAGCTAGTATACAGGGACTTATCAAAAGGGTATATACACAGTTGCACACACATAAATTTGAATGCAAACCTTGTACACAGCCGTAAACTGACATGGATGCAGACTCTCTTTGATGAAAACGTGCATATGCATGCAAAATTTTAATTGTGCCAAACAAATATGTGTGGTGAGACGACACCATGGAACATCCATCGATCAACATCTATCATTCTCCCTCTACTCTAGTAGTAACTGTCTTCATCTAATTATCTTATATATCCTGAACACTCTGAAATGTAGTATATATATAGCGCATGCCCAGATATACATATATATCAATATTCCTTTCTGAGTTGAGCACGCTGGTTGACCAATATTCTATGGTATATATACACACCAAAAGTTACACAATATGGTACAAAATAACTAGGTATCCAGCATCATCAAATAAAAATCCAGCTGGTACTTGATCGTTTCAGGAAGTCAATTACACATCGTCACGCCGTGACTCAAAGAACTTGCACATGTGTGCATCTCTTTTTCTTATATATCAACCATGGTATGCATGCATTTTACACACAAGACTGCAAGCCCTTTAGTTCTTGTGGCACAAACAATCAGGTATATATATATAGCTTAACTGAGAGAGGTACGGTATAGAGGGCCAGCATATCATCGTAGTTTGAGCTCAAGGTCGGTAGAGGGCCATGATATCATCATAGCTTGAGCTCAAGGTCTACCTCCTGATCATCTAAGTTCGATGAGTCTGCCGTTTGATTTAGATCGTACGGTCTGTTCAAGCAAATTGATTCCTGCAGAAGTGAAGTGTGGCAACAATGTAACATGCATGAGCTTCAATAAGTTATCGACGAGACTGAAACCACACGCACTTTTTTTTATTTCAGACATACTCCATCTATATTTCAAACTATAAGTTATCCTAACTTTTCTAGATATCTAATAAAAGATATGTATTTAGATATAGTGTATATTAATTTAGATGCATAGCAAAAGTTGTGTATCTAGAAAAGTCAAACGACTTATAATTTGGAGCATATAAGGGTAAATAAGCACCTGAGGGTTGAAGAGAGGCAAGGTGGCATTGCTCGGATGAGAATAATGTGCTTCTGAACCATAGATAGCGCCATGGTAATTTGGTGACCTGAAGGTAATAAGCAAAATGCATGCTCACATGTTACCGCAGTATATGCCATCTGTGTTTAGCTAGGTCTTTTATTTGATATGATCACAAGTGCATGCAGGTGAACATGCATATGAATCCTTGACTGTATATATATAGCTGCTTCTGCTTGTACATGTGTACGCACCGTACCTGATGATGGGATTAGTTTGAAATTCACCATATCTCATGTCTCCAGATCTCTCTCCATATGTCATCTACATACAACAGACACATAATTGAGGTTAGGTCGCACCAGCAGCAGCTGTAAGATATGCAGGCAGCTGGCTAAGCCATCACGTGCATGGGAGAATAAAATCTTCTGATCTGCACTGATACTCTCTTGTTCATCTTTTAGCGTTAGGCTCAATTATTATGCATTCTTTGCTCATCTTTTAGGCTTCATGATCTATCATTCCATGGCCCCAAAAGTAATATATGGTGCATCTTGATTTAGTAGTACACTAGTACAACAGTACTTGCAAAAGCACCGCAAATTAAACGTACTGAAAAAAGTGCAGCAATACCAAATTGTTTGGCTAGCTTTTCTGATTTTATTTCAGTCTGCTGGTGCACTATATATGTTAATTAACAAAGTGAATTATTAGGAACACCAAAATGCATGTTTATTTGCCTCTGTTAGTCACTGAATAGGGTGTCTAAATTAATCTAGAAAGATATAACTTAATTACACTTCTACCTTAATTACAATAATGATGCATAAATCTTTTACGTATTCGAGAAAAAATCTAGAAGGTATAGCTCAAAATTAGCAACTACTTTCTCAGAGAAAAAAAAACGAAAATAGCAAATATACATATAGACAGTAAACCCATTTTTAGAGTTTTTATAGACAACTAATTTGCGTGATCTCTGCTAGTAAATAGCAGTATACACCTGCTGAACTGTATACTATTTGTGAAGCAATGGCATTTGCGATGTGTACCGCAATATGATGAGTCGGACGATGAATCGGATAGGAGGACGATGAAACACCGATGTTGGCAGCATAGAAGGCTGAGGAGGATGGAGACGAAGGTAGCGAGTGAGACAGCCGCGAGTCTTCCTGCTCGATCATATCGATCGATCAATCAATAATCAATTACAAAATCATCACATCAAATCAGGAACTCGAGACCTAGCTAATAACCATGGCTAGCTATTGCAGAAGAATCAACAAATTTTGGCCAAAAACGAACGATAATTACCAAGTTGAAGCTACCAGTTCTGTGGATCGGAGGCGGCGGGTGGCCAAGAGGGTGGTGCAAGCTGTACTCGGCCATCTCGCTCTGTATCCTGATCTTCTCCAGCTGCGCCACGCCGAGCCCTCGCTGCGGCTGCCTCGGCTTGTCGGAGCCGCTGCCGCCGCCGCCGCCTCTCTTGCCCTTCCTGGACCTCCCCCTTCCCCATTCCATGCTGTCCCCGGACCCGGAATTGCTTGCACTCATGGATGCCGCGGCAGCTGGCCGGCCCGTTGGTAGCCACACACACGTCTCTCTAGACCTAGAACTACTAGAAGACGACCAAGAAATGGGAGCAATGCAAGCTAGCTACAAAAGAAAGGAGGAGACGATGGATGGTGTAAAGAAGCCTCTTAAAAGTGAAAGGGAGAGATCCCCCTACACGCGCAATACCCCCCATTAATTAAAAGGAGACAGCCGATTTCCTCCATTTTTTTATCGGATTTGTTAGTTTAATCCGTGTAGTGGCAATGTGGGCTCACACTGCTAGGCTGCTATAGCAGAGAGAGAGAGAGAGAGAGAGAGAGAGAGAGGGTCAGTACCATGTGCAGCACGACTAATAGAATAAAAAGTAGAAATAAACCAACTTAATTTGCATTGGCTCTAGCTCCTTGGTTTTGATAGGTTCCGAGACGATCTTGGGCCATCTTTGTCAGAAAATTTAAATGAAACACTGATAATTCACATCCTACTCAAATTTACGTAGAACTGGATCGGAGTAGAACAGAAACGGAAGAAGGTGCAATTGCATGCATTAGAAAGAAAAGTTGTTTGTTAATGTAGTTGCATCCACCTTTCAATAACGATTCCTAGCTTAGCTGCATGCTTTCAATAATTAATAATGCTTCTGTTGGCCGGTGAGTGAACTGAAAGGGTCTGTGTGATCTTGGATTCTTGATGTGTCAAGAAAGTACCCCCAGTGGATTCTGAATCGTGGTTGAAATGATTGTTTTGGGCTTTGTTTCACCGTAACATCGATCAGGTGACTGGTGACGCTTTCTTTTTTTATTTGTTCTCACTTCTCACCAACAAAACAACGAACTCTCTCTTATATATATATGTACTCGTATACAGGGGTGGATCTGCACCCCGGGCTAGGGGGCTGCAGCCCGGGGCGTGGTCCAAAATTATTAAGAACACCTCTTCATCTCTAGTCTAAAATAGTTTAGAGTCTAATTAAGTAGTCAGCCCTACTCAACACTGATCTATCGTAGGATTATCGTAGGATTTCTAGTCTTCTCTTACTATTTAGCTCCCCTCTTACATCGTTTATATATGAAAATTTAATGAGATACAATATATATTAACTGAACTAATAATAACAAAAAGTAACAACGATGGCGATATATATAGACTAATTAAATGAATAATCAGATAAGTGGAGAAGACATATATATATTCTCCAAAAATAAAATAAAACACAACTGGATCGAGTCTGAGAGACAGGGGACAGAATTGTAAAGTGCATGCCAAATCAAATCAAAACACGATTAAAGTAGCAAAGTGGATACGCGCGCGCATGGTGGATTAGTTTGGGGGATATATATAGTACATGGCAACATGTACGATTATCTAAAAAGATTGCAGGGGAAGCAATTTAGTAATATAATGCGTGTAGGGGAGGGCGATGGGGAGCAAATCTTCTGGGCGATCTCGGGAATCAGAAGCTTCGCTGGTTGCCTGCATGGATCAGACTCATCATCAGCTGTGCTGGCTGCTGATCTCTCGATCGACGATCGGACAGGACACATGCATATATATGGTGTGTGTGTGTGTGCGCGCGCGCAGTGCGCTGTGGGTGGGATATCACAGATTATTAGGTGGAAAGGATCGTCCTTGAATTAATTGATCCAACACAAACCACACACTAATAATGATAACACTAAGACTTTGTTTGGATGTTGTCATATTCACCTCAATCCACATGTGTTGGAGTGGATTGGGGTGGAATTTAATTCAAGTTCCACTCCAACCTACACCAACACATGTGGAATGATGCGAATCCGACTACATCCAAACAAGGCCTAATGCATGCCCAAACCACAAACACACACACCTGCATCTTCTCCTATTATATGCTCCAACCACTTGCTGCTAGTTGCTACAGTTCCGGCTGGTCGTCGTAGATTTGGGTTTCACGTGCGGCCTGGATCACTGATTGCATTGCATTGCACTGCACTGCACTGCACTGCACTGCACTGCATTCGTGTGGTGACAATAATGATAACACGCATCAGTCGAGAATTGACAGCTGCATGAGATAGTATAATGCATGCAGTGCAGCAAACTGGAAGAACACGCAGAGGGTGGTTGCGCATATGTAAAGTATATGTAAAGTATATATAAACACACATCATCACGGCATTATATATATGGTAGCCTAATGAACAACACATCATCACGGCATTTTAGCCTAATGAACAATAAATCAGTTTATTTTATTCTTCTTTTTGACATTTTTAAAGGATTTTTAGAGATCTGCAGCATCCGATGCTCGCAGAACTCCTTAAAGGGAACAGCACCTAACTCTGGAAGGCAAGCCAAGGCTGATCTCCATAGTTAATCGATTGGGCCGTTTTCTGAGCAATAATGTGGGTTAGAAAAACAGCAGCACGCTGTGCATGCTTGATGCTCCTCATCTATTGTTTAGCTGCATGTGTGCAGCAGCTTTTTGAGACTAATTGCGGCTGATTTTGTTAAATACAATATTGTTGCTTTCACTGCCACCAAGCACGGAGAGAGAGAGAGAGAGAGAGAGAGAGCAACACTCAACACGGTCGTGCGTGCCTGAATGCAAGATGCAGATCTTGCGGCGAAAAAAGAAAGAAATGCAAGATGAGATGGTAAAGAAGGGAGGCTGCTAGCTAGCTAGTATATGTACAATGTACTACTCCTGCTACCTCCTTTTTTTTAAGATCCGGACGTTACCGGCTTTGATTAATAATAAGAGAAGATCGTGAAAAACATCCGTTTATAAGCGCGAGGAGCGCTCCCCATCGCAGCCTAGGCTACGTGGGCCTTTTCTTCCTAGCTGATTACTCGCTACTTACATTTTCAACTAAAGAATTCCTTAAAGCTTTGCATCCTGCCAAGGACCATTGATGAGCCATGTCCTTGATATCCACCAGCAGAGAATGTGGCGCCTTCCCTGAAGATCACAACATTTATCTGTTAACTTCAATCAGGCCACCAAAGCAGCTGATTGAAGACATAGACCAAATGAGACGATATTTCCTTTGGGCGGGAGATAGTGAGATCTCTGGTGGGAAATGCAAAGTGGCATGGACGACGGTGGCTAAGCCAGTGGATTTTGGTGGACTAGGCATAATTGATTTACACAAGTTCAGTAAGGCTCTGCGCCTGCGATGGCTCTGGTTCCAGTGGAGTAACCCAGAGCGACCACGAAGAGGGACTGAACTGCCGGTAAACACTGAAGATGTGGCGCTCTTCAACGCAGCAACTATAGTCACCATAAAAAATGGGAAGAAGGCCTCCTTCTGGCACTCTAGCTGGATCGAAGGCAAGGCGCCAGCCAGCCTCTACCCACGGTTGTATGCACACAGCAAGCGGAAGAATAGAACTGTCAGAGAGGCCTTGCTAGGAGAAAAGTGGATTCGGGACATTGCTTATAATTTGACGCATGATCTTCTCAAAGAATACTTCGAACTTTGGACAGCCATCTCGACTCCGTCCGACCTGATCTTGATGAATCAAGCGAGGATACCATTGTTTGGACACTGGAAAGCTCTGCCCAATACTCGAGCAAATCAGCATATGCAATTCAGTTCGCAGGCCAAGTCCAGTCACCTTTTCCATCCTTAATTTGGAATGCGTGGGCGCCGCCAAAGTGCAAATTCTTTTTATGGCTGCTATTGCAAAATAGACTATGGACTTCGGCGTGCCTACAATTGCGTCACTGGAAGAACAACTATTTTTGCGCCTTGTGTGAACGGAACCTTGAGACATCACATCACTTATTTTTCGAATGTCCCTACTCCCGCCTGGTCTGGCAACTGGTGGCTACCTGGAGTGGCGGCCCGAGCTTGCAGCCAACATCCTGGAAAGAAGCACTTGAGCTCGAAGACTGTTTTAACCAAACAATAAGAGCAGGAGGGAAGAAGGGGCATACTCTAGCAATATTGACTGTGTGGAACTCCTGCTACCTCCTATCTTCAGAATTAAGTTGTGTCCGGCCGGCGGCCCTATCAGGATCTGTATATATTAATCAGGCTATTTCTTTCTAGTAGGAAAACAAAGGCAGGCTAGATCAAACATATTATAAGATAGATTAACTTATTGGGATAAAGCATCACGTACAGTACGTGCAGTGCTTGCACACCAGCATCAATGCAAAAAGAACTTTTGCAACCCACCAAGAGCAAAGTTAGCTAGGGTCTTGTAATGAAATTCAGCCCTATATACACTCCATGACCTGCCCTATTTGAGTTGCCATACAATGAGTAATAGTAATTTACAAGATTACTAAACTCATGGTCAGTGATTTTTTTTTATATAACGAAAAAAACCCGGCTTCATTCTCAAAATAGAGAGATCAGACCACACTCAGTATAGTAGGCTTGCACACTCAAGCAACCAAACAACCAAGCTCTTATATAACGCTTCTGTAAATATCGTCATAAGTTATACTAAAACATGCATTGCATTAAGATGTGAGATCAAAGCACAACTAAAAAAAGGACATGAAATCCACTTCTCACTAGTTATATTCCTCGCTAAATAGTCCTCACCTACAAGCTGCAGTTATCTGTTCCATATAATTTAGTCATGTTTGACAAGTTGACTACCCAAGATATTACTATCTTAATTATTTCATCGTAGGAAAATATGTTACAATCTTATTAAGATGGAATTAACTGATTAACACACATGATGTGTGTGGACACGGATTAGACAGCCTTTTCGCTCACAATGCAAACACCACACATGACTAATGACTCGCTGTCACGTTAATCACCTTGTATATATATGCTTATATATATCTTAATCAGTCAGTAGCTTGTGGCTTAATTGATCCTATGATTTTATTTCTAAAGAAGAGGCTAATTGGAATAATAAACAAAAGAAGAATTGCAAGTTCTCTGCTACGTACTACCACGCCGAGGATTAAAAAAATGGCAGGAAGGTGATGATGGCAAGCAACAAGTGTCACGGTGACTGATAGAGCCATTGACTAATGCAGTGATGCTATGTCCTGATGCCGTTGTCGGATGGCTGCATTTCGCATATATAATTGGATGCCATTTGACAATATGTTTAATTAGATGGCTTTGTCTCCCTAACTAAACCATGCGTGCTTTCTAGCTGTTGTTGTTAGTATTATATCATGGATCTGTTGGATTTATAGAGCTAATAGTTAGCTGCTAATAGTTAGCTCTTTTGATTTAGAATGATCTAATTAATTAATAATCTAGCTAATTGTTAGCTGGATATTCAAACAAAACAAAAATATTTTACTAGTTGGGACTAAATCAGCTATAATAGCAGCTCATAGTTACCTAGCAAATATTAGACATGGATCATTAGCTAGTTAATAACTATCAACACTTAACGGATCCAAACAAAACCTATGTTACCGCCATCGGTGGATGCACCCATGGCATCAATCACGTCAAGTTCTCCCGCGTTGAGCATAAAAAAAATTCTTTGTAGTCATCAACTCATCATCGAGAGCTAACGAGGGAGCCTATTTGAATTGTTTCGTTTTCAAAATTTTTCAAGATTCTCCGTCACATCGAATCTTGCGGTACATGCATGAATCATTAAATATAAATAAAAAAGATAACTAATTACACAATTTACCTGTAATTTACGAGACGAATTTGTTAAGCCTAGTTAATCTATAATTAGATAATTATTACTAAATAAAAACGAAAGTGCTACGGTTGCGAAATCCAAATTTTTTCACGAACTAAACAAGGTCTAAACAGAACTGAAGAAGTTTCAAATGAAAAAAAAAAGAAAAGAAGGTAAAAGGGAAAAGAAAAGGCCACAGAAGAAGCCCATGCATGAATCCCAGGGGCCTAAGGTAAGGTCCTTTCCGTCAAATGGTTATGGGCCCGTGACAATCTCCCTTTCCCGGCCCACATCACACCCTCCATCCATCGTCAAAGGCCCAACGGGGGCACCGGCGACGACGACGTGACGGACGACTATAGGCAAGCAGAAGCAGCGCAGTGGAAACGTGGAATCCGCGAGGAGCTGTTGGATTTCGACGCGAGCAGGCAGAGTGGCGCAGAGAGAGAGAGAGAGAGGCACAGAGCAAACAGGTGTCGCAATAATTGACGAGGCGCAACAGGGGTTTCGCGGCAGGGAAAAGGGAAAATGAGAGGGGAAAAGGACGCGCCGCCTGCCGCGACGCCATTGGCGTTGGGGGTGGCAGGGCAACAGAGCTCTGTAAAAGGGACGTCACGCACACACTACAGTCTCGTCAACCCAGCGTCAGTCAGTCAGTCGGTCGGTCGGTCATTCAGAGCCGGACATGGACATCACAGGAACGGAAGTCAACTCGACGGCGAGAGGCGACTTGTGCGAGCAAAAGCAGGGAGACGGCAAACGGCGCTGTTGCCTTGCCGCCACCGCTGAATCTGAATGCTTGCCGTGCCGAGAAAGGCGCGGCTCGGCGTTTGGGCTAGGGGGCTAGCCCGGCTCCGCCGCACTGCACCGGCGGCGTGTCTGGCCTGGAGAAGAACGGGTAATCTGCACTGCGGTCGAGTAGTCGACCACTGTGCATTGGCTGCGGACTGGCGCCCACGCCCACGGCGTGCTCTGGCGCCTGGCATGCATATTGCAATGCGAACTTCTACTTCTACTGTGCTTGTGCAGCTGTGACTTGTGAGCACGGCAGGCGTTACTGTCGATGTCGATCCAACATGGAGTATGGAGCTTGGAGCATGGACCTCGGATAGACTGGCGCCAGCCAGAGGATGAGAGGATCGGCCATGGCTGGACCGGATAGCGCCTTGTGTGCCGGCACATCACCTGATCGTCTAGTGCTGTGCCGTCGGTTATTCTCAGAATCTGGAAGCCACTTGCACGCTGGCTCTCTAACATCATCACGGCCTTTGCCACTTGCACGTCGGGACGAGACTGCCAATTTGCCACGGATGGCGGGGTTTCAGAATTATGGAATAATAACATAACCAAATAGTCTTATTCTTAAAAAAACAAATAGTCTTACAACAGATCAAAGATGAACCGACAACTTTGGGCAAAGCACTATGTGAAGATCTTCTCAAAACATGGATAGACATTTTTTTTTTAAAGAGAAAACTCTGCTTTTAAAAAGCACCATGTTTGGATACAAACTGGGGACGCCAGTATCTCGATAAACCATCGATAAACCAAGGAAAACTAAACAGAGTCTATTACAAAGCCACAGATTAAACCAACTATCAAAACTCAAACACATCCGTGGACATCACTACGCTTGGTTTAAAACTTCTCATCCAGCAGATCAGACCGTCCTTCGCTTGCAGCACCTTCCATCTATCACTTTCCTTCAAGAGCATCGACCATCTCTGTAACAGTGATAAGGCATCAAACATAACATCAGATGGCGCGTTAGGGAAATGTTTCTCAATCGCCATTTTGTTCCTTGTGACCCATAGGGTCCAGGCAAAAACTGCGAAAAGGAACATAAGCAACCGCGTAGATAAGGGACCATTGCCCCACAACCATCCCTCTGACAGTTCTTGTAAGGAATGGGGAACATCCTCCAGACCGAAAACCTCCTTTATGATTGTCCAGATCAATTTAGCAAAAACACATTCAAAAAGAATATGATTAATAGTTTCTATAACCCCACAAAGACAACATTTGCCATCTCCTCTCCAACCCCTTCTTAACAGAGACAAGCCCACCGGCAGTTTGTTATTAAAAGTTTGCCAAAGAAAAAACTTTATTTTTAGAGGTATTTTACACTTCCAAATAATACCAGCCACCCTACTCGGCATGCCACTATTTGATAAGAATCTGTATAGGGATTTAGTTGTAAACATCTTAGTCTTATCAAGAACCCATAACACTTTATCAGGACTATTTTCTTCTATGGAAAAATGTTGAAGTTCATCATAAAGCATAGTCCATCTCTGGAATTCTTCACTTGAAAGAGCTCTACGAAACTGGACAACCCAATCCTGATCAACCCAGCAGTCTCTAACAACACAGTCAGGATGACTTACCATTCTATACAAATCCTCATAATAGATTTTTAAAGGAACATCATGCAACCAGCAATCATGCCAGAAGGAACAGTTATTGCCCCTACCCACTGTAAAATTAGCCCCCCACTTAAAGAGATGTTTAACCTTTTGAAGCCCTTGCCAAAACTGAGACCCCCCTTTGGATTTGGCAGAGAAGAAATTAATATCCTTCATATACTTAGATTTCAGCAGTTTGAACCATAACTCATCAGGTTCCTGCAAGATCTTCCAGATCCATTTGACCAGCAGGCAATCATTCATCAACCTGGTGTTAATGATGCCTAGACCCCCTTGGTCCTTTGGTCTGGAAACCATTTCCCATTTGGCCATATGATATCTAAATTTGTCCTCGGTCCCTTGCCATAAGAAATTAGCCCTAATACTATCCATTTTTTTGTGCACCCCATCTTGTAACCAATAAAACCCCATGCAGTATAGGGGAATGCTGCTCAGGCAAGTATTAGAAAGAATTTGTCTCCCTCCTGAAGTTAAGTGTTTCCCTTTCCAAGGATCAAGTCTCTTGTACAATTTTTGAGGGAGGAAGGAGAAAGCACTGGTATTAAGATGTTTATTACTAATTGGAATACCCAAATATTTCATCGGCATCTCCCCCAGAACACAGTTTAACATATTGGCCATCCTTTCTCTTTCTACTTGAGGGGCTCCAAACACATAAACTTCACTCTTATGATAGTTAATTCTCAGCCCAGACAACCATTCAAAACAGTACAGGATCAATTTAAGATTTCTAATGGACTGATCTGACCCATCAATCAGAATAACAGTATCATCAGCATATTGAATATGTGAAATACCCCCAGGAATAAGGTTACTCAGCACCCCTCTCAAGTGACCTTTACTAATTGCCTTATCCAGGAGAATACCCAACACATCAGCCACTAGATTGAAGAGGATGGGGGATAAGGGATCACCTTGTCTTAAACCCCGAGAGGACTTAAAATATGGGCTTCTCTCCCCATTTACATTAATGCAGATCTTACCTCCCCTCACAGTGTTCATCACCCATTGAATCCATTTTTGAGGGAAGTTTTTCTTTTCCATAACTTGCTCAAGAAAACTCCAGCTAACTCTATCATACGCTTTTTCAAAATCAATTTTAAGAATAAGCCCTTTCTTGTGGGAAGAGTGTAACTCATGTAGGACTTCATGCAGCACCACTATGCCATCTAAAATATTTCTCCCTCTGATAAAGCCAGACTGATTTTTCCCCACCACCCGTTGCGCAATCGGGACCAATCTATTTGTCAAAACCTTAGTAAAGCACTTGAAATCCACATTTAGAAGACAAATAGGTCTATATTGTTTTATACTGTTAGCCTCCTTGACTTTTGGAACTAAAGTAATAACCCCAAAATTTAACCTTTTGATATCTAACTCCCCTTCCCAGAAGTCCTGGAACATGGCCATAACCTCCCCTTTAATAGTCTCCCAGAATCTTTGAAAGAAAATTGGGCTAAACCCATTAGGTCCAGGAGCCGAGTTCACCTTCATATCCATAATGGCACCCTTAATCTCCTCTATCTCAAAAAGTTTTACAAGGTCCATCTTCTCCTCCTCCCTTAGCTTCCTCTCTAAAGGCCAGAAATCATTATTTAACGTGATAGAGCACTCACCACTTGGACCAAAGAGATTTTTATAGAAGAGAACTATATGTTCAATGATCTCCTTTTGCCCCCTTATTTCCCCATGATCAGATTCCAAAAAAGAAATCATATTTTTCCTCCTTCTTCCATTAGCACATTGGTGGAAAAAAAGGGTATTGGCATCCCCTTCCAATAACCATTTATTTCCAGCCTTTTGCTTCCAATAAAGTTCCTCACTCCTATGGACCCTTTCCAGAGAGTTTTCCACCTCAATCCTTTCCTCCCATTCCTGAATGGTTAATAACCTCGATTCCGCCATCTTATCTAATTCTTGAATTCTTTGTGTCATATTAGCTTTCTCTCTTTTTTGTTCCCCAATAAGCTGTAAATTCCACCCTCTCAAATACTTTCTCAAGGATTGAAGACACCCTTGCCACCTATCCAGAGAGTAGTTATGTTCTTCTTTAAAGAACAACCATCTATCCTGAATCATTTTAGAAAAGCCCTCTCTTTTAATCCACTGTTCGTCAAAGAAAAAAATAACGAGGCCTTTTCTCCCCTTCTTCTCCAGTGTTAAGAACTAGAGGACAATGATCAGAGCCTACTCTAGGTTTCACCCAAGCAAAACAAGTAGGATAGTGTAATTCCCAACTTGTGGAAGCAAGAATTCTATCTAGTTTTACTAAAATAGGATTTTTCTGTTTATTGGACCAGGTAAACCGACTGCCATTACAAAAAATTTCCCTTAGTTGAAAAGATCCAATGAATTCATTAAACAGATCCATAAGCTTTTGATCCCCTACTCCCTGATTCCTTTCATTATTGTTCCTAATTAAATTGAAATCTCCCCCCATCAACACAGGTAAGCTGAGAGTAGAGCAAAAAGAAGAAAGATCCTGAAGAAAACTACTAGAGTAGTTATGCTGAGCAGGCCCATACACATTAATGATCCAGAATCTATGATTAGTAACTCTGTTTCTAACCAGAACGCCCATAAAATAAGCCTCATAAATGTGATCTTCCACTTCTAAAGATTCAGATCTAATACCTATCATCATGCCCCCTGAATGTCCTTTGGAAGGTGACCAGCACCAGGAAAAACTCTGGTTGCCAGCAAGTTCCCTAAGCTCCCAATCCTCAAAGTTTTGCTTAAGGTCTCCTGAAGAGCCACAACTTCCAAATTATGTATTTTTAATAGTTTTACCTTTTTTTATTTTGTACAGATTTTGCTAGAATAGGAGTAAAGCACCGTGTGAAGATCCTTCTAACATATGGATATGCATTTTTAAAGGCATATACATGGATAATTCGTCCTCTCTATTTATATTCTTTATTTAACTTTTGCACTTAGGGTTGTTGTAGCCGTCTTCTTATCTGTCTAAATTGTGCCGGATGGCTCATTTCACCAGCCATGCCAACGGTTTCGATTTCGGGCAAAAGTATCTGTTTCCAAAGTCTCGAGTCCACTATCGAAGGTGGAAGAGAGCTCGGGTTCACTACCATTTTCTTGTCTGGCTAGGCTTTCCACTTTGGAACCTGGACTTCACACCAACGATTTCAGCCGCTTTGAGTGGCATGGGGTTGCCAAGGTTGGAGGAAATGTGGACACATCCCGCCCTCGAGGGCGAGGTCTCATCACGATCAACGCTAAGGTGAATGCCTTCACCAAACTATCTGGCGAGCCAGGAGAATGAGTTATTCTATCTATAGGTCAAACTCCTATTCATCCTACAGAACATGGCATACACCTTCGAGCGAGAGCTTGCATAGAGGATGTACCTCCCCTCATACAACGATAATGTGTTTGTCTGGTTTGGCGAACCATAGGCCTTGTTTAGTTTCCAAAAATTTTCAAGATTCCCCGTCACATCGAATCTTACGGCACATGCATGAAGCATTAAATATAGACGAAATCAAAAACTAATTATGCAATTTACCTGTAAATCGCGAGACGAATCTTTTGAACCTAATTAGTCTATAATTGGATAATATTTGCCACAAACAAACGAAAGTGCTACAGTAGCGAAATCCAAAATTTTTCACAAACTAAACAAGGCCATAGTTCCTTTTGATGGTTGGAGCAACACGGATGGCATGGAAGGTCCGAGCAACATGGATAACATTCGTCACGCAAATATGGAGCTAACTCACTGACACAAACACCATATATATATGCCCCCTCTCATGCTGCTATCTTAGATATGACTCAAAATTCCACTAGAGGAGGAAGACTTTCCTAAAAGAATGTGGTCGTCGTCGGAGAAAAACAGCTACACGAGCCATTGAACAGCTACACGGGCCATTGGCAGTCGGCTCGGCCGCTCAGGTGACAGCGAGAGATGGAGTAAGGCTGCCCTTAACGACGATGAGCTTAGGGTCCACCCGATCCACCCAATATATATGCTTCTTATTCTACGTATATATATTTCTAGATGTAGCCACGCAAATTACATGTGTCTATTGCCAACAGTTGAAGTGATTGGTCACCGTTTTTTGAACTGTTTCAGGTATAATTTCCGTAGAAATCGTGTGGGTTCGAAACCGCGCCTCAAAGTTGCAGGCTCAGCGAACAACACGTTAACGAGCCGAATATGGGGGCCAGGCCAGGCCAGACGCGTCAGTGGCGCGATAAATTTTCACGAGAAAAGATGGTACAAATCACAGGCTACAAAAGGTGACCACAACATATCAATCAAATCACCCCACCGACCGTTTGCATGGGCATCATCAACCCCAAGCCAAGTCACTGCTCCCCCCCGTCCTCACTCGGGCCCACGCTTCAGTAGCCTAGGCCCCACGGCAACTACCTAATCCATTGCATTGGCCCGAAAGACCAGAACTAGTCACTGCGACAAGGGTCCCACGTGTAAGCCAAAGAGGACACACAACAGAGCGAAGGCGTCGTCAGGCTGGGTGGCTGGTAGACAGGGCCCGCGTGTCAGTCACTCACTGATCGCCGACGCCGTCCCACGCGAGCCCGAGGCGGCCGCCCTCCTGCAGCGCGCGCAGCAGCTGCGCGCCCTTGCGCCGTCCACGCGCGCTGCACTCACCCTGCATCGCCGCCACCACCGCCTTCACCACCTCTGGCGGCGGCGGCGAGGACGAGGCCCCGTCCTCACCGCCAGCGCCACCGTAGATGGCGGCCAGGACGCCGATGGCGCACTCCCGACCGCGGCCGGCCATCCCCTCCACCGCCCTTGCCAGCACCGGCGCCGCGAGGGCCTCCCTCCGCACCGCCGGTGCGCCACCGGGGGCCGTGCAGAGGAGCTCGAGCGCGGCCAGCGCGCGCTCGGCCGTGGCCCCCGCGGGCCCGGACGCCGCCACCGCCTCCACGGCCGCCGACGCTGCCCCGGCCTCCACGGCCGTCTCCCTGTTGCCCTCCTCCAGCAGCACGACGAGCAGCACCTTGGCGGCGAGCCTCGCCGTGGCGGGCTCCCGCACCGCGGCGACCACCCCGGCCACCACCCCCGCGGGGACCGGCCTCGCGGCGGCCTCCATCTCCCGCTCCACCGTCCGCAGCGCCGCCACCACCTCCCCCGTGGCGAACTTCTCCTCCGCGCTCAGCAGCGCGTCCCCGGACGCGCCCGCTCCGCTCGCGGACGCGGACCCCGACGCCGACGCCGACGCGTGCGGCGGGTGGTGCACCGGCAGCCTCCACTGCGTGAAGCTCTGCGACGCGGACGAGGACGACGAGGAAGACGACGACGACGGCCCGATGTTCCTCTGCTGCGCTCGCTGGTGCTGCCGCTGCGGAGGCAGTGGCGTGGCCGCTGCCGCCGCTGCCTCCGCCGCCACCGGCGACGCGGACGACGCCTCAGCGCAGGGCGTACCCGAGCCGCCACCGCCCTTGATGCCACCACCACCACCACCACCACTCCCCGGCACCACATTGTTGTTGGGCGTCGCCGTGGGGCTTAGCGCGGGGTGCGTGCAGGTGCTGAAGATGCCGCAGGAGAAGAGCGCCCGCGGCGACGCCTTGAGCCTCGCCGCCCCTCCGGCCCCGGCCCCGCCTCCTCCTGCCTGCGCCGCGCGACTCATCGCACGGCCGCCGCGCTGAGCTGATCGCCGCGAACGCGAAGCAGAGCGAGGGGTAGCTCAGAGCTGGCTGATAGGGAGGTGGCAGCAAGTAAGGCGACCCGAGTGACTTGAATGCTCGTGCTGTGGCTCTGATTGCCCGCGCGCGCTGTCAAGCGGATCCGCGCGCAGCCACAAGCTGAGCTGCCGCTGTGCCCGGCGCGGCGGTGGCTCGTTTAAGTAGGTAGCACAGCACGTGTACGGGTACGGCGGCGGTGGCGATTAACGGCGCGGTAAAAAAAAAACGCAGAGCGACTGAGCGAGCGACAGGAACAGTGCGTTAAGCTTAAGCGGGGCATGGGGGTAACGTTTTACTGGGATCAAAAGGGGACAAGCAAAGCGATCAGCAAGGCTGCCGCGGGGCTCAGGGTACCATATGGGGCAAGCATGCCCGTGGCATGTGCGGCACCGTCCTTGCGGCGCAGCCGGGGCAGGGCAAGGCAAGGCAAGGCGGGCAGCTGCCTGCGAGTCTGCGACTGCGATCGCCGTAGCCTTGCGCCCTTGCCCTGCTCCGGCTGCGCTCGGTGGCTGATTGGTGCCGTGCCTCCTGCCTGCGTGTGTCACTCGCTGCCTCATGAATCTCACAACCAGATGGGGACGGACGGCAGAGGCCTGAGTCCGCCGGAGTGGGGGTGCTCCGTCCGTCCGTCGTCTCGTCCCCCCGGACGGACGCCCCCCGCTGATAGCGATCCGTGCCTGCGCGGGCGTACGGCCGCACTGCGCGGCAATAGCCAATTAACTCGCGCGCGCTGCAGCGGCCGCACGTTCCGGATCGGTCCGTCCACTCATCCGCCTCATGGTCATGGATCGCCCGCCGCTGCATTATTGCTTGCTGGGGGTGGCCGGGTGCGGGGGAAGAAGAATCGTTTGGTGGGAACAACAGCCAAAAGGATCCTCCTGTTCTCCGTACGCGCAGCCCAATGAAGGAGCAAAAAATGGCTACAAACGATTGCTTGCTCATCCTGGCACGTACGTACGTACGTACTCCCGAGATGTCACAAGCATGAATGGGATGTCTCAGGTATTCCTGATAGAGAAGGGGACGGTAGTACACACTAAAGTTGTGATGCGTACGTGTTCCGAGTTGATGTTTTTCTTTTGTAATTACTACTCCCTCCGTCTCAAACTATAAGGTCTTGTTTAGTTCCGAAAAGTGAAAAGTTTTCGGTACTGTAGCACTTTCGTTTGTTTGTGACAAATATTATCCAATCATGGACTAACTAGGATCAAAAGATTCGTCTCGTGATTTCCAGCAAAACTGTGTAATTAGTTTTTGTTTTCGTCTATATTTAATGTTTTATGCATGTGCCACAAGATTCGATGTGACGGGGAATCTTGAAAACTTTTTGGTTTTCAGGGTGAACTAAACAAGGCCTAAGTCAATCAAAGAATCTTAGAGAGTCATTTTTTTGAAAATTTGACCAAATTTATATAGCAAATAATAATATTTTTGGTATTAACCAAGTATCATTAGATTCTTTGTTCGTTATATTTTCATAGTGTACCTATTTTATGACATAAATCTTTATATTTCTCTCTATATTTTTGGTCGAACTTGAAAATGCTTTAACTCTCCAAGATTCTTGGAATGACTTATAATTTGGAACAGAGGAAGTACTTTCTTTCACTACTTCATTTCTTTGAGACTGACTAATTGAGTACTATTGACACATCTTTTTTTCAATAGTGTGAACAAGAGTTACCAGGTTAAGGGTTGAAGGGTTTAAGCCTCCAGAGCTGTTCTCTCGATTCATACTACGATTCCTCAGCGGAATTCGGTTTCATGGAGATTGGAGGGGAATTGAAGAAGACGAAATGCTTAGGGAACAAGAGGACGATGCTGCTACTGGTATGCTAGCTACGCGGCCGCGGTTGGCGATCGACCGTGTGATTTTCTCCACCGTGTGTCAAACACTTTGTGGCAGACCAACCGGGAATCGGTTTTTAATCCGAAATAAACAGGTGTACATATAAGCAGTGGCCCTTACTTCCAACGGGAAGTGGAGACAAGAGACATGGAGCAAGACACCGAGCACACACGGGGACCATGCCTAGATGCATGGCGATGGCATAGTTCTTGTGTTCGTGTAAAAAGGGTCGCTCCCACTTGTGTCGCAGTACATGCCTGAGTGTTCATTTAAGGGCACGCCGCGCCCGGCATCGCGCATGTACGCGCGCGTGACATCCATAACTGCAAGTCTATTCTGCTGTCACGTAACGTACGTATATCCTCCAAACCGCGTTCAAACGGCCGGATCAGCCCCGGTTTCGCTTCGCCCGCCGATACTCCCGGCATGGCAACGGCACGCACCGGGCGCGGACGGGGACGGCGGCCGTAGGCACAAGCAGGCGGGGCCCCGCGGCCATGTGACCGGCGGGTGCCCGCCCACTGGGGCTGTCCGTGGCCGCGGCTCTGCGAGTCATGGCGCGCAACTGGCCGTGTTCCCGTCGCGGTCGCCCACCGAACCCGATGGCGCTGGAGGTCCTGGCCCCGCTCTCGTGCACCGCAGCAGAACCAGAACGTACGCACGCGCGCGCGCGCGCATCGACACGTCCCGCGCGCGGCCACATGCACATGTGCTCCGGTCGCGCCCTGTTGCCGCGGCGTCCGCGACCGCGATCGAGCCAGCAGGCGCAGGCGCTGGCACGGCACGTGAGTGACGAGACGGCGTTCATGGCGTGTGATATCGATACCGATATGCTATGCTACCTGGGGCTGGGGGCGTTCAGTACGTGGCTCGCGCGCCCATGCTCCCGATCTCGGTCAGCCGACGACCCTGAGACGGTGAAAGCACGGTGGCGTCGCCGTCGGCGTTCGCGTCGCGCCTCGACCGGTTCTCGTTCGTTTCTTCGTTTCCGCGGCTTGAAAGAGGCGGCTCGGCGCGGACGCTGGGTCAGGTCGAGGCCACGACCGGAGCCCGAGGCTCCCGAGCCATGTGTCGTCGAGGTCGCAGTGGTCCTCGGTCTGTGCTGTTGCTGCCGTGCCGTTTTGGTCCCCTTGGGCCTGGACGCCTGGTGATCCGGTCGCCACCACCACCAGGCTGTGGGCTGCCGCGCGCGGTGCCCCCAGCCCCCCAGGGACAGGGTCGGTCCCGTCCGTCCTGAACGAATAATCATGGAGGCAACGGCGCCCGCGCTCTCCACCGGACTGGAGAGATGGGCACGGGACAGCACGGTGAGACGATCGAGAGGACGCTCGGGACGGAGGCCCGGGGTTAAATGAGCCCGGCAGGATGGAGCACGGTTCGCCCCGGCCGGGATCAGAGTTACTGTGTGACGTACAGTACGTGACTGAGGCGTGCAATTGTGCGTGACGATGTTAATGCCGGGCAGAAGCTGCTGGTGAGAACCGCACAAGGCCGGGGACGGACGGAGGTCAGGATGCCAGTTTTTGTGCTAGGGAGCTGAGCTTTCATAGTCGAGCTGAGCTTTGCAGTTGTGTGGCACCGCAGCACAGCAGCACTATTCCTATGGCTGCTACGCAACGCAAGTAACCAGCGCGCGCTCGTGTCGGGTTCTCGTGCTCTCTTGCAGGCAGGTAAAGCAAAGCAGTTTCGCTAGCTTCGGATCCTTGAGGGCCCACGAGGTGCGCAGCGCAGACGTGTTGGGAAATGGCAGCGGCAGCGGCAGCAAACTGGGGTCGTGTGATACAGTAACAGTGGTGATCTGGAGTTGTTGCGATGGTTGGTAACGCGCAGTCGCTCCGGGGAGGCCGACCAGATCTCGCCAAGCGCCAGGCCGGGCACATCCCCTTGTCGTCCAATGCTTCTCTCGTCCCTGAACTCTGAAGCAAAGGTCTCGTTTCAGTATTTCCTTTTTAATGATTCGGTCGTCTTTTTTTTTTTTCCTCTCTCCCTCTCGTACCAACTACTCCTACCAAAGCTGTATAGCCTCTGGAGGATGGGCAACGGGTCGTAATAAAGTAGAGTAAGGAATCCAATTCCAACTTGTTTCGATATAGGATGCTATTTTTTTTCTAGAATGTGCTTAGCACGTGTTTCATTAACAAAAAAAATTAGAAGCTTGAACGCTCTACATCACATCACATCACAACGAGATATCATTAGTGATTGGGTTGAACACAAACAAAGCACCACAGGATGGTGCAATACACACTGATTTGATTAACTTTGTGCGGCCAAGGAGCTGTCAGCGCTCTTGCTATAGTCATGCTCAACGTGACATGGGCAGCACTCCGCCCATGCGCGCTCCAACCATGGGAACAACACATGCATGGTGGCTTGCTTGGAGGCAAAAGGCGGCCCATCAAACGTTTCATGGACGCGTTTCGCTTGCTTCTCCGGGTTGGGGTCGCGGTGCATAGACTTGGGACAAACACGGAGTCGATGACACGGGATACACGCCGGCGCGGGGGATGTGATCAGCGATTCCTCCAATGGCAGCTTCACGAATGAGATGAAGCTCAACAAGGAGGCCACACGCACTCCTAGGTGATCCGATAGCCGTTGCTGCCAGCTGAGCGCTTGGGGTCGCGAGTTGGGCCACATCATTGCCCACGGTCACAACTCACAACTATGGAGGGCACAGAAGTTGATCGCTGGACAGCAGGGCTCGGCAGCGCATCGCACGGTGCTAGAGCGATCGACAGTGGTGCCAAGGTTGTCTTCTTTGCCTCCACCATTGTGGCGAACAGGAGGAGAAGCAACCAGAGCAGCATGTTCATTGTTTTCCTCGTCGCAGCGGAATTCCTCCAGATCCTCGGGCCTCGGCCACAGGCTGTAGTGCATCCTCTAGCACCATAGTACTGGAGTCCATCCTAGGTTCATCCGGACCCGGAAGTACCGGGCTAGTATCCTTTGATTGGAGGTTGTTCGCTTGTTTGAAAAATTATGGCTAAAAATACTATTTGTTGATTTATTGTGAGAGAAAAATACTACTGACTATAAAAAAAAATACAGCTTATAAGACAATATGGCTCTCAGAAGAACGTCGACGAATCTAATCACTCAATCTGTTAATCAGCTTTGTATCATGTACTTATATCCCTCAGTGGTAACACATTACTAGTTCAGTAACACATTCGTTAGCCTAGAAGTGCAGAGGAACGTAAAATGTTACATCATCCCAATTATCAGGTAAGATATCAGAGCTGATTAACAGACTGAGTGTTTAGTTTCTAGACCCATCACGAGAATAACTTTTACTGGACAACATGGGCACTTTTTTTACTGTTATAGGAAATGAAGTACAAACTTCCGGATACAGATGAAAGTATCATAGAGGAAGCAGTAGGCTACCGGATTTGATCTTTCACAGACAAAAGCGACCATCTACAATAACACGTGACAACCTCGTGGGCAAAATGGGCGTCTTACAGTAGGCCACAGATCTCACTGCACATGTGAAAAGAAGACTTAACCGAAGCACTTCGCATAAAACATCGCTCCCTTCAGCGCCATGTAAACTCTGTCCTTAGTTCAGACTGTGTCTGTCGGGCAACATTCCTTATTTGTTCCGAGCTATCTGTTCCAGTGATCTTGGAGCTGCAGGAAGATTGGATACTTGAGTACAGAGCAACAAATCGTAATGAAGCTGATGCATGTGTGAACCATAAAGTACAGTTAACAGCAGCCAATGTTCACTAATGTCATATATTAACAGAGAGTGATGGTCCAAGATGCAATTTTTTTTCCAAGAACTTTCAAGTTACTTGGTTTCAGCAAACAGTTATAGTTGGTCATAAATGGTAGCAGTTTCAAAGCAATAAGGGCTATGTTCAATTGTAGCCAAGTCATAAGCAGACAGCAACAGTAATAGTAGTAGAAGCATAGCACACTGTAGTTCACACTCAGAGTCAGAGATCTATATTCAAATTTCCAAATATTTAAAGAACAATGCGTTGAACCAAATATATCAGCCACGAAATAAGTATTTTTATGTCACAGAATAAGAATTTACTATGCCTTGGCAGTATCTCAAGGTTAATGGTCCTGTTTGGCACATCAGAAGGTTCTGATTCCAGCCAGCAACACCAGAATCCAGAATTGTTGCCAAACGAGCAGGTATCAGGCGACAAGACCATTCAGCCTTGAAACGGCCTGAATTGATTCCAAATTTTTGCCTAGGGGACTAAAACAGCTAAAATGTTGTTTCCCATGATTGTAGTTCTAGTTTCAAAGAATCCAGCCAGGTAGCCAAATAGCTCGACAAAATGATTCTAGATCACCAGAGGAACATTTCCAAATTCCAAGGAGAAATCTGGATCAGAAGTGTTTCTGGCAGAATCCCGAATGTGCCCAGAGATTAGTAGTTTCATCACGACCACATTTTTCAAGAGGAAACAGCAATACGAATTCCCTGGTGGATGCATGCTCAGCCAACACTGTCCCCATGGGCATTCACATTTTTGTTGAAATTTAATCTGTCCTAACATTATTCTCATAGCTATTTTTGTGTTTCCAGGACAAGAACATATTCAAATGCATAGTTTAGTTGATTATAAACTACCACAAGGACAGATAATACTGATCAGGAATCTAACATTAAAAGCAACCCAAGAAAATAAAATCACAGCATAATATTTAATATCAAACAAAGTCTTCAACAGTCATTCCGTCAAAGATGGACATATGCCAGTGCGTACACATACCCATGCCAGCAGCATCAGAGCCTCTCATGATTCTTAGTTTCCGACAAATTGTGGTGAACAAGCTGCAAAAAGGACATTGGAAATAACTAGTAAATTTCTAATGCATCAATAGCTGGTTAAACAATAAAATAGAAAGAAAAATCTGAATAATTCATGTCAGGGATCACAGACTAGTGTTTAAGGAAAATAAAAAATGGACAAATATCTAGAACATCAAATTAGTTCCATTAAATTCTCCATGAAATATATTTTGATAAAGCATTTACATGAGCTTATAAATGTTAATATATTTTTCTAAAACCTTGGTAGTTCAATAAATTTGAGTTAGGACAAAGCCAAAGTAAACTATTTGCAATGGAGTATAGGGCAAACTTTTTCTGTTACAAAGGTGAAATGAGATATTCATAGAAATCCATGCATTAGCTAATCTGAATTCTCTGATCCTAGAGAAGTGCAAAGTCGAACATTCCGAAGAAGTTCGTAAAATCCAATAGAATAGCTAATTTAGCCCATGACTGGGTCTAAACATTTGATCAAATTACAGAATCTTCACTGGACCCATTTCCTAATTTTTCAGTTGCCACATCTTAAACAACCAAAATCACATCGATTTAACCCTATCGTTTGCATATAAACAGAAAAGGAACACTATCATTTGCACTAAGTTAGGAACTCACTCCCAGGGCAGATCACCAACAAGCATCCAGTCAGCATCTTTATCTTCGTAAGTAAGGACATATTCTTGGTCCTGAAGGGCATCAGCCCTAGAACCATCAGTAAACCTATCCCTTCTTGATGTCTTGCAAGAACTGTTTTGACCTGCCATATCACTAGTTTAAACATATGTATTTATTGGAGAAAAATCTATATTTACAGAACAAAGGAAGGCCTCGGTCCTGAAGTAGGGATAGAAATATTCCCGTAAAAAGAGGAGCTACAAATGTTTTATGTAGGCAAATATACTTTTAAGGAAACAATGGTCAATACTTCTTAAGTTCAGAGTAACAGATCCAGAAACTTATGAAATACAGGTAAACATACAGCATTTCTTTTTGCTCCCCACCTTAAAGGTATTCATAATAATGTTTAGTGTCATTTTCCATTAATGCAGAGTAGGAGGCTAAGACTTTAGGCCTTAGGACATAATTTGCAACTTTGTATTATATCCTTGTTCTTTTAAAGAGGATATTCCAAATAATCCTGGTCAATACTTATTGGCTGATGTACATGCTGACCATTGACTAATCAAAATAGAATGGGCAATGATTTTCAGCTTATTTCAAACTACTAGCCTCTCCCACCCTCCCTCCCTCCCTGTCTGCTATATATGCAGAGAAGAAGTTTTCTAGAACCTTAGTTAGCAATCAAGCGATGCCCCTTTTTTTTTTGGAAAGGGCATTCTATCTAGTTCCTGTAAAAAAAATGTTGACGGACATTGAAAGTCAAAATGTTCAGCAAGTGTAACTAATTATATATAAACTATGCATCATCATTCAACAATTACTGTCAATTGACTCCTCAAGACTTTATGCGGAAGACAGTATACCTAATTGTGCCCTAGATGGGGAAAAAGTCGATTGTATTGTATACCGCAAAACAGAAACACTTACCAGTGATGAAGCAGCTGAACATTTTCTCCAGACCAAGCGAGAGATTCTCATAGCTTGAATAGGTCTTGAGGTCTACCTTCCTTAGGTATGGGGCTCCATCCATGCTGACCTTAACATAACAGCATCCCGCCTCACTCCTACCTTCATCTTCCACCTTTGTCTTTGTGGCACTTGCAGCTAGTGTATTCTTTCGGTAGCTCCTAACAGGTGGCCATCCAACAACTTGTGCCCTAGAACATAAACTCCCAAAGATTAAGACCATGCCACTAAAAAAAGGCTGCTCAACAAAATCACAAGACCCATTTGCATTATGCCTAGACCTCGACATATTCCATTGTACCCTAGATGCATCTAGACTTCTAGTGCCTACATGATAGAGAATCTGGCTGCTTCTATCTCAAACAACTTCGTTATGGCCTCTATGACAATTCCATCAAAAGTACGGACTCGATTAGAAGTTGTAACCACACAGTTTATACAGGGATGCTTGTCCTGATGGTGTGCAGGCAATCACTAATTAACACTTACTTCTATTTCTGTGCTTAGGTTTCAAATTAACAGCAGGAAATTTGCTCATCGTCTTCTATTTCTGTGCTCAGGTTTCAATTGCTGAACTTATTAACCCTTACTTCTAATTGCCACCCGCAATCAAGCAATCACTAATCCTGTTATTACAGACCCAACGAGCAAACATCGCACACATCCTCCTCACACAGCAAAAGCAAAAGTTTGGCCCATATGACTAACCGAAACCAATTAATAACTGCAGCACCGACTTACTTGGCAGCCGGCGGAGCTCCGGCAGCGGCCGCAGCTACCCCCTTATCCTCCCCAGTTACGCCCCCAGCAGCGTCGTCATCCGCCGCAGCACCGTCCCGCTTCGCGGACCGGTCGAGGGAGTCGGCGAACCCGCGCTTGGCGCCTCCCCTGGGCGGCGCGGGGGCGGGGGCGGGGCCGAGGGTGAGCGCGGCGTCCACGTGGGCGTGCTCCGCCTGCGCGCCTCGGCCGGGGGAGTCGGACCCCGGGAGCCCGAGCCGCAGCGCGAGGTGCGGCACCGTCCCATCGCCGCCGGAGGAGCAGGACGACGAGCAGCACGACGAGGTGGCGCCGGCGCCGAGGAAGTCGCGCGCCTCGAGCGGCGGCGGCATCGGAGTCGCAGGCGGCGGCGAAGGGAGGGGAGGGGCTGAGGTTGAGGAGACTCGCTGTCGCTGGGGAAGCAGAAGCACAGCAGGAAGGCGAGCGAGCGAGCGAGGTGCGAGGCCTCTTTTTGTTCGTTCGTCTGGAGAGGTGCTGGTGGTGGTGGTGCCTTGTTAAAGAAGGAGGAGACGGAGAGGGCACCGGCACCATGACAGTGAGAAGTGGCCGACCGGGCGAGAGGAAGCGCTTTCTCTTCTGCTCCCCGCATTTCGGGCCGTGTGGTTTCCCCGGGTGCGCGTAGCGAGATGGGGGTACGGATTAGGAATTTGGATGCCGGGCCGGCCGGACATGGGATGGGAAAACGTGAGCACCCCTGCGGTACACGACCGTTTGGCGTTTGACCCTATGGTAGTTGGCAAGTCAAAAGTTGAGCCGGTGACTAGTCATCAGAACAGTCAAAGGGTCAAAGGAGCAGGTGTACAGTGTACTTTTAGCTCAATTGCCAGTATCAGTACGCGCTTGGCTGCTCGGAGCGTTTAGGCCTTGTTTAGGGCCTGTTTGGTACCGTTGCCAAACACTTATTTCCAAAACAGCTTCATGAGTGAAGCTGTTTTTCTCCTCCTCTCACAAAAACATAAGTTGGATAAAGCTGAAAAAAAGTAGCTTATTGCAGCTTCTCCCTCATTTCTCTCTCTCAACTATGCATGAAGTAGTTGGTGAAGCTATTTTGTCAAACACTTTTTCCAAAACAGCTTAGCTTCATCTAGAAAGTCACTCATAAAGCTATTTTCTAAAAAACAGCTTTACTATTAAAGTTGAGCTGTGCCAAACAAGCCCTTAGTTCCTTAAAAATTTTGCAAAATTTTTCAGATTCTCCGTCACATCGAATCTTTAGACGTATGCATGGAGTATTAAATATAGATGAAAATAAAAACTAATTGCACAGTTTGGTCGGAATTGACGAGACAAATCTTTTGAGCCTAGTTAGTCCATAATTGGACAATATTTGTCAAATACAAACGAAAGTGTTAATATTCCTATTTTGTAAAATTTTTTAGAAGTAAACAAGGCCTTACCCCACAATTCTCCGCTAGCTAGCACAAACGGTGAATTTCCATCCATCCAGCCTCGCGCCGGCGTGAAAAAAAAAAAAACAGCAGATTGTACGCACACTGCCGGCGGTTAATACATTGATGAAATGTTTCTTTTGGCAGCGACAGGATCTCGGCGAGGATCCACTTTTCAGTTTTTATACTCCAGACAGCTGCCGCGCCGCTCTCGCCAACCTACGAGTAGCGGACAATGGACCCCCAAAAGGGCACTGGTCTGGTCCCACTCCCACCCACACCACAGGGCGCAAGTCGCAGGACGCAACGCCGACGATGAGGCCGGTGGCGGCCGCGGCGTTGGGGCGCACGGCGATGGATGCCGGGGCGCGTGCGTGTTCCACGGTTCCAGGCTCCGTTTGCTTTTTTTTCTATCGGTCAATAATAAATCAACAAACAATTCTTTCTGAAGATAATAGTTCCACTCATAGCACGCTGCAAGCCAGCTGCATACGAGTGCCAACTAAACTCGTATACAAGGCAGACTGATGAGTTGGCTGTAAACAGTAAATACTAGCAACAAAACAACGCAAGTGATTCGGAGAGAGAAACAAAAACGTCTTTTTCTTAGACCTTGTTTAGATCTAAAATGTTTTTGAATTTTAATATTGTAGAACTTCCGATTTTATTTAAGGCCTTGTTTAGTTCCTCAAAAAATTTGCAAAATTTTTCAGATTCTCCGTCACATCGAATCTTTAGACGTATGCATGAAGTATTAAATATAGATGAAAATAAAAACTAATTACACAGTTTGGTCGAAATTGACGAGATGAATCTTTTGAGCCTAGTTAGTCTATAATTGGACAATATTTGTCAAATACAAACGAAAGTGTTACTATTCCTATTTTGCAAAAATTTTTGAAACTAAACAAGGCCTAACAAACATTGTTCAATCATAAAATAACTAGGTTTAAGAGATTCGTCTCGCGATGTATAGGCAAATTGTGTAATTAGTTTTTATTTTCATATATATTTAATGCTCCATGCATGTGCCGCAAGATTCGACGTGACAGAGAATTTAGAAAGTTTTTTATTTTTGGAGTGAACTACGGCCTTCAAAAACATTGTAAAATTTTTCAAATTCTCTGTCACATCAAATCTTACGACATATGCATAAAACATTAAATATAGACAAAAAAAATAACTAATTGCACAATTTATTATAATTTGCGAACGAATCTTTCAAGTCTAGTTAGTAAATGATTAGATAATATTTATCAAATACAAATGAAAATACTACAGTACTTATTTTGCAAAAAAATTTGGAACTAAACAAGCCCTTAGTCCATGTGCTTGCAGCCGGCGGTTAATTAGCAGTCCACTTTCTTCCCTCTCTTCAATTTTCTTACCTCCACATCCGATTTTGATCACATGGATAATTTTGCAGCCTACTGATTAAGACTTAGGATTTTTTTTTTGAGGAAAAGACTTAGGATTATACTTGCTCTTAGTCATAGCTTTACAGAGAAGCGAAGAGCTTCGGTCCCGTCCGTGCATCCAGCATCCCCACGTTTGAACGCGCGAGGAACCCGTGCGCGTGCGCAGCGGCTGGTAGCGGGGAACCAAGGGGGCAACGAGCTGCCGCTGTCTGTCTCCTGCCGTGCCATCTGGCCATCTCACCATGCTCCGCTTCTTCCGTGCCGGGCTGGGAGGAGGAGCTAGCCCGGCGTGCCAGCATCAGGGAGATGCGCACGGCACGGCAGCCACGCCTCCCGCCTGCCATGTCTTTGGTGAACCTGGCCCGGATTTCGTGGCGATTAACAGCAGGTGAGTGCAGATCGTCGTTGGAACTCGTCAAGAAATGAGCTTTCGTGATTATAAAAAAAAAGCTTTCGATGGGCGAAGCGAAGCATCATTGGCACGTGCGGGAATTAGTCGCTGCGATCATATCCATGGGACACACACAAGTACTTCTCCATTTATGAACAGTCAATTTTTTTTAATTTAACTAACTTTAGAGAAAATAATAATAATGACATCTGTAATATAAAATACGTATATTATAAATATATATTTTATGATAATTTAACGATATTAATTTAATATTATAAATTTAGTATTTTTTTAAAAAAATACTCAAAATTTAAAATATTTTACTTAAAACAACCATTCAGAGCAGACGCATCTTCGGATCGGAATTGATGGCGCGGCGGCGTCGTCTTTGACGCGACAATACCTGCGCAGGCATGCATGCCCAGCAGGCGGCAGTGCCAGCTGCGCATGCCTGCAGCGGCAAACCTCGATCAGGCCTTCTCGTACTAGCCTCGATCAGGTAATTTTTTTTCTAAATTTTTTGGTTACATCGAATCCCTATAATTTTAAATATAAATAAAAAATAATTAATTACATAGTTTATTTATAATTTATAAAAATATTTTTTTGAATCTAGTTAATTAATTAGACAATAGTAATTAAATAAAAATAAAAATACTACAATACCTGAAATCTAAAACTTTTCACCAAAGCAATCTGGTTCTACGTACGTACGGAGTATATACACTTGGCAGCAGTACTACTCCATACTATGCTGCCTGCGTGTACACTCCTAGGCCTTGTTTAGTTCCGAAAAGATTTTAGATTTGGTACTGTAGCATTTTCGTTTGTTTATGACAAATATTATTTAATTATGGACTAAGTAGGATTAAAAGATTTGTCTCGCGATTTCCAGCTAAACTGTGTAATTAGTTTTTGCTTTCGTCTATATTTAATGCTTCATACATGTGTCGTAAGATTCGATGTGACGGAGAATCTTGAAAACTTTTTGCTTTTTGGGGTGAACTAAACAAGGCCCCTACTCCTACGAGTCGATCGAGCCTTTGCTCTGCTATGCTCACCTCTGCTCCCCTTCCATGCGTGCATCATCACCGCTCACCTGACCTCGCCGGCCGGGACCGGCGCCGGCCATCATGGCAGGGGTGGTGCTCGAGAGCACCGCATTTACTCGCTGCTGCGTACCGCTAGCATTCACATTCACTCGAGAGCAATCATATCACAGTGCAATGTAAGCTGGCTAGATGCTGAGATATAGGAAATAGACTGTAAGGCCATTCTCAGTGGGAGTTTCACTCACTACTAACTTTTATCCCTATTGCAACCATGTTTTGGTGCAACGGCAAAGTTTTGGTTGCCAAATGGGGTGGTCTCGCAACCATTTTTAGTTTTGGTTGCGATAGATAGCAATGTTGCCACCAAAATTGTCTCGTGGCAAAAAGTGTTAAGATCGTTGCAATAGGGAATTGTTGTCGCAACGAAATGTCGAATGGTTGCAAGACATTGTGCCTATTGCCACGAATTGACTGGTGTTGCGGTGAATTAAGTTAGCGTTGCAATAGTAGATTGATATTGCAACAATTGTACTTGTTGGTTGCAAGAAAAGGCCTCTATTGCCACGGTTGGCTTGCCATTGCAGATATTGCTATGGGCGTTGCAATACTAAATTGATATTGCAACACTTTAATTTTGTGGATGCAAGAATTGTGTGCTATTGCCACGATTTAAATTGCATTACCTATGCTTTGATCATACAAGGTTACAGTAAAAAAACAAAAAAACACTAATAGTAGGATTTGAACCCAAGATCACATATAGACAAACTAATCTACACTAACCAACCAAACTGCTTTGTATTTGTGATATTAGTAGGCAGAAGATGCTATATTAACTAATTTTATCAGTAAATTATAAACAAATCTATCTAATTAACTAATTAGTTGATTAAGTCAATATCCTACTCCCTCCGTCCAAAAATTTTTGCATTTCTGTGATTCAAATTTTGTCTAAAGAAAAACTGCATACAAAGACCAAAAGCTGACATATCAGGTTGCGGGTCCCACTTGGTTTTGTCATCCGTACAATATGCATGCGGAAAAAACAAATCCTAACGTACAGACTTTGTGACGTGGTGCCCTCTCCTCCACACGTTTTTACTGTACTCGCGCTAACAAGCAAAGGATCAGTCAGATTTTTACAGAAGCAGGGGCATTTTTGTAATTTTACACATTGTATTGGTATTCGTGCCCAACTCTAGATGTGCAAATGTTATTAGACGGAGGGAGTATCATACATGTTCTTTCAGCCATGATCGAAGCCCTGTCGAGTCCGTCGCCCTCCATGCTCCTACATTCGTACGTACGGCGCCGTCATGCATGCGCCCTAGTGTCGTCCCTTCTCCCTTGATCCAAATTTTTCTCGGTGTCCCTCCGTGCAGCAGGCGGCAGCCATGAGGTTCGTTCCCTGAGTTCCTCGCTCAATCCCCAAACCGTGAGCCCCTCCCCTACAACGCAACGGCGTCCATGGCATGCGTGCACCGCGAGCCCTAGCTTGATTCATCCCTGTCCTTGCAGGTAGTAAGCCAGGCACCTATCATCAACACCCTGCAAACCAACAGGAGACAGGATCAGCCTCTAGGCTGAGGCAGCCATCATCGACGTAGTAAAACAAATTTCATAATCAAGCAGTGTATGTCTATGCATGCCTTATATATTATATTTATTATAGTAAAAAAAATTGTTTTCCAACTCTGTGTGTGATGAGAGGAGATAAAGGAAACAAGTGGGTAAGGTTTTGAATATTTTTTATTTATATTTTGGATTTGGAGAGTGGCGACTGTGTGGGCCCGTTTGGCCAGTCCAGCGTGGGAGAATTTGGAATTTGATGGGAGCGAGATCGAATTTCTAGCTAGATGACGATTTTCGATGGTGCCAATTCGAACTTTCCTCGCTAATTTCCAAAACTGACATATTAGTTTTTATAAAACTGAAGAAAATTTTAGAATATTTAATCTACAGAGATATGTTTAAATTTAATCCAAATTTAATTTTTAAGGTTTAGTTTACAGAGTGGGGTGTCACAACGATTTGTTTAAATTAGCATGTTACATTTAAATTTAATTCAAATTGCTTAAATCATTTCAGTTTTAATATAAAGATTATGGAACAAAAACATATTACTATGCAAAATTATAGAATTATCCAACGAAATTTAGAATTATTACCATTACAATTATTTTATAATAATTTATTAGAAATAGAAGGATGAATTATCTTTAGCAGACATATGTTTTCTCGAATAACTCTGTGATATGGGATAGAGTGAAATGTATGACCGTACATATGTTCTTTCTATTTACTCCTATTGGAGGTATCCATAGTTCAACTTTCGATAAGTATGCAGAAATTCATTTCAAATGATATAAAATATCAAACGAGTTCCAGTTGTTTTTGAACCTACTGCACAACAATATATGTGTAGGCTATTGTTTGTCAGAAAAAATTTAGAATATGAAAGGCATTTTTTCCAAGGTAGCTTCACATGAGCGTTCTCTATTTGCCTGATAAATAAAATAACCAATAAATAGAAAGAAAACAGTCTACATAACCTCTCAACTATCTCAGTGTACTCTACTTCCGAACTATAAAATCGGAAAATCTATTCACTGAAATTTTCAAAACCGGCTAAATACCCCCCTCGAGCGGTTTTCGAGGGTGGTTTTGTCTTTTTCTTTTTTATTTATTTTTGCTGAATATTTAAAAAATCATAATAAATTATAGAAAAATCATAAAATGAAAAATCAAATTTGGTTGTGGTATACTTTAGTGCAGAGTTTTTGTTGTAGCTTTACATCTTTGATTTTCTTTAATTAATTAGAATAATTTGTATATTCAGTTTCTATAGTCCAATTATGATGAAATTTTTATGGTGGGCTTATTATTATATGTTTGAACTCTAGTACAAATTTCAAGCTCATTAGATCACTTATAACTTAGTTATAGATAAAGCATATATTTAATAAGAAAATAAAAACTAATTGCACAGTTTGGTTGGAATGGACGAGACGAATCTTTTGAGCCTAGTTAGTACATAATTGGATAATATTTGTCAAATACAAACGAAAGTGCTACAATGTCGATTTCCCAAAATTTTTCGGAACTAAACAAGGCCTAGTTTTTGCTTTCGTCTATATTTAATGCTTCATGCATGTGCCGCAAGATTCGATGTGACGTAGAATCTTGAAAACTTTTTGCTTTTTGGGGTGAACTAAACAAGGCCAATCTTTGTAGATGTTCACGTGATCAATAGTTGGACAGTTTTTTTTTACCTCTTTTAAACGTAACAGAAGATAGCAGTGCATTATAATGAATAAGGTATTGTATATTTTCTTTTTTAAAAAGAATGAAACTACCAACCCAAATGCGTTGATCCCATAGAGTGGCTTCCACTCTCTACGTAATGTTGGGAGAGAGAAGAGAGCCTAGAGTTCTCATGGTCGTTTAAGGGAGTGCGAAGGGGATTTGATTACAACAATAGTGAAGATATACACAGAAAATCACTATGACATTGGCGTCGACAAAATTATACAGTACAAGGTTGAATGATTACTCTAGGGGATACAGACAAGGAGGTGATGAATCCACCCAGGGCGGAGGCTCCGCCCCCCTTGGCTCACAAAATTTCCACATGATGTACTGGCCCATCAATACGAAGTGCAGCTATATATACTATCCAATGTTGTCAGCCTATTAATTTTTTTTAGCAAGTCCAAAAGCAATGTAAACTAGCTTGCTGGCCCAAAAATATATAAGCATAGTTCTTTGTGGCCCAAAAATTTTCACAAGGTTGCAGCGCTGGCCTAACTTTTGTCACAAAAAATTGGTATACAAATCGAAATAAACAATTTGGCTCCCCTTGCATTTGGGCCACGCTCCGCCACTGAATCCACCATGCCTTCTGGAGTCGTGATGGAACCAGTGCATAGTTTAAAGGAGGTTGCTGATGGTGTTCATGGTAAGGCACCAATGCATGGTGCTAGTCTGGAAACGTACCTCCAGAATAGAGATGGCAATGATACCCGTTACACAAACACGATGGTTTTACTCTATTAGGACATGTGTGCAGATCAATTTTCATACCCATAGGTATGTTAGTGGAAGAAAACTCAAACCCATCGGATTTGCGGGTTTGCAGGGGTACGCTCTTAAGATATATCCATACCCGCAAACCTATGAACGAAGTTGACAGGAAAATGTTTTAGTTTTCTTTGCCTTTGGTCTTGAGAAAATTTTATCTCTTGTCTCGTGATTCAGGATTTCAGGTTACCATGAGAGCTTGGAAGCTTAAATCATTCTATGTCCATACGTGGGCCTTAATGTGTACGGGCCGAAGCCTAACCAGCCGTCCAAGATCAGAGAAGGGCCGCCCAACATCATCTCGGGAGGAAGAAAGGTAGGTCAGCAGGCCCAGACACTAACATCTATGCTCCTTACTTTATATACTCCTACTTAAGCAGCACGTTGCAAAACTAATAAAAGCAGCACCGAAGACAACTGAACTATAATCTCCAGTTTCGCGGCACCTTGGCATGATGCATCGCCATGCCCATGTGCAGCCGTGCGCCGAGGTTAGTTCACCAACCCCCAAGACCCAAAGAGGAGGACCATCATGTCCAGGACGAAGAAACTCGCATGAGGACCATCAATTAGTAGCACAAACTTTTAGAGAGCACGAGGCCATCTGTCCGTACGCCCGACGTGTTTTTGTTGCGAGTACAAGCTTGACGCGGTGTTAGTTGGCCGATGGAACAACGACGCGTCCTAGTCTCTTCAGAGTGTCCCTGTCAGGAATCATCTACCCCGACCTTTCTTAAGTTCAGAGATTAATCTGAGCACCCTAATTGTATTGTTCTTCTTTTATCAAACGATGTAACAATGTTCTCTGATAAATAAAGTTTGCCGGATGGCTTTTTCAAAAATAAAAGGTTCAAAGATTAATCTAATGATATTAATTATATTATCTGAATAATAATATTTTTTATATTTGTTGAAATTAAAATATTTGATTTTTTTAGGAAGTGAGAATGACACTATTTGTTGAAACGAGGGGAGTACAGGGCAGTGAGTCCAATATGCTACAGTTTAGGATCCATACATGTATTGTTTTACTTGTGTATGTTCATGAGTAAGTTTAGCTCAAATTGTATAATACCCCTCCATTATAAATTATAAGACGTTTGACTTTTTTAACCTTAAGTTTGACCATTTGTCTGTTCAAAAATTTAAATAAGACGAGTAGTCAAACTTGGTGTTAAAAAAGTCAAACGTCTTATAATTTATGATAAGTTGACTATTAATTAATAATTTAGGCAAAATACTAGCCCTGCACTTCTAGCTCTTTTTTTTGCCATGGGGATCCAAACAGGGAGGGTTAAAAGTGCGCAAATGACTAAAACTAGACTAAAATATTTTGCTCCCAAAGAGATCCTAAACAAGGCTAAAAGAGACTAAAGTGCACAATGGTCAGGGGCTGCCCCTCAATATTGCTCTGGCCCTGCCTCATTCCCCACACCCCCATTCTCTCTCTCCCACTAGCTCACATCTGCCCTCCCCGCCGTCGCTGACACCACCACCGCCCCTGCTGCCATGACAATTGAGGGCATTTACTCGTGTTGATTACCGGTTCATTTAATGTGCAAGATGGAAAGAAGGTGCTGCCCCTGCAGCAGTGAGCTCCAGTGCGGGCACATCTTCGGTGGCTCTACGCGGGTGCTAGAGCTAGGTCTGGGCGTTCGGTCTGACCGAACCGAACCGGTCGGTTCTTCGGTCATTTTGAAAGTTCGGTCATCAAAAAATAAGGACCGATCGGTTAGTTGAAAAAATAAAGACCGAGCAATTTCGGTCTCGGTTAGTTCGGTTCGGTCTCGGTCATGACCGAACTAACCAGACTAGCAGATTTGTATCAAATTTCAGCAACATGATAATACAAATATTTTGGTTCTCCTTATTCAAATACTAACTACAGCAACATCTCACAACTCACAAGTCACAAATTCACTATGACACAACAAAAACAACACAATCAAGTCTTAAAAAGATAAAAAAAATAGTGTAGGACTCTCAACAGAAAAATTCGGTTAGTTCGGTTAGTTCGGTTAACCGACACTTATACCCGAACTAACCGTATAAAGTTCGGTTAGTTGGAAGCAGGGACCGAATTTATGACCGAAAAGTTCGGTCTCGGTCAGTTCGGTCTCGGTCTCGGTCAGTTCGGTTCGGTCTTCGGTCTTCGGTTAATTATGCCCAGAGTGAGCTAGAGCTGGGACTTGGGCCGTGCCAGTTGAGGGAGGGTCATGGCATGGCCATTTTGCAAGATCCGAAGCATGACATGACACGAAAGATTTTGGGCCGTGTCGATAACGCCACGAACACGAGGGTTGTGTCGTGCCCAGAATGTTGGCACGATGAGCTACATAGCTCGGCCCGCATTTTGGGCCATGCTTAGGCCGGCACGACAAAAATAGCACGTAGACATTTCTACAATTATATAATATAATTTTCTAGCATTTACTATATTACCTCTCATCTAATTCTTCAATAGATTATGAAAATCATTAAAATTTTTATTAAAATAGTACACATAATATACATAGTTGATATCACGAGTAGAAAAATAAAACTAGCTAAGATATTTTGAGAGCTCTGCTTGTGCCAGCATGACCCGAAGGCATACCAGCGTGGCATGGGCCGTACTTGGGCCGAAGAAAATATTCACTGTGTTATTTAGCGCGGCCCTACATGCCTCCCATACCTGAAAGGCATGACTAGAAGAGAGGTCGTGTCGTGCTGTGCTGGCACGACCCAAGTCCCAGCTCTAGCGGGCGCGAGCGGCGCCCTGCCGTAGCATAGCTCGCCAGAGTTTGCTCCGTCTCACCATGACTGTGTGTGCCCTCTCTCTCTCCTTCATCTTGCTGGTCGAGCAACCCAGAGCGTCGTAGCTCCAAGCGGTGGCCATCCGCGGCGGATCCGATCTACAGCGTCGCCCTTCCCTAGCACCAGCAACGTGACAGTGTCCTCCTCGTCTGTGCCCCATGGCCTACCCATGGCGAGAGTTCTCATGGACAGCAACAGCGTGAGAGGAAGGAGACTTGGAGGGAGGGGGTAAATTGGTCATTTTAGGGTGGAGGATTAAAGTTTAGCCCATGGATCCAAAGGGGTCTTGAGGACGAAAATTTAGAGGCTAAAATTTAGAGGTCCATAGCAAATAGATCTAAACAATACCTTAGTCAAAATAGATTTGGTATAAAACCCCTGAATAATAATTGTATTATTTCAAGATGCCACATGTGGTAGATTATGATCAAATCCAAACTCATTTATGTTTTAATATAAAATAGTCAACAAAACTTTAGTATCTAATTCTTGCCTTCTTTTTATATAGTAATTATCATATATCAATAAACTTTCACCATCCATAACTTGCACATTTGCAATTTTTCTTCTAAAAATACTATATTACTATTCAACCGATTGCAATATAGTAATATGGATGTACATGGACTAAGGCCTTGTTTAGATACACCTAAAAACTCAAAATTTTATAAGATTCTCCGTCACATAGAATCTTGCGGCACATGCATGAAGTATTAAATATAGATAAAAAGAATAACTAATTACATAGTTTACCTGTAAATCACGAGATGAATCTTTTAAGCCTAGTTACTCCATAATTAGACAATTTTCGTCAAATAAAAACAAAAATGCTACAGTATCAAAATCCAAAAACTTTTTGCATCTAAACAAGGCCTAAATATCACTATTGTGACGACTTTCGGGAACTGTGAGCACCGTGCCCTAGCGCGTTGTTTTTTTTTTTTGATAAAATGAAACACATTACTATATCATGTAAAAATATCGTGCAACTTTACGGTCTATTTGTATCACACACAACTAACAATCAGATGCTAAAGAATAGTTGTGATTTTGTTTGGATCAAGTGTGTATGCTAAGAATATTGAGAGCAAGACTAATAATAAAACTGGTTGTTGGCTGTATAGAAACTTCAGTCTATTAGCCTATTTATAATAATAGTTATTAGCCGGTTTATAGCCTATTGTCTTTCTCATAGAATTTCTTAGTTCTTGTGCATGCGTTAGTCGTAAGTTTACAATCTGTTTTTCTTCTCTCTTCTCCCCTCTCTTCTCTACGTTAGCGTACAACTCACTTAGGCTAATCTTAGTGGAATTTCATGTCCTAATTTCCAATACATTTATATTTTAGAAATAGTGCGGAAGTGTTTCATTCTCCATAAAACTATCTCTACTTTCATAAACTATCATCATATCTCTTCATCAATATACTGTCGTCATTTCAGCGTTTTCATTAAGATTGATCTTATATTCTCTTATTATAGAGAATATAAAATTGTTACCCGGATATACAATTCCTAAAAGTCTAATCCAGTTGTTTTTAATGAATGTAGTGCGTGAATGTCACGTCCATCTGCTAATGGGATTAGTTAGTGCTTTGCACTTTCACCGGGCGTTCACTAAAGCCAACGACAAAGCATCTTTGGTGTGGACCTATGGACGCCGATTTTATGGTCGTATATAAAGGCTCACTGGTTGCTCCAGCAACTAGAAAGGGGAGAGGTATATGATACTCCCTCGGTCCATAAAAGAATTAATTTCTAAAATTGTTCTAAGTTAAATTCTTTAAACATTAACTATTTTTTCTAAAAAATGCTAAGATTATAGTATCAAATTAGTAAAATATACTTCCATATGATACACATTTTATGTCATAGATGTTGTTATTCTTTTTTATGAATTTAGTCAAACTTTGACTGACACGAATTTTAGGAATTGATTGTTTCGTGGACGGAGTGAGTATATTTTATCTATCCTCAAGAAACAAAACTCTATCATGGTATCAACTCAAACCATTTTAAGTTTATACAAATCTGTAAAACATATCAATATTCATGGCACTAGATAGTAAATTTCATCATATTCATCATAAAATATATTTGAAATTATTTTCATTGCATATATTTTACGCCATAAATATAAATATGTTTTTCTATAATTTTAGTCTAAATAATTTAATTAAGGTCAGAACTAGAATTATACTTTTGGGGGGCGGAGGTAGCATCTCAAGTTGTCGTCATTTCAAATCAATAAAACAGCATTCGCATTAACATACTACAATGTCATGCACAGTGTCAGTGTCACATGTACTTAGATTCTTTGCCAGTACTGTACAACAGTGGGAATGATTAGACAGTAGTTTACTTAATCCCAACGAAATTACTTACAAAAGGTGAAAGATTAACAATAGTAGCAACCAATCAAGTAGCTACAAAATTCGATCCCGTGCTGACTTGATGCCGTCGGCAATGAGTCAATGATCATCCGGCTGAAAAAAAAGTTATATTAAGTACTAAAAACAAAATGGTTAGTTGAGTCGTCTGATGAAGAATTAAGAAACATCACCAGCTTCCAGCTACGCGGGGTCAGTATTTTTTTTTGGTTGGCTTCACGTGCTCACGACCGCAAAAAAGCACGGCTACCACGTCTACGCCGTTGGATCTGTCGGTCTTAGGCAGCAGACGGCCGTGATCCGTCCTTCAGCAAAGCGCCAACCGACGTGGCCACCGCTTCCTCAACAACCATCCCACCAGGCAAGCAATGCCGCTACCAAATGGTAGGACGGACCCACTTGTCATTGAGCACCTACTCTTGAACAGATGCTCGCCGCTAGATCACCCGCTTGATGCGCCTGATGCGCGCCAGCTGGCCACCTGCCGGAGGTGGCGCGTTGCGGTGGGTCCCACCCGGCACCGCTCGTCCCATCACCGGTTTATTTATTTATAGTATGACGGGATTTTTTGTCGTTGCTTTTATGACGGGATTTGCGGCGGCTGCCTGCCTGCCTTGGAATTAGCGAGTTTTTAAACAAAGACTCGGTGGTAATTTTCTGGTATCACCTGCTGCTGCTGCTTCTTTTAGAGAAGAATAGAAGATCTACTAGGCTTTGTTTAGTTCAAACTGAAAACCAAAAAGTTTTTAAGATTCCCCGTCACATCGAATCTTGTGGCACATGTATAAAACATTAAATATAGACAAAAACAAAAACTAATTATACAGTTTAGCTGTAAATCACGAGACAAATCTTTTGATCCTAGTTAGTCTATGATTGGATAATATTTGTCACAAACAAACGAAAGTGTTACAGTACCGAAATTTTTTTCACTTTTCGGAACTAAACAAGGCCCTAATCAAAAGTACTACTGCATTTGATTTCAACTTAGTTTTGTTCGCTTGAACTTATCTACCAAATCTATCAGCTAACAGTATAACATCTCGGTCCAAGGCGTAATAGAATTAATATGATACTCATACCAATAAGTTACAACTTCTTTTCTGAAAACTCATCTTATAAGAACTCTAAAGTTAAGCGTGCTTGACCTAGAGAAATTCAGGGATGCGTGACTGACCGGAAAGACTGATGTTGGTCTGTGAAGGCTAACTATGTCTAAAAAAACTGTCAGATGTAAACGGATCTGGCCTCGTGGAGGTAGGACGTTACAGAATGATATCTTTCAGCCATGACTTTTAGATAACCGAACATGCTCAAGTCGACACATTATTTTTTGTGAAGATTAACTCAGCACATTTGACATATTCCACGCGCGTGTACTATCTATAGTACAAGTCAAAAGGAAATGGTCTTCCCCGACAGAAAAAAGAAAGAAAGAAAAGGAAATGGTCTGAACATCGTGAAGATATAACCCTAAAATACTAAATCGCGTAGAAAAAATGTCACCGAGATGACTTGTTTTAGAAGAGATCATTATTGCCATGACAATGACATGGACAATAAACAAGTCTAGTGCTACCTCTGATCCGAACATATGTCGTTTTAGCCTTTCTTAATATTCCAGTGCTATACATGCACATTATTAGACGCCACATAGGATGTTTTGTTTTTGTGGCAAAGAAATAAAGTGTTATAGCTTTGTCATGAAATTCAACTGTTCAAAATTAATTTTAATAGTTTGGACTCACTTCCATAGACATAAATATACGAAATAATTAATTACTATATGATAGCACTGGATATAGTAACATGATATCATGTCTTGTAGCAGTTGTTTTTTGGTGAAGAATCTGTATCAGAGCATCTCCAAGGGTTTTGCATTTGAGATTTGCATTTGAGTAATTTGCCAAAAAGCTTCAAAAGAGGTATCCAACGGTTTTGCATTTGGAGTTTGCAATTTAGGCAACTTGGCAAATGAGGGAGCAAACTTGGCAAAAATGCCAAGCCGTGGACGACTTTGCAAACCTGATCGCGCGAGCAAAGTCACGCGCGAGAAAAGCGCGCGCACCTAGAGACCTTCTATTTTTATCCTTTGCCAAGTCCAAATGCCAATTCCCTTGGAGATGACCTATTTTTATCCTTTGCATTTTGTTATGGGAGTTTGCAAATAGCAACAAATGTCAAGTCAATTTGCCAAAGCCTTTAGAGATGCTCTGACAGTATCGATATCATAGATTGGGACTATTATTTGACTTGGGCCAATTGATTTGGCTGGGCTGTGGGATATTCTTTAGTGGAAAATAAATAAAAAACCATTTCTAGCAGGGCAAGATTAGTGTGATTTTTTTAGACCTGGTTCTGTGTGTCCAGACACTTCCTATGACAGGTGACGGTCTCGACCGCTGCTAAGCTTGTTTTGCTGGGGGTTTAGACGTCTTTGTTCGCTTTGGCAAGCGTTAGGTGAGCGGTGCACAAATCCTCCCCAATACCAAATATAATCCCCTATTAAGACCTATGATTAGTTAGAACAAAACCTAATCATGGTACTGTAAAGAAAACTCAAAGAATATGCTGAACACATGTACTACAAAAGCACGCTGCTGCTTACTGTTGATGTTAACACCTATGGTTCACAAACAAAAACGCTTTAACATGGACATGTGATGGGGCTAATTTAGAAATTTGACATTGGGCCCACAAACTTTCGAGACAACCAAATGATGCGCAGTAAAGTCTTTTGGTCAATTTTATTCGCCTCGTTCGTTTCGCTAAAATTTGGCTTATGCTAGTGTTGATGTTAAAATATTATGAGAGAAAACATTGTTCTTTTACTGAAAAATATTGCTAATGTAGTTTTTTATATGCAGTTAGATATACACTAGATAAATAGTAAAAAACAATGTATCTAAAAAACCATAACATTTTATAATTTGGAATAAAGGGTACTATGTAATTCCTCAACTATATCAAAACAGTATAAACGATGGGTATTAAGATCATTTGATCTTCCTTAATCCTTGTGCGTAAGTCCCACCTACATTAATTTAAGGTCAAAATGAGTAGTTTCATACTCCCTCCGTTCTTAAATACTTATTATTTTCGTTTTCGTTTTCCGAAAAACAACATTGACTAATTATATATAAAAATCATTAATTATTTATGATACATAATTAACATCATTAAATAAATATTTGAATTTATTTTTCTAATAAATTTATTTAGAGATATAAATGTTATACGTATTTTCTACAAATCGAGTAGAACTTTTGACACGGAAATCAACCGCTATAGTTAATTGGGGAAGGAGGAGTAGGAGTATATCGTTAGCATGATGCGTGGCTATATCTAGAAGACAATGTAGCGGTTTTAAAAAAATGTAAATATTAGTATGGCAGTGCTTGCTATCAAACCAAACACTAAACGTACCACACGTCGAGTTTGAAGGCCATGAAAGGTACATTGAAATAATCTCTAACTTTCTATTGCATGATAATCGCATGTAGACCGTCTCCCTCGCTAGGACGACGAAAGTCAAAATTCATGCACATGACACTGTAGAAACTACTTTGGATTTTGCATCTCCAAAATTCAGATACTACACCTTCTTCTATTTCTATGTAGATACATTCTCTCCATCATAAAAACTAATAATTTAATTCTTACTTTTATGAGTCAAATGATTTTAATTTTTACCTGTTATATATATATATATATATATATTGATACCAAAATTATATGCTACTAAATTAATATCATTAGGGCCTTGTTTAGTTCCAAAATATTTTACAAAATCGACACTGTAGCTTTTTCGTTTGTATTTGACAAATATTATCCAATCATAGACTAACTAGGCTCAAAAGATTTGTTTCGTCAATTTCGACCAAACTGTGCAATTAGTTTTTATTTTTATCTATATTTAATACTTTATGCATGTGTCTAAAGATTCGATGTGACGGAGAATCTGAAAAATTTTATAATTTTTTTTGGAACTAAACAAGGCCTAGATTGTTCATGATATACACTTTTATATAGCAAACCTACCTAGAGATATAAATGTTGATATTAATTTCTTTCAAACTAGTCAAAATTGAGAATATTTATGATTATATTTAAATCGACTTAGGCCGTGTTTAGTTTCCAAAAAATTTTGCAAATTTTTTTAGATTTCTGTTACATCGAATCTTACGGCACATATATAGAGCATTAAATATAGATAAAAAATAACTAATTATATAGTTTATCTGTAATTTATGAGGCGAATCTTTTAAGCCTAGCTAGTCCATGATTGGACAATATTTGTTAAATATAAATAAAAGTGCTACCATGTTCATTTAAAAAGAAATGAAACTAAACAAGGCCTTAGATGTACCATTGTAACAAGGCCTTGTTTAGATCTATTTTTTTTTGGATTTTGATACCGTAACATTTTTGTTTTTATTCGACAAACATTGCCTTTTCATGGAGTAATTAGGTTTAAAAGATTCGTATCGTGATTTACAGACAAATTGTATAATTAGTTTTTATTTTTATCTATATTTAATGCTCTATATATGTGTCACAATATTCAATGTGATGGAAAATCTTGAAAGTTTATGATTTTTTGTGATCTAAACAGTCCCAAGCTCCAAGATTTCCTTGTGCCCATTTGACCAAGTCTTAACCTGCGGTACAAAAGAACACCGTGCGCCGCCCTAGCAGCACGCGGGAGTCGCCAACAGTAACAGCGGTCACCGTCCGTAAAACCGCAAGAATCCAGGGGCTGGATTGCAACCGGCGACGCAACGAACCTCCGCTCTCCACTTCACCGGACCGACCGACGGCGACCGCCCGCCATTTGTTTACTCGTCTCCCTCCCCTTCCCGTCCGCCTCCGCGCCCGCGGAGCTCCTTTTTCTCTATCCACCCATCCCCTCACCAACTCCTCCTGTCTCGGTTTGCGTGGAGAGAGAAAGCGAGGGAGGGAGGGAAGGAGAAGTCAAGCCTGAGCCGGGAACAGCTCAACAGCACGGGCCGCGGTCTCCGAAAAGGAGAGGCGTGGTGGGAGGGGGAGGGAGAGGGAGAGGGGGGCGAGCCAGCCAGAGCTAGCCACCTCCACACCGTGGCAAGCGGCAGAGTCGTACGCGAAGCAAGCAGCCCCCTGCATCTGGATCAGGCGCCCTCGCGCCGCCGCCGCCGCCGACGCTTCCTGCTCTCACCGACGTGGATTGGAGATCCCGCCCAGGCCTGGTTGCTCGTCGTCTTCCTTCGTCGGTAAGGAAGCCTTTTGCTTGCTTGGACGGGTTGCTGGCTTGCTTGCTTTGCACAGGAAGCATCCGATCCGTGCACCTATAGTTGCGGTGCGGATAGTGCTGCGGGCCTGAGCGGTGGAGTGATGTACGTAGCAGTTGATTTTCCGAACTTTGCGGTTTCAGCTGATCCCCCCATGCCCGTTAGTTAGGTCCGCCTCTGCTTGTTTAGGGAGAAATGTTTGGTTTTTCCTTGGTTGATCTTCTCAAGTTCTTAGAGCCATATGTGCCTTTACCTTTGGATCTTGCTCTCCTGCAACTTGGATCGCTGCTCCAGGGAAATGTTTCAATTTAGCCTGCTTTATCGATTAGCTTGAGCATGTGTTGATTGATCTTGAGCTGAGCCCAGCTGACGCACTTCTCGCAACACGCTGTTTTGCAGGTACAATTCAATTGATTACCTCATCAGGGGAAAAAAAAATCTGTATCCACGGCTTCACATGAGTGAAAGGGATAGAAAGTGCAGCAACCGTGGACTAAAGGACTCGTGCTTTTGAGTAATTGCGGAGGAGTACATGCATCACGAAGCCTTGATTCTGGAATGGTGTCCAGTCGAAGGAACAGCGGGGTTATCCTACGGGAAGGGTCGGTTAGGGACTGGTCTGAGTTCAACGATCCCTCGCCGTCTCCAAAACTGCTGTATTCGCAATCCTATGTCGCAATGAGGGGGTTGCTGGCCTCGTTGATCTCCTTGGATTTTTTCCTGCTGTCAAGCAAGCTAAAATCTGCTTGTGCGGCTATGACTTCCCAGAGGCATAGTCGATCACAGGAGAGATCAAAATCAAAGGGGTTGAGCTGCAGGAGAGTTGCAGTCCATCTGTTGTTCTTTTTCATGGTTGGCATTTTCATTGGGTTCATGCCTTTGTTCTCTGTTGATGTTTACAAGAAAATAGTATCTGAAAACGAGAGGCTTCCGTTCCACGAGGGTGTGATTGAAACGGAAACGATGGGTACTAAAGTTAAGGAGTTGGAGACAGTTGTAGTAGAGAAAGAGGTCGAACTGATTGACGAGCCTCAGGTTCAAGAGAGCCCTCCAGTTCCTGCAATGTTGGATGATGAGGCAGATTTTGCTGAATCGTCACCTGCTTTACCTGGTATTGAAGAATCTGACATTGTCGCGAAGAAGCTGCTGATAATCGTGACAATCACTTCTGTTCGGCCACAGCAGGCATATTATTTGAATCGGCTAGCCCATGTTTTGAAAGCTGTACATGCACCTCTTCTATGGTTAGTGGTGGAATGGCCTGAACAGTCCTATGAAACAGCAGAAATTCTGAGGTCTTCTGGGGTTATGTACAGGCATCTTGTATGTAGAAAGAATACCACGAGTGTACGGAAGATTGCTGTCTGTCAAAGGAATAATGCAATCTATCATATCAAAAGGCATCACCTTGATGGTATAATGCATTTTGCTGACGAAGAGCGGTCATACTCAGCTGATGTATTTGAAGAAATGCAGAAGATCAGGTCAGAGCTCTTTTCCACATTTTTTTTTTGCCCGTACTGATATCTGTATGAACTTATTGTCTACAAATTGTTTTGATGATTCATAGTAAACAGTTAAAGATAGTTTTTTATTGACATGTAAGATTGTAAGCATCACATAATCTTGATTAGTTTGATTAGATGATGGAGCTAGAAAAGCACAATGCTCCTGAAACTGCTAACCAGAAGTTTCAGGTCAAAACTCAAAAGATCTGCTAGCTATATTTCAGTGGAATTAGATGAGACATCCGGCTTCCCAACTCATGAGATGTGCTATGTTTTTCAGGCGCTTTGGCTCATGGCCTGTAGCAATCCATGTTGGAACAAAGTATAGGGCAGTTTTGGAAGGTCCTATTTGCAAAGGTAACCGAGTCATGGGATGGCACACAGTCCAGACGGCTCAAAAGAAGAGTTTGACTCGTCGATTCCCAATTGGTTTCTCTGCATTTGCTTTCAACAGTACAATGTTATGGGACCCTCAAAGATGGAACCGCCCACCAATGGATTCTGTTATAGTCCACTCAGGTGGAAGAGGTGGTTTGCAGGTGAGTTTGTTTTAGTGCAAACTGTGATAGTCAGATTACAGTGGTTTTTTCACATAGCTGATGGAACTTCTGTTTGTGTGAAGTCAGCACTTATCTCAGTTAGAGACTGATCCTAGTTGCTACTTAGTGAAATATCAGTTTACAGCTCTCTATTCCACTTATAGAAAGGACTGATTTTGTGGTGGAATAACATATGGTAGAATTTGGTTTTCCAGTGAAATAATAGATTTTTAATGGAGGTAAAATCAATAGATAAAAACCATATTCAAGCAAGTATTGCCACCAAATGGAAATGTGCCATGACCATCTTTCTTGATGTAGAACAAAGCTATGTGATGAAAAGTTATTCCCACAATTGAGTTCTACTTTATCATAGTATCATATAGATGGTCTGACCTGACGTGTTTTTGCAGGAGTCACGATTTATAGAAAAGCTTGTTAAAAATGAGCGCCAAATAGAGGGTCTTCCAGACAATTGCAATAGGGCTATGGTCTGGAATTTCAACCTGGAACCTCCTCTACTGAACTACCCCAGAGGCTGGGCAATTTATAAGAACCTGGAAGCTGACATGCCTGTAATATAGTTTCCAGCTGCTGCACTATGCCTGCTCCTAGAGGTGATTTCTCCCAGCAAGGCAGAAGTTTGAAGCACATCTCCAGTGGCATGATAGCTCTAAATTTCAACTCCCTGTTGTTATCAGGTGTCCACTTAGGCTGCTGGTTCATGCCATCCTGAACAAGTTGCGCCAAAGATTACATGGATATTGCCTGCTGAGATCTGCTTTCAGTAATGTCGGGGTCCGTTGCAGTGACAATCAAGACAGGATTTCCCCCACCTTTTAGTTTTGTGTATTCCTTTTATGCTCTTTATTTTTTTTCTCCTTATATTCACCAGCTAGATACGCCATGTAGACTTCTTTTAGGCTCTTCTTTTTTTTTTCATACTGTGTTACCTTACTGATGTGAAAGCTCTCTCATACATTGCAACTGTTTAAGAGGAAAGGCAAAATACCGTCTTGATATGTGAAGAGATTCAAACAAATCATTTCTTCTTTTTTTTTTGTCGTTTTGGCTTTTCATAGAGTTGCTTTGCCACAAGGCAATGGCATTTGCGACGCTATGCAACTACGCTTGTGATCTGTAACAGTGAGGTTGGTTCTGTTTGAGATCAGATTTCTCTCTTTTTTTGGCTATTTTTGAGACCAGATTTCTTGGTGGCATTAAAAAAACACTCGGCCGACACAAGTCAGGTGTACTGAACGGCGCATCAGTGAGCTGGTCACATTTTCCTGCTGCAAGACCTTTTTTTTAGGCCTGTTTAGATACACTCAAAACTTTATAAGATTCCCAGTCATATCGAATCTTGCGGCATATGCATGAAGTATTAAATATAGATAAAAAGAATAACTAATTGCACAATTTACCGGTAAATCACGAGACGAATCTTTTAAGCCTAGTTACTCCATAATTAGACAATGTTTGTCAAATAAAAACGAAAATGCTACAATGCCAAAATCTAAAAACTTTTTGCATCTAAACAAGGCTTTAATCCATTTCACGGACCAAAGTTCGATTCCGGAGGACAAGGAAATCAGACACATGGACACTGTAAATTGGCATGTGCTAGTACATGGTATGGAGTTGAACAACCTTGCTAGTACCATATCATATCATGTACTAGCACATGGCTATCTCAGCTCGAAGGCTTGATACGGTGATCTTGCATGAGAGTACGAGAACCAGTTATAAACAGATTTATAACTGTACTTTATAATTATAGTATATAGGGCATGCTTTCGACGACATCACAAGCGTCGATATGTCCGAGTGGTTAAGGAGACAGACTCGAAATCTGTTGGGCTTTGCCTGCGCAGGTTCGAATCCTGCTGTCGACGGATTAATACATTTTTTTCTGTCATCTGCATTTTTTTTTTCTCTTGAAAGAATCTCTTCTTGTTTTTCTTTTTACCTCACTCATCTGTCCTCCATGCACAGTTTGTCACTCGAGCGCCCGACGACGATTGAACCGAGTGAGTGACTGGGCAGCCGATGAAATTGCTGAGCCAACGAGAAAAATAAATACCTTTTTTTTTGTGAAAATGTGTTGCTTTTCAAATTTGCATACTTAGTGCAGGACTGACTAGCTCGACTTTAGCACTTATACCTACTACAGTACCAGGTAGCTCTAATGATAAAAAACTGCAAATAGTTTGAGGAGAAAGTACCACAATGACGCAAGCTCTCCATCATTTTGACGAAAGTGCTAATTCAAAAGCACTTGGGAGTCATGATCCTTAGACAATAATAGGTTATCTTAATACACATATATCATATTTCGAGAAGCCAACCAATCTTTAGTTGATATCATTAGATTAGCCACATCACCATATATTTCCTCAGTAAATCTATTTAGAGTTACAAATGTTAACACTATTCTTCCTATAAATCTAGTCAAATTTCAAATCAGTTAACTCATTAAAGTGTGAGATGTTCATTTATTTTAAGATGGAGGGAATATGAAACATTGACACTTTGGCGATAAATTCAACAATACTAGGACAATGTATTCCTATATGAAATCACTATCGATGTTGATTTGTATGCTTGGTAATGACGTGGACAATGAGACTCCCAACTAGGTTGTAGCCTGTAGCGTTGGGGAAACCCGAAGAGGGCCATTTGTCACGTTCCTTAAAAAGGAAAGCAAAATAGGAAACAGAGAGACACACCTTCCTTGTCCAAGAAAGGCAGAGAAATGGCAAGATAACAAAGAGACTGAAAACTATCCAACATTTTTTTCAATTAAAATATCTAAATATCATCGTTCTTTGTTCTAGGTTTCTCGTTAGTTAAGGACCTAGCAAGGAGAACTCTCCACAGTATACATTAGACATAGGCCATGTTTGGATACTCTTGCTCAGCTGGAGGTTAGAGTTAGTTTCTAGCCTAGGACTAGCCCTAAACTAGCTCTAGTTGAAGACATGTTTAGATACAAGGGTTAGAATGACAATAAATACGACAGTTCGGTGTGACGGCGGATTGATCGCCAGGGAAGAGAATAAGGTCGATCCCGTGCGGCCTGAGTTGGAGAAAAAAAGAATTATTGTGGGTCCAACAGAACTAGCCCAAATAATCACCTCTTTGGAGGGGTTAATTTTTTTGGGTGGGCTAGTTGCAAAAAAAAAAACTAGCTCTAGCCCTCATAGTTGGCTATTTTTAGGCTAGTTCAGCGTGAACTAATGCAAACTAGCTCTAGCCTCTAGATCTAAACATGACCATAGAAGCTATTAGAAGATACACATATAGATAACAAATTTTAGTTAATTAAATGACTTTCCAAATAAATAATTAGAAAATAAGTCTAGTGTCTATAGAGAATGATTTGTGGGCCCTTTAGGCCTGCATGCAAGTCGGTTTGATGAGACCCAGCCCAATAGCAGCCTAGTTAGCGACCTCGCCTCCGTCCCTACAAGCTACAAAAACCCACGGCCGCCGATCGCCTAGGTTAAAGCCGTCCGCCTTTCCTTTCTGAAGGCTTGGTCCTCCTCCTCCTCCTTTGTATCTAATCTATCTCCACTCCACGGGTCCGTCCTCCACTCGTTAGGGTTAGCTTTCCTCTGCAGCGATGGCGATCAAGCGGACCAAGGCGGAGAAGAAGATCGCGTACGATAAGAAGCTGTGCGCCCTGCTGGATGAGTACACCAAGGTGCTCGTCGCCCTCGCCGACAATGTCGGATCCAAGCAGCTCCAGGACATCCGCCGGGGCCTCAGGGGCGACTCCATCGTGCTCATGGGGAAGAACACGCTCATCAGGCGATGCATCAAGGTCTACGCCGAGAAGACGGGGAACAATGCCTTCGACCCGCTCATGGACCTCCTCGTCGGCAACGTCGGCCTCATCTTCACCAAGGGCGACCTCAAGGAGGTGCGCGAGGAGGTCGCCAAGTACAAGGTGGGTTCGACTTTCCTCGCATCTCCTGTTCCTTCCCTGTCAGTGTGGTTTGTTTGCTCTAATGGATAAGATTGCGAGTTGTACAAGTATGCATGGTTGGTTGATCCCCGCTGCAACTTGTTGTTCTGAATATGGATTTGCGAAATTTGATAATGGAAATTCTGTCGTATTGTTTATGTACTACATCTAAAATTGATTGACGTGGAATTGTCAGGATTGATGAACACCTGGCAGTACTGATTATTTTATTTGACTAATTATTTTATTTGAACTTGATAATTCAATCGGTGATCCGTATGGTGGTCACATTACTTTTTGTGTTGTAGCAGTTGTTTAGGAAGGCTGTGGTCAGCTGTGCTCCATAACTCCATTGTGTTGTAGCAGTTGTTTAGGAAGGCTCCATGTCATTAACCGACGAGCTTCATGATTATGAAAAAACATCTTCATGGTTGTGAAAAAAAACATCTCTGGTAGAGGCAAACGAGGTCAAGTTCCCAGTTCATGTTACAAATTTCTGTTATTTTTCTATGTCGTTAGTTAGACACGTTATATTGAAGTATTTGTGTTATTTAGCAGGATTTGGGCTATTACAGACATAGTATCACTGTCGATCTAATGCTTATCTAGAATACCAATGACATAACTCTCATTGTGTTATGCCACAGGTTGGGGCTCCTGCTCGTGTTGGGCTTGTAGCTCCTGTTGATGTCGTTGTTTCCCCTGGCAACACTGGGCTGGATCCCTCTCAGACCTCTTTCTTCCAGGTGAGCATAGCGAGCAATACATCTCTGTAACACTAACAGTTACGTGATGGTTACTTCTCACTCTATTGTTTGTTTCAGGTGCTTAACATCCCCACCAAGATTAACAAGGGTACTGTGGAAATCATCACCCCCGTGGAGCTGATCAAGAAGGGTGACAAGGTGGGCTCATCCGAGTCTGCCCTGCTCGCCAAGTTGGGTATCCGCCCCTTCTCATACGGTCTTCAGATCGTCAATGTCTATGAGGATGGGTCAGTCTTCAGCCCCGAGGTGCTTGACCTGACTGAGGAGGACCTGGTTGAGAAGTTCTCCGCTGGTGTCTCCATGGTTGCCTCTCTGTCCCTGGTGGTCTCGTACCCGACCCTTGCTGCTGCGCCTCACATGTTCATCAACGGGTACAAGAATGTGCTTGCTGTTGCTGTGGAGACAGACTACTCGTACCCGCACGCTGACGAGATCAAGGAGTACCTGAAGGTAACCCACCCCTCTTGCTCCTTACAGTTGTGGCGTTGGAATTGTTTTGAGTGACTGAAGCCCTTGCATAGATCTGCTTTGGCTGCTTGTTTCGAGAAACTTAGAAATGTTCTGTAGAGATATTTCTTTGTGCATAGCCTATCACTTGTGCAGCAATTGAAGTGATTAGTGTACATTTGCAGTTGGTTCTCTGAGATGGTCCGATCCTAATTTTGTGATGCTGCTGAATTGCAGGATCCAAGCAAGTTCGCTGTTGCTGCCCCGGTTGCTGCTGCTGACTCTGGTGCTTCAGCTGCTCCCAAGGAAGAAGAGAAGGCGCCTGAGTCCGACGAGGAGTCGGATGGGGAAATGGGCTTCAGCCTTTTTGACGACTAGAGCTGATCGTATCAGCAGGCTGTTTTGGCCTTTGCTTATGAGCAACAAATAACTATTTAGCTTGTTATGTGCTTTTAGTAGACAGAGAATTGGTATCGTTCCTTGTGAATAATCGACAGTGCTATCTTGCTAATGTTGGGAACTTGTGTCGCTATGTCTCTATCCTTGGTTTTGATGTGGCTTTTGCCCTGCATGCAAAATCAGCTGCCAAATTTTCCGGCGGTCCATGTTTTCGCTGTTTATGATATATTTTCGGGAGACTGGGGGATTGGCTTGGCGCTAGTTCCTACTTGCCAAGTGCTCAATGCTGCTGAGCTGAGTATGGATATGAGTCGACTAGCTTTTCCTTTTCCCTTTGGTTTGCTGTCTTAAGTCAAACTTTTTAAATTTTGACCAAATTGATAGAGTTGTTTTAAGTCAAACTTTTAAACTTTAATCAAATTTATAAAAAAAATACTAAGATCTATGGTATAAAATAGTATCATTAGATTTTTCCAAGATGGTCATGTTATATCGTAGATGTCGTCACTTTTTTTATACAATGTTCAAACTTAAAAAAGTTTGACTGACATGGATTCTATTAATTGATTTATTTGAGGATAGAGGAAGTATTATTTACTTCATCTCAAATTATAAGTTATTACAAGAATTTTAGAGTCAAAACATTTCAAGTTTGATCAAATTTATATGGTAATATAATATATGTATGACACCAACTAAGTATCATTAGGTTCTTCATTAATTAATTTTTTTCTAAAATTTTGGTTAAACTTAAAATGCTTTGACTCTCCACAATTCTAAGAATGACTTGTAATTTAGGATTGAGGGAGTATTTGTGTTCGCTTCTGCATCTTGCAGCTGTAGGTGCAGCAGAGCTAGTTTCTTTGACGGGTGGGAACCTGAAAGTTCGGTTGCCCGACGCTTTGCCAGTTGCCACCGTTGGAAGCATACCAAACGCTCCATGCCGGCAACGAGAGATCCCAAACCTAATGCAAAGGCACGATTCCTCTCCTTATCACTTTATATCACGGCCTTCTCCCCGCGGCCGCCTTCGTTGGCACTTGGCACGCGATGGCGCACCACCTGGGCCTCCTCCTCGTGGCGCTCCTCTACGGCTGCGTCTTCTCCGGCGGGCTCCTCGTCGCCGTCTCCCTGGTGCTGCTGGCCTCCCTCGTGGGCGCGCTGCTCGCGACGCTAGCGATCGCCGCGTCCGACGCGCGCAGGGTCGTGGGCCTGGCCGCGCGCGTCGCCGACTCGGCCGCGGCCGACCTGAGGCTGGCGCGCGCGGTCACCGCGTACGCCGTGGTCAAGGCTGCGGTGCGCTTGGCGCTCGTGGTCCGGCCCAAGATTGGCGCGCTAGCGTCGCGCGTCAGGAGCCTCGGCACGGAACGCTGGCAGTACTACAGCGTGGCTTCGGCTTTGTCCTTCTGTAGAGTTGCGCACTACACTGCTGTAACATGAGTGCATGACAAATCTTTCATACATTTCAAACGAAATTTCTGTACTTTATATCTTTGGTTACAAACTAACAATTGGAAAGGAAATAAGAGAAAAGGACGGAAACTCAAAGAACAAAACTAGCGATAAAAGGAACTGAACTATTGCCTTCCACAGTTCCACATCATCTCCAAGAATGGAACTGGCAACATACAAGAAGGGACAAAAAGAGCTCTCGATATTATTGATTGATTGCATTCCTCTGAGGGACACTTGCAAGTGGATTCAAATTTTCATACATTTCAATGGAAACAAATCACAAAGAATGCGCGTAAAACTGTGAAACTACATCTAGTATACAACAACGTATCATCCTAAACCCGACCACGAAGGTGTTTAGACTTTAGATGTATACAAAGGAATATTTTCAGTGCCGTTGTATGGTCACAAAACTTCAAAGAAAACCTGCTCAAGTCGTAGACCTGTCTTGCCTTGCCCGACCACTGGACAAGAATTAGATGGCACGACAAATCCTTACCAGCACTATACACGAGCACCCAATGCCTGGAGCTGTTAAGAAATAAAACCAGGGTTTAGGGCAACAACACTTTAGGCCTTTGCAATGGAAGGTATAAAATAAATGGGCAAGCAAGCTTCAAACCTGGCTAACAAGAAGATCGACCTGCTCCCTGTACATCTCTTTTAGGTCAACAATATCATTTCTTAGCTCCTCCAACTGCAAAACAGCATCAAATTAAAGTAAGCATATAATAAAAGGTATTTTTACACAGTAAAAATTATTTCAAAAACATAGAATAAATTAGATCACTTCTTATTTTCTAACTGAACTGCAGTGTTCGAAATCCAAACTGTATGTTGTTACAACCATTGTTCATAATCTAGCTTATAGCTTACCTAAATGTTAACCAATGTTTCTGCCTAACTCTTGCTTGAGTTCATACCCCCTCTACACTGAAAAAAGTTTTGTTTCCCCACCCTATAAAACAAACTAGTTTTTGTCTGACTGATAAACATGCAATATTCATAAGCTTATGCTTGTTGGCAGAGTTCACCCAAATAACGTTTAAGCCTAGTTTGGTCTAAGTACCCCGAAAAACATGTAAACAGAAACACAGCAGTTAAACCAAGGGTGCTTTGTATAGCTTATTAGTGAAGCTTATGATGTGTAGCATAGGAGCAACACCTCTTCATCACGTTCCCCCATGAGTTCTAGAGCTTGAAAGTGCCTTTGTTTCAGAGCTTCCAATTCAGCCCTTAAGCCAGGCACAGCTGCGGCTTCCGTCCGTAACTTTTCACACTGCATAAAAGTTCAATTCAGTTTGCACACAAAAATATAGATAGAGGTGTAAAACACTCATTAGATCGTCAGGATTTACTTGTTCTGTCATTTTCACCAACTCCTCTGCCAGTGAATTCCGAATAGATTCCAACGAGGCCTGAAACACACAACAACATTACTTCCAAGAAGAAGACGCAGATCAAATCCGAGTAACAAAAATGATAAATGAAAACGAATAATGAAGTTTGAGTGACTGCTGTCTTAATGAATATTATAATAAAAAGTATGAAAGAAATAATAGAACTAGAAAGGTCGCCAGCAGCCCAGCACATATGACTTCAAATATTGTAGGAACATTTCTTTATCAGAATATGATCAAGACCACCCGAAGGAATAATTTTCACTTCTGAACATGAAAGATGTGTGTGATGCATGAATATGAAGGTGCTAAGGATTTTTAAACAAGTGCAAGATGGGGCACAGGTTGGCAGCAGATATCATTTTCTGCCAAGTGCCAATAACTTCCCTGCTAAATTCTAGATACTGCTCAGTAGAAGTTAGCCAGGAAGACACTGAACAAAAAAACTAGACCAACCAGGAGGAACAAGGAAGCTTTTATTTCAAGAAAATTGACACCCAATTTGCCTCGACAAGTATTTGAACGTGGGAGGTATAGGTGTACGACCACACACAAACAACTGATCCACAGAGAGAGAGAAAACAGTTTAGGCCCAAAAAAAATGTTGCCAAATCATGTCTGGCAATTTGGAAGTTGCAAAGTCAGTTTTTTTTTTTTTTAAAAAAAAAGCTGTGTGAAAGATATTTTTATGGACATGAATGAACTTAATTACAAGAAAACTCATCAATTAATTTGCAAGCTTGTAATTACTGCAGCTCGTAGTTCTAATAATCAACTACCACATCAAAAAGTTTACTATGATTGTTTACCAGCGAGACAAAGGTGATAAAACTTGGGGTGCTAACTAAACAGTTTGAGGAAAAATATCAGAAGGATGCTTATACATACCAAGCGAGACATGTAAGAAGCAAGTTCTCCATCCTTTTGACGAAGTGCTGACTCAAAAGCACTTGGAGTCATGGTCCTCAGATAATACGACATATTACTTTCTGAAGACATTCGCCTCTCTAATGAAGCATTGTCAGATAAATCCAACGATGCTTGAAGGAAATGGCTTTCTTCTAGGCTATTTATACTGCCAGAACTAGACAGCTTCCTGAGAGGGGCATTTCCTTCAAAGAGCAAAATAGGAAACAGTTAAAAAGAATCGTAAGGTAACAACGAGAGGCAAAGTTGGGTCTAACTCGCCTAAATTAATTGGTATGAAAATAAAAGGCATACTTGTCTGATCGGGAAGTGGAACTTTAGGTGCTTCACGGGAAGATGTTTTCTCAATTTCTGCTCTGGCAGCCTTTTCCCTTTCAAGGTCCTGTAATTCATGAAAGAAAATATCACATACATTGAAATTATGTTTATTCAAGTACCAACAAGCAACTTAAACTGATCTGATCATTTATGACCTTTTCAGTAGCAACAATATGATCAATGACATAAAACAAAATTGCTTGACTAAGAAAAAAACAATGGTCCTAAAAAAGGCTTATACCAGAGATCAATGTTTGTTTTATATGACATAAACTAACCATTTTACTAAGTCATAAATTCTAGAGAAATTAACAAAATTGGCAGGAAAACATCACTTTCATACAGTCCTAAAACTAATAACATACATAGGTGGTCCAACTATTTTTTCTGAAACTATCGCAATTAACTACCTTCTCAAGCAGTTCCCTGTGTTCTGCAGCTTCTTGCAGCTCCTTCTTGTGCTTAGCTCTAAGCTCCTTTATCTCTTCTTCGAGCTGTTTAGCCCGTCCTTCTTGCATTGCTGCCTCCTCTTTAATTGTTAGGTACTCCTGTCTACTTTCAGATGCTCTCTGCCTCTCCTTTTCAAGAGATCGGCTCAGCTGTGTCTGCTCTGTTCTAAGAATTGTAATCTGCATGACTCAATAGTCACCCCAAAAATTACTTGACTGTAACTCTGAAAGTGAGGTTTTAACACTAATATTAGCATATTTTTGTTTTGCTAGAAATTGATACACCAACCTGGGTCTCAAGAACAGTTATCCGGGATAAAGTTTGCGACAGTCGCTCATTTATAGACCGCTCCTTTTCTTCTGAAGCAGCAGCTTTAGCTTCTGCTTCCTGCATATTCAAGCAAAACAACAGATTATACATGATGTGTTAAGAAAAGACAGAAACCTTATAATTCAAGTTTTCTTCATTGCATTCATGCACAAGATATTTTTTTTACAAACCTGAAGGCGAGAGTTTAAGGTTCTCTCCACACCAGCCCAAGCTTCTTCCCTTCGAGCAGCTGTCTCCTGTGAATATTAACATGCAATTGATTAACTGAAAAAGCAATACAAGCGGACAAGTCCAATATGGAAATAAAACAGAAGTGCGACACATAGACCAAGAACAAACAACAAAAGAAACATGAAACAAGTTTTAATAAAAGGCCAAATACAGGGGACCAATACCTGCATTGCTTCAATTTGCCTTAGGAGCGGTCTAGTAGACTCGGGAACTTGTGTCACTAGTTCATTATAACGAAGTTCACTGGCCTGAAGTATTAAAAAATAAAATAATGAAGAAAGTGAGAAATGGTTCATTACCATTTTACTTCTTGACAACAGTTAACAAAGAAGCGCCTTGCTTACTTGATACCGCTTTTGAAGATCATCATAGTCCCTTTTTAGTCTTTCTTCCCTGAAAGCAGCCTGAAACAACCACAAAGAAACAGTTAATCAATGAAACTGACATCAGACGGCTATACAAGGTAGATGGCCAAATAGATCATTGTTATTGAGGCAAATAACTAAATGGCATAGATTATATTTAGGTCCACAAGTAAAGTACTCCTACAGTCTTACTTCTATTGACAGTTAAGAGAAAAGATCTGGATATAACATTTACCTCCTGTTCTTGTCGGGTGAGAGAATGCCTCAACTCCTCGATTGTCTTAATCAGCATATTTTCTTTTTCACCAGCTTCTCTTAAAAGGTTCTCCAGTTCAACTTTGGCTTCGCTGTTGACTCTTGCTTCAGCCAATGCCTCAGCCTCTTTAGCTGCATTAAGAGCATTGGTGTAGAACTCCTTCTGAGCTGCAAGTTCAGTCTGATTTCTTTCTATTGTTTCTTGAAGCAACTTCTCAGTTGCTGCCTTGTCTCTCTTAGTGCTTTCAACCTTAGCCTCCTCAACCTGCTTAGTCATAAATTGTCAAGTACATGCTTACTTTTGTGGACAGAAAATTAAACGAAACATAACATCTTGTTCAGGGCGCCAAACTAACATTGCTCCATCTATCTAATCTAAAGATAATAAGGGGGGGAAGCTTAATTGCAACTAAAACACAAAACTGCAAACAACCTGGTAAGCTTGTTTGATTGTAACTATCATGAAATACAAATGAAGCACAGTTTAAATGGTATCCACTGCATCACGTCAAAAACAGAAGTCATAAGGAGGGGGAAAAGGAAAACTGATTTCATATTATGAAATCCAGCAAAGGTACACATTTTTCATGATGTTCCAAAAGGTAAGCAGAATTTAATCACATTGCATCACCAACATCAACAGCAAAAGAACTTGGTTTGGATCATACTAAATATACCAAGTTAATATTCTTTTTTACCTGGATCCTTGAGTTCAGACGTTGTTTTTCTTCTTCAAGCTCACGAATCTAGCTTCAACAAAAGAACGAAAGAAGTACTATAATTAGTCATACTGAGGAAGGCATTTTTATCATCTGAACAAAGCGTAGAGTTCTAGTCCATGCCTGTGCTCTCAGTTTTCGTATTGTAGCTTCTTGCGCAGCTTGTTTTTTGGATAGTTCTTCACCTGTTTATTAATAAAAACAAGATGTTGATGTCAGTAGATTGCTCACCTATTTGTGCATCTGGAGTAAAGCAGAATAAGAAGGGACATCACGATATGATGCAATATATGGTGGTACTAGTGCAGTAGTGCTTGAACGGGTCATCAGAATTTCAACAAATGAAATAATTGTTTGTATATTCACGACATTATAATGGGACAGTTCTTTGAATAATGAGAATCTAACATTGGTTCACAATAAACATAGTAGAACAAGAATAATATATACTAGGTTCTACATACCTTCAGCCATGACCTGATTGATGATCTCATCCTTTTCTTTCAAAAGAGCAGCTGCATCACTTTTTTTATTCTGTTCTCTCCTTAGTGTATCACGCTCTCTGGTCAAGGCATACACCTATATACATCAAGGCACACAAATGATAAAATTTATACCCTACGCATGAGGATAAGATGATGTATAGATGTCATGAAACACATCAAAAGAAAATAGTTCTATACTTTGACCCAGGAAACAGAAAGGAAAGAAAAAGACACAGAAAGGTGTTGTAGTAACTTGTGTCGTTCTGGCTGTGGCATTTCAATGATCTCTTCTTTTCTAATTTTGAAAACATGCTAATGATCTTAACAATGCATCTTACTATTGTTTCTCCTTTTAGCATTAAACACTGTCTGAACAAAACTGAATTAGAATAAATGCATGAACAGCCAAATAAATCCTCAACACTAGCCGCTACATTGTGTACCTACCCCTTTTAAATCGTAGCATGTCCAATAAATCCTCAATACTAGACGCTACATAATAACATGTCCAAATCATAGCATTGTATACCTACCCCTTTGAAATGGTCACTACTACCAAATCTGGAAGCCATATGCAATCACCAATTGGCAATAGAAATATCTTGTAACAAGAAGAAAGTGGTTATGTGCCTCACCTTCCTTTCAAGAGTTGCTACTCTTTGGTGATATTCATCCTTAAGTGCATCCATTTCGGCTTCAGATGACTTACTCTGGATCATATCAGAAACCGATCAATCAAAAAATTTAAAATGTGGTAGTGCTCTACAGCACTAATGATTGATACAGAGAATACTTTTTCAACATTGATCTTGTTTATTTTTCACATAGTTTTATTTACTAAACTTAGTAGGAAGTACTAAATTCAGACATTATAATAACTGCGGCTGCAAGGCAAAATATGGAAAATATGCTGACAAACATACCTTGAGATCATCGATTGTTGATTTTAGTTGTTCATTCTCATTCATCAACCTTGCAATTTCATCAGCTTTGGACTGTGGAAAGAATTACATGCTGTTAGGCGATCAAAGAGCTGCGTATGTTGAAACCAAATGACAAATGGCACCAGGACCTATTAAATGTTTCAACTGTACTAATGTCCATGCAACAATTATAAAACATGAACTATACAGAATTACTAAAATGCTTCCCTTATTTTCCACAGAAAAGTACAAATTCACAGATTTAAAAGGTTCACTCCCATGTGGAGTACCTTTTATAGAGTACAACTCCACAAGCTTTAACTGAATTGCTACCACACAGATTTGGGCATGTGGAAATGATACCTGGGACTGTCTTGCAGCACCTTGCAATGCAGCTTCCATCATCTTCATTTCACGTCTTAATTTCTCTAGCTCAGCGACAGAAACAACAGAGCCCAGAATTTGAGAATCTGTGCTTCTAACAGATTCTGGAATCTTTTCTTCTTTTGTAAAATCACTTGCAGGACCTACTCCCCCAAGTCCAGCAGGTACATCTGTCGAACTGACCACTGACTCATTCTGCAAATGTGAATCATGCACTGCAGTTATGGACTTTGACGTTAAGTCTTCAGGTTGCTCCATTACATTATCCTCCTGTACAACAACAGATGCTTCCCCTGCCTCCATCTTATTCCTTTCATCCTCACTTTTTTCAGTATTAATATTGCCATCATGTAATTTGACTTCAAGATGAGTAACTCTGTCTACTGTATCGCTATTCTCCTGTGGGCTACTGAGTTCTTTTGGGGCATCATATTCTTGAGCAATCTTGTCGTCAGCTTCAGTTATATTATCTGGACTAGCTAGCGTGGATTCTGCTGGTTGTGACTGAGAGGCGTTCCCATCAGATGTGTCTTCCTTTCCTGTATGAATAGATTCCCCTGTTTCGGTGTCACTTGATTTATCTATTTTGGTAGGCGACGAAGAAGATGCACTACCATCAGGTAAGTCTCCGGCAGACTCTCTAAGCTGATTTGGCTCTGATTCATCACTGGGACCAGAATGTTTACTATCTTCATGGTCCTGGTTTTTTTCCACTGTTGAAGGATGTCCTGGAGATTGTGATGTTTCTGGCGCTTCAGCATCACCCACCTTTAATGCAGGTGCCTCAGTGGAGACATCAATTTTTTCTTCTGCTACTGAAGGATGTGTTGGAGTTTGTGGTATCATAGACTGCTCAGAAACATCTGCCATAGAAACAGGTGACTCATTGGAGATACTATGAGATTCTTCTGATTTTGAAGGCTGTTTTGGAGATGTTGTTCCTGATACTTCAGAAGGATCTACCTCAGATATCTGTTTCTTAGTTGGGGTGCTATGATTTTCTTCCTCTGCTGACAGATTCTTTGGAGATTGTGGCTTTTCTGATACCTCAGTGCCATCCTCCTCACCATTGTGTCCCATGAAAGCCATGACAGGATTGAAGAATCCTATTCTATCAGAGTTGGATGTCCGCGATCCTGATGCTGCATTACCAAAAAAACGAAACATTTTATTTGAGCATCCAGATGGCCATGTGAACAAAAATACAATACTTCCACTGGGAAGCTCTTAGCCAGCACTAGCAATCAGTGAAAAACAGGCATGCATAAAGCCATTGCTTGAACCGCCTAAACCAATCAATCCTACATATATCAGCAATTCAGACAGAGTGAAAAAGTGTTACAGTTCCAACACTTTTAAGAGGACATAAGTTTGAAAAGATGCCTAAACCAATCAACAGTACAGAATTGAACAGACTATAATAGACTGAATTTTGACTACACGTGGAAATTGAACAGGTGGTAGGCGCTTTTTTTTGTCAAAATCCAGTCACAATAAGCAAAGAACACATGTCATTCTCCACAAACAAGGATCTGTCAAATATCAATTGGACATAACCACTAACACCATTGACTACCCTATCACAGTGTCATATCAACAGTTACAATGTTAATACACAGGCAACCACGCACCAATGCACCCCCAATACACTGAATTAGGCGAATGGCAGGACAGAGGATTGCAGCATTAGTGGCCCCGTGTCGTACGTACCTTCCTCATCGTCGCGCTTCTCCTCTAGGCCGAGCGCGCTGTCGAAGTTCTTCTCGATGTTCTTCACGCTCTCGCTGATCTTGTTGACGGCTCCGGCAATGTCCTGCAGGCCGCCGAGCGACACCTTCCCGGACCACCACGCCATCCCAGTCCCCGGACTCCGATCACCACAGGCTCACGGCCTCCACCACCGCACCTGGCGGCCCTAGATCTCGGGCCGATCCACCGGCCACACCCTATCCACGCGCGCGGGCGGGAGCGGGATCTGGACACCCCGCAACCTCGCCTCGGTGACCAGATCAGCTGAGCCCGCCAGGCGCCAGACTACGTGAGGCGGGGAAGGGGACCGAGCCGACGCGACCGCGGAGCAAGGGAAGCTCTTCAGCTCAGCGAGCTCCCGCCGCGCTGTGGCGAGTGGCGAGGCGGGAGGGGAGATGTAGCTGCTGCGGGACAGCCGGAGGGAGGAGTGCGTAGGGTAGGGTTGGGTTGGGTCAGGGAGCACAACGGACGGAGAGGAGGGAGAGAGTGCGTTCGGCCGTTGGCGCGTGGGGGCGCCGCGTCGGCGTCGGTGATCGCCCGCGCGCCCGCCTACCCCCGCTCTCGGCTCGGTGCAGTGAGCAGTGGATCTCGGCCTGAACGAGGAAGACGAACGGGGAGGTGCGGGTGCGGCTCGTCCCGTCGCTCCAGGCCAGCTGCGTCATCACCAGGGCACGCTGCCTACCAGGGCCAACCAACCGGGGCGCCGTACAGTACAGGGCAGCGTGGGCCGTGTGGACCTTGTCGACGAGTCGCTCATGGGCTGTTCCGGCGTGCAATCCAACAGAGGTTTTGGGCCCATTTGGCCTGTAAGGCGGTTGGACAAGCCCAAGCAGATTCCTCCAAAAAAAAAGGGTCTCCATGTTGGTAAGTATTGCCAGGTCAGCTGGCAGCAGAATCAGGAGATGAGGATAAGCCTATCCAGAGCAGGCCACGTGGCACACTCCCTATGGGTCTCTCGGGCATCTTCGCGCCATGCGAGGCGGCCACAACCTCCCAAACAAATCCCAAAATCCTCAGCACGATACGATTCCACCGAATTAAGTTTGTGCACGTAGTACGCACTGGGACACCAGTGAGCAACACAACAGCCAGTGCGCGCGCCATGGCCTCCCTCGCCGCCGCCGTCTCCGTGCAGCCCGTGGCCGTGAAGGGCCTCTCCGGCAGCTCCATCTCCGGCAGGAAGCTCGCCGTCGCCAGCAGGCCGTCGTCGTCGGCCCGCGCCGCCTGCCGCTCCACCCGCAGGGCCGCCGTCGTGGCCAAGTACGGCGACAAGAGCGTCTACTTCGACCTCGAGGACATCGGCAACACCACCGGGCAGTGGGACCTCTACGGCTCCGACGCTCCCTCGCCCTACAACCCGCTCCAGGTGATGCTTCCATTTCATCCAATTTCCTGCAGTTATTCTTCCATACTCTCGTAAAAGAAATCGTTTAGGACAATGATATGGGCTGTCAAACCTAACTTTAACCTCTTATTTTTCACGTCACCAGAGCAAGTTCTTCGAGACGTTCGCGGCTCCGTTCACCAAGAGAGGCCTGCTGCTGAAGTTCCTGCTGCTGGGCGGGGGCTCCCTGCTGGCCTACGTCAGCGCGTCGGCGTCGCCGGACCTCCTGCCGATCAAGAAGGGACCGCAGCAGCCGCCGCAGCCGGGCCCGCGCGGCAAGATCTAAGCTCATCGACCAGCTCCGGCCTCCATTTGCGTTGCATGGTCTAGTAGTAGCTTGCTTTGTACTGCTAGCTCCCGGTCGGTCGCACTCTCAACTCGCCATGGATCATCATCCCTGCCTGTTACGCTGTTCATAACTTTGGTATATTTGTGATGCTGATATTGTGTACTCTTTTGGCACACAATTAAAAGAGCCTTTTAGCCGTGTGTCATTATAAAAGACCACACAATTCCTTCTACTATATACTACTGAAAAATAAAAAAATGGTGTTGCATGCCTTTGTATATTATGAGCCTAACTGCTTGGTTGGTTCCAAAACTTGTCAAGCCAAAATTATGACTTGCTAGAATGAAGGCTTGCCAAAATTAGGACAAAAAAATGTAAGAATGCAATTGGTCGAGTGCCATGACATAGTAGTGATCCTTTTTTTTCCTCTTATGAGATTGAAGAAGTTTCTAGTGGTTTTGCCATGTTTTTGACCATAAATATTGGTGTGCCAATTTTTTTGGTAATGAACCAATTAATAGCCAAAGTTTATAGGTTTGTCTTAATTTTATTGAAACCCAACCAAGCAGGCCCCATATCAACCAAGTACATATAGTATAGACAACTTTATTACAGATATTTTAGAGAAAAATATCCATGAATACATCCACAGTTGTGTTAAATTTATTTTATATAAAAAATCGTATCGTCGCCCATCTGTAGATATATTTACTTCTTCATTGAACAGGGTAGATAAATGTGGGCCCTAAAATTGCCACGCCACAAAAGAATGGTGATCAACATGAACATGAGGCTACACAATTATATAAATCTTAGGTCGTGTTTGGCGCCGCTTTAGCTCTAGCACCATGGAAGCCGCTTCAGCTCTAGCACCGTGGAAGCTGGAGCTAAAGCATCAAAATTATGACTCCACCTTTAGAGACTCCACTACCTAGAAAATTACTAAGGCATTGGAGATAAAAATTTTTGGGGTGTCACATTGGATATGTCGGAAGAATGTCGGGAGGGGTTTTTAGAAACTAATAAAAAAACAAATTACATAGCTCGTCAGAAAACTGTAAGACAAATCTATTTAGCATAATTAATCTATCATTAGCACATGTGGGTTACTGTAGCACTTAAGGCTAATCATAGAGTAACTAGGCTTAAAAGATTTGTCTCGCGATTTTCAACCAAACTGTGCAATTAGTTTATTTTTTTATGTACATTTAATGTTACATGCATGTGTCCAAAGATTCGATGGGATGGATGAAAAAATTTTGAATGGGGAACTAAACAGGGCCTAAGCATTATGTTTTGCATCCACACGAAGAACTATGTACCATCACAAATGAGCAGGCTACATGGGACATGCCGCTACCTATGTGCTCTAGGAGCAACTAAGGTCAGTCTCAATAGAGTTACGTTAGAGTTTCATACACATTAAATATGTTGATGTGATACTGTATTAATGGAGAGAGATGATAAAGAGTTTTATAGGAGTAGAGAGAGTTTCATCTCTACGAAACTCTTCTGCACTGTTTCTAAAATATATATGTGTTAGAAACTGGGTCATAAAACCCCCACTAAAGATGGTCTGACAAGCTTTTTACGAAAAGTTAGAAATAGTTTCACCAGGCTAATTTATTAGAAGAAAAGCTACATGACTTTGATTTGATTTGGGGGCTTGGAAAACAGCATGCTACACTTTGCCTGTGTTCCATTGATGCACAAGAGCTTAATGGTCATGGGGATTGGGTGTATCCAAGTAACCCTAAGAGGAACCCACACCCCTTCTTTTATAATGTTGCGTCGTGCATGTTGGATTTGTACTTGCTTGCCCTACAGTGGTTTTATCAGTTCTGCATTGTTGTTGTACTTCTCTAGCTGTCATTTATCTTTAGGTGGGAATTTATTGTTGTGATGCTTTTATAATTAGTTGTTGCATATGTTGCCTTTTCTTCTCTACTAATATACGTCCAGCAATTTTTTGTCAATTTGCTGCTCGAAAGAAAAAACTGGGAGCCTAGGACATAGCTATGCAAAACTCCACTTGCTAGCTATTGTTGTACAGCTCCAAAATTTTATACAGCTCTTGCATATGAACCAGAAAGATTTGGTTGAAGCCCTCTCTCACCATTCGAAGCTAACCTTGTATGAGCCTTCAAGTGACCAAGTAATGCTTTGCCAAAAAAAAAAGAACTGTTCTTTTCTTTTGTGAACTCCTTGTATTCCACTCCGAATTTTACAGCTTTCTTCAATCGGCAAATAAGAGCAAGAAGCAAAGAGGCAAAGTGATACTAAGAAACATATGCTGAAGAAGGGATGTGAAGGATGCCGTTGTGTCATCTTCCTAAGCTTGGAGGCAAACATCGTTTTGTAGTATGGTTACATACATTGCAGCTGAGCGTCGTTGCAAACAATCAAGCAACGAGCATTCAGCAGCCCGTGAGCTTCGTGCGTGTATTATCATCATGTTCAATTGTCACGATGCATGCATGGCTGTGGTCTGTGGGAGAAGAAAGGTTGCCGGTGGTGGGGCAGCTACGAACGAGCTTCGCGTCACTGTCGACGGACGAAACCAAAAGAGGCGCTACTACCAACAAGCTGTCACGTGGAGACCACCCCGGCCGGCGGCCCCCGGCGGCGGAGGAGCTGCTGCCCTTTTTGACCACACCACTCTCATTTGCAACGTACTACTACTACGTAGCTTTTTGCCCCCATATTGCCACGGGAATTAATGAACGATGATGATTGCGTCCTCTCTTTTTTTTTACAAATCCTATTTAGCACGACTTCAAACGTGTCTGACTACTCAGATCATTACATTTTAGCTTTTCTAGATATATTAGTTTTACTGTACATCTAAATATATTAAAATACCTTATGATTTGGGGAGAGCAAAATAAAAGAGTTATAAGCTCTATATGGTCGATCTTAGGCCTTGTTTAGATGTGAAATTTTTTTGGATTTCACTATTTTAGCACTTTCGTTTGTTTGTGATAAATATTGTCCAATCACAGACTAACTAAGGTCAAAAGATTCGTCTCGCGATTTACAATCAAACTGTGTGATTAGTTTTTTTGTTTTCGTTTATATTTAATGCTTCATGCATATACCGTAAGATTTGATGTGACAGAGAATCTTAAAAAATTTTTGGATTTCGGAGTGAAGTAAACAAGGCCTTATGCACACAAGCTTTTTGCCCCATTCCATGTTGGGCGTGGCAGTGTGAAAGAAGAGGGAGGACCCTGGCGCTGGCGCAACCAACCGCGGTTGCAGATACGGATCCAATGATAGATGGCGCAAAACCGGTAAGTATTAGTTAGGAAACGATGAATTTGATGAAATTGGAGTTGGGCACCATGCAACGACAATGATATGGAACATTGAGATTGTTTTATTTGGGGAGTGAGACCCGCCTAACGAACAAGTTCTTTCACCGAGATTACATGGATATTTTCTTTTGGTAACATAAAAATGGACACAAGTATGCCCAGCTATTGATTATTCCTGAACTATGTATTGTTGCAAGCTACCCATTTCAATTTTAGCAGATTCCAAAGTTGTTAGAGGAGTTACTACAATCTGAGTTACTCTTTTGATGAGGATTGATGACATTTGAGTTAGCCGTCATGAGAAAGCATGTGCCCAGCCCCTACACATCACATGGGCCTTTACGGTTGGGCCTTTTTAGCCGGTTTTACAAGGTTCTACACTAGTGCCAGGAAAAACAACATAAAAAAAAGTATTAGCCATCTTGAGATGACCACCAACAGATAAGAACCTGTACAGTTTTGTCTTACATAATTATTATTATACGTTGATTCATCAATGACGAGCGTGGACGTTGTCTATACTTTGCTTGCTGTGGCCTACCTCTCATTATACATGACGGGCCATTTCATCGTTTTTATTCTCGTTGATTGGTGTGAGGACCATTAAGCTCTTATGTATCATCATCTGACGTTCTATAGATATCCTTTCCTCATAACCATATTTCAAAGTGCATGTTTTCTATTTGGAAAGTCGTTGACTGATCAATGACAACAAAATAAGTGCATCTTTCTCCTTTTGTCACAAAAGAAAACATGACTTTTTAGGATCTTTAGGCTAAATTAGTGCACAATTGAAACTTTAGATTTCACCTAAACATATACACTAAGAAATTACATAATAGAGTTACTTTCTAAACCATGAATTTAGATAATTTTGTCAATTTTTTGGAGTTTATTTAAGGCTAAACATGATAACTTAAGACTCAAATATAGCATTACAGAAATAATTCTACAAAATTACAATAATTATGTTGGCACGTACGTACAATCAAGTTATGTTTACTTTCTAGCATATACTTGAAAATTTTGAAGACACGTAGATTATTTGTTTGGATCGACCAAAAGTCTTTTCAAAAAAAAAACATACGTGTTTTACTTTTACACTATTGGTGGTGGCTTGACTCAACTGCTCAGTGCTCAGGCACCTTGCTCGCCCGCGCGCAGCACGGCAGCACGCAAGCGACGGCGCGACGCTCCACCGCTCTCCGCTCGATCCCTCTCTTCTCCCATTTCGCAGGCGACGGCGCGACGCTCCACCGCACCGCGAGGCAAGGTCCCTCTTCGTTGAGCTCGCTGCTCGGGGTTCGGGGCGGGTTTGAGTATCTGATTTCGGGTGCGGGTACGCGGATGCTCCACCCGCCCCCGACCCGCTCCGTTGCCATCCCGTGCCGTGCTCACCCCCCTACCTTTTCTTCTCCGGTTCACCACCCCCTCGTGCGCTCTCCTCACTCTCACTCAGCTCTCTCTTTCTCTCTCGTGGGAGACGACTGGGCGACCGCCGGCGCCGACCGTGCTCAGGCCTTCGTCGAGACCATCGCCGGCGAAGAGCACCCACCAGGTATGCGCACTTCTTGTCTTCCCTTCCAGATGCGCGAAACCGAGCACGCAAACCCTAACTTAAGCTATTTGGCTATTTGCAGCTGGATCTGATCTAATTACAGGTGCATACGCGCATTATGCCTACTAATTTCGATTCCTTGCAAAAATTGTCGGCTGTATTTGTGTACACCCATGCCATTTACTGGGTCCGCCTCTGATCCCGAGCAACCGTGTGTGTTTACAGTCAGAGATGTCTTCAGTTGGGAGCAGCCCTGGCACCAGGGCGGCGAATGGTGCCGCTGCCATCAGTGCTGCCGCGACGGCAGCAGGCTCAGCCGACGCCAGATTCCACTCCCAACTACTACAGCAGGACAGGGTACATACACTATATACCACTTGTTGTTCCATGGGCGGATGCAATCGGGCTTGGGCTTTAGCTGCAGCTTTTGCCTTGCATGCTTTAGATATGTGGACGACAGGATCAGTACCGGAATTTTTAGTCGGCCTTGACGACCTAGATTGGCAATTTGGGCCAGCCTTTGCTTACTCAGTACGAATTGTACTGCCCTGCAGTGGTTATGACTTGAAACTGGGCATCTTTACCAGCAATAATTTGGCTTCAGTACTATATATATGCTTGGTTGCTTCTGTCAGATAATTTATTTAGTTGGATTTTGCTTTTGCTATGTTGTAATGCACACGTTTTGCACTCCTTATTTTGTTTTCAGTTCCAGAGGCTTTTGTGATATCATTCCTCCAGAGAATGTATATACTAATAAGTTCTTGATTTTACCCCTCGATACACTCCCACCCATTTGATGTTGAAGTAGGGGCAAAAAGCTTTTACACCTGGGATAATCCTTGCTTTATGATAAAAATCTTTTTCCATGTGAATACTTTTGGATTTTTGTGAAACACTAACATTTCGTATGTTCTATTGTATGATTCCTTTGATGCTTATTCTTATGCATTTTTTCTTCCCACAACACAATGATAATAAAAATGTTTTTTTGTATACAAAGTATAGATTACTGCTCCTTTGAAATTTCGTTGTCATGTGTTTTCTTTTATTTCTGTGGTGACAGCTAAGTTATTTGCTTGGACTAACACACGCTTCTCTACTCTAAACAGCAAAGTAGATGGGCTGGCTGCTTTTCAGGTTTATCATGTTTCGGATCGCAGAAGGGCGGGAAAAGAATTGTTCCTGCAGCACGTACTTCTGATGGGAATGGATCAAATGCTCGTGGAAATGGTCAATCTGGTGCCAATTCAAACCAAAATATGCCTATGAATTTATCTCTTCTGGCTCCACCATCATCACCAGCATCCTTCTCAAACTCTGCCCTTCCTTCGACTGCTCAATCACCGAATTGCTTTCTGTCTGTATCTGCAAACTCTCCTGGCGGTCCAACGTCTAATATGTTCGCTGTTGGGCCATATGCTAATGAACCTCAACTTGTCTCGCCACCTGTCTTCTCAACTTACACAACTGAGCCATCCACAGCACCATTGACCCCACCACCTGAACTAGCTCATGCAACAACGCCTTCTTCTCCAGATGTTCCATATGCTCGATTTCTTTCTTCTTCTATGGATATCTAAACTGCCAGCAAGGAGCATAACATGCCTTTCTTATCAACAGCCTATTCTGGTGGTTCAGGACTCCAGGCATCCTACCCACTTTACCCTGAAAGCCCTTGTAGCAGCCTCATCTCACCAGCTTCAGTAACTCCGAGGACTGGTCTATCCTCACCTATACCTGAGCAAGAGGTTCCTCCTGCCCATTGGAAGACCTCTAGGTCCGCCTGCGACACGCCATACTTCAGGGCTTCACCAATTCCTGAGCAAGAGACCACTGCACAATGGAAGACCTCTAGATCTGCTTGTGACACACCGTATGCCAGGAACTCACCAACCAATATTTTTGGTCTGGATTCATCTACCCCGAGAAACTATATGCTAGATAGCAATTTCTTTCGGCCAGCGGCATCTGCTCAATTCTACCTGGACCAGGCTCAGCAGACGTTTCCACATAATGGCGGGAGGGTTAGTGTATCCAGGGAGAAGCAAGATGCCGATGAAATCGAAGCTTACAGAGCTTCATTTGGGTTTAGTGCTGATGAAATTGTCCAATCTCAATCTTATGTGGGGATACCAGATGCGGTTGATGAGTCATTCAGTATATCACCATTTGGAAACAATGCTCCTGCTACTGAGATATGCCCATTTAGTGATCTGCCTAATGAGGTTCAGAAGGTGGATAAATCATGTGCCTACGCTAAAGATGGCACAAGTCCAAAGAAATCAGCAAACCAACTCTCCATTGATTCTCCAAATAAAGTTCTGCGCTTGGACGTGTTCAAAGGTAACATTGGATTTTTCTTGGTACTGTGTGAAATAATAATCTGCTGAATTGAAATACATATTGTAGGCTGATTTGTACACCCAGATTTTAATAGTAACAAATTTGTTATGGCCCTACTATTGTTGTGTTTCTGTTTCCACATGCTTATTGTGTTTCTGTTCTCAAATGGCAGGAACAAAAGGAGGTCATCAGTCTGAGGACGAGGGTATTGTGAAAGATGGTCATCCTTTCAGAAGGACAACAGATGAAATATCTCTAAAACCCATAGAAGTAAGGAAGAAATCTCTTCCTGGCCATTCTTGCTCAGATGCAGAAATCGAGTACAGAAGGACAAGGAGTTTGAGGGATGCCAATGGTGTTTTATCGCGGCGGAGTGCATTGGCAAGACAATTGCATTAATAAGTCACTAGTATGCAGGGTAATTTCATAGTTCATGTAGCCTAATGTGCATTGAATTCGAGCTGTCATTAGAGTGATCTGTAGCCGAAGAGTAGCCTTTATCGTATATGAGGATTATATTACCAGTTTGTGTTCTAGATATGTGATGATGAGCTTGTACTCTGTTTGAACTCCAAGATCCTCTTTGTAGACACTCCAATCGTTCGCAGGAGCAGTGAAATGAAATATCGTTGGTACATTATTACAGGAGTTGTGTTTTGGTCTTACTGATGATGTAGGCTGTGTTTGAATTTTGCAGCCTGCTGATTGGGAATCTTTGTTCTTTTTATTTGCATGTCAGCAAGACAGCAACTTGTGTAACACAATCAATCTGACGTCTAGGTTCTTATATATATACGCAAAGAAAGCAACAGCTGGTCGACGTCAAGAATATTTTGAACTGTTTTTCACTTGTCGATGATTATTATTTATTCTGCTACATAAAAAAAACTTTTGACACATCTGCTGCTCCTCTGACGTAACGGAGAGACGTCACCTTTGCCGTTCAAACTAATCGGCGCCAACGCTCCTCCCGGCATGAGTATATTTGTTTTAGGTCTTGTTTAGTTCCAGAAAATTTTGCAAATTGTTTCGGATTTCCCGTCACATCGAATCTTACGGTACATACATGAAACATTAAATATAGACAAAAAAATAACTAATTACACAGTTTAGCAGTAATTTACGAGACGAATATTTGTCAAATACAAACGAAAGTGCTACAGTGTGCGTTTTGACAATTTTTTTGAAACTAAACAAGGCCTTAGTCTTCTATGCAATTTTGTGGAAGGCGCTCAAGAATAGCATTTTCAGCAAGGGTAGCATTAGAAGAGGCTGTCATGAATAATGAAGATACAAGTATAAAAACAAAGTGAATATGAAAGCCAGGGCTTGGTTTCGGTGATAATGCTTACGCTTTAAGAATTTTTCGCGTTTATTAGTCGATTAGATGTTACATTATCGTTAGGCAAACGTTTGCTGTGGTTTTGGTGTCTTTTTAATTGCATGCTGCTGCTTATGTTAAGTAGTAGTATCCATCCTCTGTCATCCTGTTACAAATGATCTGTTATTGTTGTTTTGTAATGGGCCTGTTTGGTTCCCTTCATTAAAACTTAGCTACTAAAACTATTTTAGCTACTCTTAGGTAACTAGTGGGACTAAAGTATTTTATCTTCTTTTTAGTTAGTGTGTTTGAAAGTTTAGCTACTAAAGTGACTAAAGTTTAGCTGACTAAAATTTAGTAAGGTGAACCAAACAGGCCCATTGTAAATAAAGGACTAGAATTTGTAACAATATAGGAAGTCATAAGGAGTACCCCTAGCATTGTCAAGAGAGAGAAGCTCAATTGAACATGGCGTTACTAGAAAAATACAGTCGTTTCCCCTCCTTATCTTTTGAAACCATAATACAAGTACAAATCCCACAGGCCCGTCACTGAGCGCCATCTCATGATTATGATCTTATAATTACTTCATGTAAACATGCCAAGACCTCACATTGGCACCCTTAATCCGGAATGTGATGCATAGTCCTTTGGACATCTGTGCTATGTACAAAGTTTCTTCCGAAGGCTCTGTGGCAGCATGATCCATCTATCCTCATACCCCTATAGCAGCTAGTGTCTAGCTATTGGGCTTCTTGTTCCACCCAAATTCTCAAGGTATGAAAACCTCTTGGTTGCAACTGATGACATCTTTGTCAGCTTTGGACCGTTACCCTCCTTGCCATATGTTCTGAGGTCTTGGTCCCGTGGGCCCACGTAGTCACATAGCATCGGCGATACTGGTTCCATTCTCCTCATCTTCTCTACCTCAGCCTTAGCATCCGAGACAACCTTGTCGGTGTCGTCTGAAGTTAAACTGGCGATTATCATTGATTCTGCGTTCTTGGGATCTTGTGTGGCCAAGTCCGCATTGAGAACATCTTCGATTCGAGACATGACTGTGAAAGCTAAGCTCTCCAGAGTCCTGGAGTAACTCTCCAAAATGGCAAGGCCAACATCCTGATGAAGAAAAAGGGTAGAAGGGAGGTATGCAAATTATGCGAGTAAACAAAGCACTGTGGCGTATCTGAAAAGGCAATGTTAATTCTGAATGCTTTCTGTACCTTGTTGCATTGGATTTTGCTTATGTCTAGGGACGACTGGGCGATGCCAGGAAATCTGTGCTTGATAAGGAGAAGAACATTCTCTGCCCTCCCTTCAAACATTCCCCTCTTCTCGTGACTGACGTTATGCCCCCACGACAATTTGCTGTCCTTGTGGGTCATTTTCTTCTGCCAGATGACTACTGAGGCTTCGACTCGGTTCTTCAGATCAACAATGTTGTGTTCATCCGACAAGTCTACAGAGCGTAGAAGTTCTTCAGGGTCAAAATAATCGTCGGTTATAAGTTTGTACATTGAATCTCCAAGGGTGGACTTCCCATTCTAGCAGACATATAACAAGAGAAGTTATAGAGTTATATTGTTAGAGCTGTTGTAAACAGAATATGGCAAGGCGGTTAGCAGACTGGTCTTATGGATCACCTTTGGTAGGGACTCCGTGTATGATTCAGGAACCTCCATTTCCATGAGAATGTTAGCATTGATAGCCATTGCTGCCTTCAGCACCTGTGCAACAAGTTCCTTCTGGTTCTGAAGCCATTTCCTGTATGCATCTGAGAGCCCATTAGGAGGAACCCTGACAGTTGGGAGCCACCATTTGTCGTCCTGCCTCGGCATGTTTCCCTTCCCCGATTCATCTGAATCTTTCTTCACATACCAAAACTCCTGCTTACCCTCGAAACTGTCAAGGTATTCCTATTCCACAGGAGACATATGCAATGCCACAAGTTAGAATTTTAGATATCCATCCCTCTGAAGTCTGAACTGTTCAGTTCAGTAAATTATCAAGATAGAGCATGCCCGTGCTTACAAGGAGCATTGCATCGAGCTTGCGCAACGCAGGGATGTTCATTTGTAGATCCTGACGCTGCTGAGTTATCATTATCTGTTTGACATGAAAACGCGTCAATTTAAGTTGGTTAACGCAGTGGTGTTTAACGCTGTATTGTTGTATAACGAATTGGAAATGAAGCTGAATACTTGAATAGTACAGCAACAGCAAGTACTGAAATAGGGGGATTTTTTTTACCTCCATGCAGGTCCCATTCTCGGCGACCTGCCGCGAAGGAACAAATTCAACAATGTGATCGGAGACGGACAAAAGCCAGTCGATCTCCTTCGTCCACCGCGATTTCTGGTCGGCGGCCATGGGCTGCAGACGACGCTGCTCACCAAACACAGAAGCTGAAAAGATGGCATCGCGAGAAAGAACGGGCAGTTGATCAGGGTTTCCACTAGAAATTGGGCAAAAGCTCAAATTGTGGAATTGCAGAAGGAAAAAAATGATGTTTAGAAAAATAAGGAAAGAGAGGATTCTTGGGTGGGGAATAAAAAAAGAAAGGGGGATTACCTGCAAGATTAGTGATGGCGTTGGACAGGGCAAGAGCAGAGGTCACCCCTTTGCCGGTGCCGGACATGTCCTCCCCCAGCAGCAGCTTGGAGAACTTCTCCCTCACGATCTCCGCATCTGCAACCCACAAACGCGAATCATTTCTCCAACAAGATTGCAATTTGCAGCAGCATAACGAGCGTTGGTTGATGGTCCAAGAACAACCGTCACCTGAGGGCGGGCCCTCGTGCCGGACCGGCTTGGGCGGCACCGCGAGCGAGGACGAGCTACCGGCTGCCCCCTTATCCGAAGGGCCACCGGCCAGCGGCGGCGGAAGGTCAACGGACAGCCGGCTCCCCTTGGACCCGCAGCTCCTCGACAGCGCCCGCCTGGTGCAAGGCTGCCCCGGCGCCGGCGCCTGCGACTGCGCCTCCATCGAGGAGGCGTCCGTGCCGTCTGAGGCCAGCGAGAGCGGCGACGACGACGACGCCGACCTCCGGCGCCTGAACGAGAACCTTTCGAGGCCGTGGCCGATCTTCTGGAACGGCCGGGCCATCACGAGCGCATGGCTGGCACGCGCGCGCCCGCTACGGCATCCGCAATGTCAACGTGGCGCCTTTTCTTTCTTGGCAGAGAGAGAGGGAGGGAGGCGGTGGGCGCGCGGTGGCTGGCTAGATTTCGGGGACGCTGTGTATGGGAGGTGAGGAGAGGGAGGGGCGGAGGGAGGGAAGCACAAGCTCGGGGCGGGCGTGCGATCTGCTGGAAGGCTGCGGTTGCTGTTCGTGTTCGTGGGTGGCAGGCGGAGCAGAATGTGGTTGGTTTCTCGGCTTTGCTTTGCCCCACGCCAAGCTTGGAAAACGGCAGCGTTCCCGGCATGCAGCGCCAGGCTTTTTTATCGTGCGCGGCCGCCGGACTCCGTGCGGTCCGGCTGGCTGGCCGCCAAATATAAAGAGCACTGAGCACGGACGCCTTGATAGCACAGCACGGCGCCACGGCCTGCGAAATCTTCCGCTGCTCGTGCGATAATGGCAGGAACCGTGCCGTGCATGGTGGCGTTGGCCTCTCGTCCTGCTTGCGCTTGGCCCAGCTCTTAATCGGTGGATGAGTACAAATTCCTCATTGCCGTTACTTTTGCCTTTTGAAGAACGTTAGTTGAAACCATAATATAGCAGTAAAAAGAAGCCAAATTCTGTAAGGTCTTGATGGAGTGGATTGAAATGATACTCTAATCTACTTTAACATATATATAAATTAAGATAGATATATACGTATCCAAACAAGACAGTTTCCTCAACTAGGAGCTGGTAAATTTCAAGGTCGTAAGGAGAGCTCAAATTAGTTTGGTTGGTTGCCGCAAAAACTCTGAATCTCTGCCTCGCCACCTTAATTTTTTTTAAGTTGCTCCTACCGTTCCAAAATAACTAAAGTTTGAGGTTTATTCTAAAATCAAACAATTTACCTTTTGTCTGCAAAAAAACCAATTTACCTTCGATCAAAATTATAAAGAACACCATCATTTATGGGACTAAATAGGTGCTGAAGTTTGGTTTATGCTGCTGCTTATGCTAATTTGTGTGAGAAGCATCAAGAGACGGTGGTTTTGTGCGCAGCACATTCCACTCGTTAATTTAGAATCAAACAATCCACTCGTCAATCTCGTGCATTTTATTCATGTTCTCGTGCCCCTGTCACGGCCCAGACAGGTACAGCCCGGCAAAATCATGGGACGAGCCAAAAAAAAACTGGGCTAGGCCAGGCAGTGCAGGAGAACTCGAAAAAACTGGGCCAGACATGTCATCCGTCCCGGCCCGACCCGTGCTTGAGCCCAAACTCCCGGAACCCGATCTCCAGGTCCGCGGCGGCGACGAGCAGCTCGGCCGCCTGCGCGGGCTCCAGTATCTCCACCGCCCGCTTCACGGTGCGCAGCCGCAGCGCGTCCGCCCTGTCCAGCACGGCCCTGGCCGTGCGCACGAGGCCGGCCACGTCGAGAAGCCCGGACCCGTCCGCCGACGGAGCGGCCACGACGCCGTGGCCCTCCTGCACGAGCGCCATCTCCCGCGCGAGCGCGTCCTCCTCGGCCACCGTGCGGCGCTGCAGGTCGTCGACCTGCGCCAGCTGCGCCGGGGTGAGGTCGCCCAGGTTCCCCGACCGCACGCCGAGGAGGAGGTCCGGCAGCTGCGCCTCGAGGCGGCGCCCGGACTCGGTGTAGAGCAGGTGGACCAGCGTGGTGGGCCGCCACCCGGCGAGCCAGTACGCGGCGCCGCGCTCCGCGGGGGTGGCCCACGGCGCCGACAGCGTCCACACCGGGTCCAGCCCCGCGCGCGCCGCGCAGTAGGATTCCAGGTGGGCCACGAAGCGGCCCACAAGAGCGGGGAGCTGGGCCGCCGCGTCGTCCGACCACCGGGCCGACGCCAGGTCCCGGCGCAGCGAGCGCAGCCCGCGGAACCAGAGGTGGAAGCGCCGGGTCGCCGCCTCAAGCTCCAGCTCCATTCCCGCCGCCGGCCGCACAGGCAGGCAGGCAGGCAGGCGCGCGGCGGGAGGTGTGTCAACGACGACGACGACGACGACGACGAAGAAGCGTGGGCGGTGGGATTTATAGGGTGCGGCCGTGGAGTGGAGGCGATCGGACGACGGACGGACGGCTGCGGGCTGAGCGTATGAGGTGTCGCGAGGTGGCGCGCATGCAGGGGGCCATGTGTGCCACGAGCACTGGCCGTGTGGTTCTGGACGGCGACGCCGTCACGCCGGCGACGCGCGGGTGGGCTGGGGTGACATGTGGCCCGAGGTGCCAATGGGTTTACCGTCTACTGTAGAGGTGTCGCGACGCGCCGACTGGTTGGTCTGGTCCCAGGGGTCAGCTGTTTTGTTGATGACGCGAGGTGACGGTGACGGTGACGGTGACGGAAGAGCTACTGGTGGCCTTGGAGCGCAGAAGTTTGGGCTGTCATTTTTGGGTTGGATCCCATCGCATCCCATCTGGATGCCTGCAGATATTTTGCACTGGACGACGGTATTGAATCATGTGTGTTACTGTTATTGCACAAGCTCAAAAAAAAGTGTGTGACTGTTCACTCAGGTTTGCTGGAAACAGGAGAGTCATCTCGGCCTCATCTTGTTTTATAATAGTTGGAGCTGTGGATAGTGCTGTCTGCTAGTGCTGTGCTGTGCTCCCAAGATCAGGTTTCTGAATTTCTACTTTCCGGTAGGTATCAATAATGGAGGTTTTATTTGCCTGGCTGCCGGCCATGGCGATCGGCCGGCGCGTGTCATTAGTAGAATCTTTGTTTCGTCCTCGCGTGTCTCGTTCCTGTCCCAGGAACCTCAAAAGCGGAGGATACGTGTATATCTTGCCAGAACACCAGCACCTTCAGAGTTTCAGACACATGATGGTGCAATGCAACGGGTGGTAGAAATCGTCGGTTCACGAGGATTACTAGTACTATTCCTGCAGTTTCACATTTACAGCAGGAGATATATATATATATATGCAGTTGTCCAGTTACGTTGACGATGCTGGGCGATGCACAAAGGTTGCATAGCAGCAGTATGCACAGCGACACAGCCTGCAGGGGCATCCCGTCTTGCCAAGTTAGCTTCCTTCCGCGGTCGAAAGCACCTCCAGCTCGGCCCACCAGAGCGGAGACAGCCTCGGCGTCGCAGCGACCGGCGAGATACCGATGGCTTCTCTCAGCCTGGCAGCGACCTCCCTCATGCTCGGTCTGTTTCTGGGATCGCTCTGGATGCAGGCACGGATCACCTCGCCGATGACTGCTAGCTCATCTTCCCTGTGAATGTGATCGCACAGTGTTGGATCCAGCAAGGAGGCTATACTCCGGTCATCGTTGGCTATGCACTCCAGAGCCTAGGAAAGAAGAAGAAATACAACGTCATCATTTGATTTTTTTTTCATCATCAATCAAGTAGAAATGATGTTTCATCGATAGCGTCGTCATTACCGAGCTCACGAGGGAGCGCTCGTGTCCGGGGTATGGAAATGGAAGTTTCCCTGAGATGATTTCAAGCAGTAGAACACCGAAGCTATGTACATTCCCTGCTAACCCAGCGGACACCTGTTCTTGGTGATGGTCGAGCTCGCCATTCGTCGCCGTTTTGGCTTCAGAAATCACTTCATGCCAAACGCTCATGTCCGCTATCTGCAGGAACAACTCAGGTCTCAGGGTGGATCAAGTTGCAGTTCCTTCACACTGATGCTAACACAGCATGGTTGTTGACACCAAGAGGTTTCAAAATTTGGTAAAACTCAGGGAGTGATAATATGAAGTTGGGTAGGACAAACAAAAGAAAAGAAAACATTAACCAAGACTAGCTTATAGCCTTATGGAACTGGGATGGGAGTGTGTACCTTTGCAGCACCATCTTCAGATAGCAGTATGGAACTGGACTGAAGATCAGGGTGCACCACAGGAGGGCTGAGCTCATGCATGTGCTGGATGCAGTATGCTAGTCCCATGATAATCCGCATCCTACCTCGCCAAGCGATGTGCTCAAAATCCTCAGCTGCAACAAGTTTGCAGAATTGTTAATTACTCGTACACAATATTTACAGAGCTACATGTACAGTTCAATGGTATGGTTGAATTAGCAAGAACAGTTTCTATATACCATGAAGACTCTCATGAAGTGTCCCATTCGGCGCGTACTCGAGCACCATCATCCTGGTGAAAGGTTCCTCCTCCTCACAGAAGCCAAGCAGATTGATGAAGTTCTTGTGGTTTATTCGCGACAGGGTGTCTATCTGCTCAATTCATCATTAAAGTAATTCAAGCTAATATGCAAATACACAAACTCAAATGGGTGTGTTGTTCACATATATCTAAATAAATGGGCCAAATTCTGATGATAACCTTTCTCCTGAAGCAGGTCTCTGAATGCTCTGACCACTCCTTGCTCGATGTAATCATAGTGGACACCACGGCGATCTCAACCCCAGTTGACAAAGTTCCCTTGTAGACGGTGTAGTGTGGGTAGCTCGCCACGATGTTACTGAAGTCCTCACAGGCACGTTCCAGCTCTGAACGCTGCAACTTTGGTACTCCTGATGAAGCAATGAGAATCAGCTGGGTTAATTGCAACAAGCAGCAGCTTAAGTTGTACTAGATATCTGAACAATTCAGACAGCAAAGTATCAACTGAATCTTCCATCCTATTTTTTTTCCCTTGCAAGTAGTACAGATTTTTTTTAAAAAAAAGGGGGGATGTAAAATAATTTTGAGCACATATATGAAGGAACTAGTAGCAAATATAGTACTCCCATACAATAGCAGTATGTATACCTGTAGCAAAGGCTTTCTGCAGCTGGCCACTGAGTCCAGTCTTCCAAGGGCCAATGGTCGCAACCGCACTCTTACGACAAAGAAGCCAGCACGCTAGTCCAGCAAGCAACAGCAGGGCAAGCGCCGGAAGAACAACCATGTAGAGCCACCTCATAGATCTCGACAAATAAGCCGCCGGCGTCGTTGGTGCCGCCTCGCTCGGATCGTTCTGCCCCCCGTGTCGACTGGGAGACGCCGCCGGAAAAGAGCCGGTTCCATGAGACGGGACATGAGCGTCGACTGGGACGCCATGAACGTTCGCAGGCAGAGGCAGCGCGGCGAGATTTGTGGTGTCCTGCTGAAGTAGTAGCCTCCGATGGCTCGGCTGCGCCGCCGGCAGATCCGCGGCGGTCATGGCAGAATGGAGGGTCAACATGACCAGCACGAGGGAACTCGACGCGTCCATCGTTCGTCGGCGTGCCCAAAGATCGGTCGCATCAGATGAGCAGATAGCCTCTACGCGCTGCGTGCCCTCCCCTGAGAAAAAAAAAGGGATATGGCAGAATCATCGGCGTCGTCAGGGCTGCATGTTTTGAAGCATTAGAGATACTAGTAGAACACTGGATAAAAAAAGAGGTGTTGGGAAATTCAGAGTTTCAGACAGCTCCATGATTGATCGCATCGCGTCACCGACGACAACTGATCGAAGAAACATGATTGATGAGAGGAAGCAGGGTAGATTGAGAGCTTACAGTGTGAACGAAACGAAGAGGAAGACGATGACGAGGGAAGGGTCGGAGTTGCTTCGTGGCGGTAGTAGTTGGAGGAGCCAATAACACACACTTTTCTTTGTTACCAGTGACAAAGAAAAAATGGGGGACTGCTTTGCTTGATTGAGATTAACGACTACTAGAGCGAAACCGGCAATCCCGTTGCTCGTCGCAGTTGCAGTTGCGGACAGCGTCACAGTTTTGTCAACGAAGCGTTCAATAACTGGGGCTGGGGGAATAAAGAACAGCACCCGAGGGACGGAGCCCACTGCCCACCGCTATCGTCTATCGATCTCGTCCATGGCACGGCTCGCGTCGTGTCCGTCCGCACTGGCACGTAGCTCCTTGTCATGGCGCGCCGCCACGGACGCGTAGCGTTTTTTTAGAAAATCGCAGCTGCCGTCGTACTGGGGCGCCGGCCGGCAAGTCAGCCACGTGAACGGTGAACCTAGAGTGCGTAACGAACCAGAAACTAGTCCAGAATCTGCGTCGCAGTCGCAGCTTGCCCGAAACAAAGACCGCGCGTGCAAAAGCAAGAACCCACCGGGCCGCGCTCGCCGAAAACTTGTCCGTGACTAGCGCCGCGACGACGGCGACCTTGGGGACGGGATGGACTCGAGAACCCATCGATTTCGATTTCGATTTCGATTTCGATTTCTAGCGGGGTTTGCGGCGCCAGAGGCCGTGCCGACGGCGCGACGCCGAACGCGGCACACCCCCCCACGCCTGCGCCTCGGCGCGCGCGGGAGGAAACGGCCGGAGGCTACTATAGCCGTTGCGGCTGGTCCCCCTGAGCAAGTCGTCGGTTTCGGCAGGCGCGCGGGGTCGAGACCGCGAGGCGCCGAGACCCCGAGGTCTGCTGCACTCTGCTACGGGGCGCGTCACGGCCCACGAGCACTAGTGAGCAGCCAAGCTAGCCAACCAAACAGGACAGGAGGCTCCGTGCCGCTGCATTCGCTTGACTTGGGGCGACGACCGCGTCACAGAATTGGTCATTCATGGCTGTTTCTTGCCCGTTGGCAGTAGAGCCAGCCAGGTAAAGATAACTGGAGTCTACACCGTCAAAACTCTTTTGTTTGCCACACATCCTGTTGCGTAGATTGGCTGCATATATTTGTTGGTAGTTGGTGAGGCTTATAATATATGATCGATCATTGTCACGGTATGGATAGAAATGGAGAGGAAGGATTCACTGGCTTGCAGTCTTGCACAAGACAAAGGCGATACTGACTAAACGTGAATGTTAGATAAGTATTCCAGCGATGACAGCGACAAACGCGAGGCATTGACTTGGAGCAGTGCTATCTCCACAGGCGACTGGTTCAACTTCAAGCAGGCTGATGATAGATAGTGGCCTTGTTTACTTCCATCCAAAATCCGAAAAAAAAATTCAAGATTTTTCATTATATCGAATCTTTGAATACATATATGGAGCATTAAATATAGACAAAATAAAAACTAATTATACAGTTTATTTGTAATTCACGGGATGAATCTTTTAAGCCTATTTAGTCCATAATTAGATAATAACTTTCAAATACAAATGTAAGTGCTACAGTGTCTCGAAAAATTCGAGAAGAAACTAAACATGGCCACACTATGGCCCTGTTTGCTTCAACTTATCTACCGAATCTACTAGTCATTCATTAGTGTTTTTCTCTCATAATAAATCAACGAATAAAACTTTTAGCCAATTTTTCAGACATGTTGTAAAGGAATCTTAATTGTTCATTCATGTGTGCATATGGACATAGTGGTGGAACTTTAGTCTCATTTTAGCCTTGTTTAGTTCATTATCAGATTTTTTTTGGCTAATGTAGCACTTTCGTTTGTATTTGACAATTATTGTTCAATCATGAATTAACTAGGTTTAAAAGTTTCGTCTCACAAATTGCAGGTAAACTATGCAATTAGTTATTTTTTATCTATATTTAAAGCTCTATGCATATGCAACAAGATTTGATGTGATGAATTTTTTTTAAAAAAATATTAGATTTTAGGTGAAACTAAACAAGTCCTTAGTAGTTGAAGTGGATGATGTCATTTTTAGATATGAAAGCCCTTTGCTCTCCGCTTCACTATATCTAATGTGAGAAGAGAGAAAGAAACTCCATGCGTGTGTGCTCGCGATGACAGCCGTGTGGCAGGGTCAGAGCGTGAAAGAAGAGGGAGCCTGACAAAGCCCTTTTTATATAAGTTAATTACGAGAAATTATTCAAGACATACGTTTTCTCTTTCTCTACTTTTTTTAGTCGTTTCAAATACTTACTGATTTATCAAGTGTACGGCCAGAGTGTGAAAGAAGAGGAAGCCTGACAAAGCCCTTTTTTATATCTAAGTTAATTACGAGAAATCACTCGAGACACACGTTTTCTCTTTCTTTAATTTTTTTAGCTGTTTCAAATACTTGATTTATCAAGTGTGTTTTTAGAGAGGTGCTTCAATGAAAGTGTGAAAGCACCCGCTGCGCCCTTTGTTTAGGGTAGGTTGCTTATTCTTATTTGTGTACTTCGTCCACTTTAAATTATAAATTCCTTTGGTTTTGTTAGATAGATAGATTTTACTATATATTTAGATATAGATTTTTTTAAAGAGCAACAAGAGGTTTGCCATGGTTTTATTGACGATAAAAAGAGCAAAAACATGATTACAAATGCATGACTAGAGTAACACCGGTGGTCCACAACTACCAATCCTGATGTGACAAAAAGAAAAAGAGAGAGAGAGAAAAAAAAGACACAACAGGTCAGAAAAAAAGGTCATAAAAAGTACCTCCAAAAAATCCAAGAGGAATGGCACAACACAATGACTAAACGCAACTAAAAACTTAGGAAGACAACTTTAAAAGAATCTGTGGTAGTATTTGTTATAGTGCCAAGTTAAACTGTTGTATATCATGCTTGCACAAAGAGAGTAGCTAGTTAGATTCGATGTCACGAAAGAATATTTAAAATTTTTTGGAATTGGTGCAACTAAAAGGCCTTATTTCTGTTTCAATCATCGGCCCAGCTTTACTGAGATGCCAATCTCGGGCATCCTCCATTTTACATGGGTTGGACCACTTGGACGGAGTAACGACCACGTGGTTCTCGCTATATTTGAACGCATGCCTTCCCGCGCGAATCGCGCACCGGCAGCGCGAAGGCGCCAGCTATGCACAGCGAATGGAGCTAGAAACCGCCGGCGGCGAGCGCGCGCGACGAAGACGATCCAAATTTAGGCGCCAGAATGACTAGAGGAGCGGTCACGCAGGAGGAGGCCGGAGGGAAGGGGGAGACCGGCTCCTCGACCTCTCCGCCGCCGCCGCCGCCGCAATGGGGTCCCCACCCCGCTCTGCGGTCATCGCCGTGGCCTTCCTCCTCCTCGCCTCCTCCGGTGAGGCGTTCTTCGACATCTTCAACTTCTTCCACCCGCACTCGGAGACCGACTACTTCCAGAACGCCTTCGAGGGCACGCCGGAGCAGACGGTGCCCACGCAGACGGAGCAGGAGGAGCGGGGCGCCGCGCCGGCCCTCGCCACGGGCCTCACCAGGGTGCCGGCCGGGGGACCGCCCAGCAAGGCTGCGCAGGACACGGTCGCGCTCCCCGCCGACAAAGGCGGCGGGGCAGTCGGCTCGTGGACCATCGTCAGCGAAAACTCCGGCGTGTCGGCCATGCACATGGTCGTTATGCGCCATGGCAAGGCCGTCATGTTCGATACCAGCACCACCGGGCGGTCACTCATGCGGTTGCCCCAGGACAACTGCCGCATCGACCCGCGCGCCAAGGAGGAGGGCACCATGGACTGCTGGGCGCACTCCGTCGAGTTCGACTACAACACCGGCGGCCTCCGCCCTCTCAAGGTTATTGGCTGCCTTAACGTTCTTGCATGCATGTGCAATGGCTCCGGTCCCAGTCTCAGGCCGGTTTTGATGGCATGCAATGCAATGCAATGCGCAGATCTTAACAGACACATGGTGCTCGTCGGGCGCGTTGGACCCGGACGGCAACCTGGTGCAGACCGGCGGCTACTTCGAGGGCGAGAAGGTTGTGAGGACCCTGAGCCCGTGCGACACCTGCGACTGGCTGGAGCAACCCAACAGCTTCGCCGAGGGGAGATGGTACGCGACGCAGGTAGCGCTCCCGGACGGCCGGTTCATCATGTTCGGCGGTCGCCGCGCCTTCAGCTACGAGTACGTCCCGTGGCCCGGGAAGTCCAACGACAAGGCCGTCCGGTTGCCCTTCTTCCGCGAGACCACCGACGACGTGGAGAACAACCTGTACCCGTTCGTGAACCTCCTCCCCAGCGGCAACCTGTTCCTCTTCGCCAACGACCGCTCCGTCATCTTCGACGCCAAGTCGAGCAAGATCGTGCGCGAGCTCCCCAAGCTCGACGGCGGGAGCCGCAACTACCCCGGGTCCGCCATGTCGACGCTGCTCCCGCTCGACCTCCGCAACGTCACCGGCGACCCGGAGCCGGTGGTGGTCATCTGCGGCGGGGCGCCCAAGAAGGCCTTCAGGAAAGGCGAGAACAACACGTTCCTGCCGGCGCTCCGCGACTGCGCCCGCATCAACCTGGCAAGGCCCGACGCGCAGTGGGAGAGCGAGGACATGCCCGTGGGCCGCGTCATGGGCGACATGCTGATCCTCCCCACCGGCGACCTGCTGCTGCTCAGCGGCGCCGCCAAGGGCTGCGCCGGCTGGGGCTTCGGCAGGCAGCCGGTGCTGACCCCGATCCTGTACTCGCCGCGCAAGGCGGAGGGCCCGCGGTTCCGGGCGCTGGCGTCGTCCACCATCGCGCGCATGTACCACTCCAGCAGCGCCGTGCTGCCCGACGCCACCGTGCTGGTGGCCGGCGGCAACGCCAACGCGGCCTACAACTTCAGCGACGTGGACTTCCCCACCGAGGTGCGCGTGGAGCGGTTCACCCCGCCGTACCTCAGCGATGATGGGGCCGCCGACAACCGCGCGGTGATCGACTTGGCGTCGTTGCCCGTGGACGGGATGCGGTACGGCGCCCCGTTCGCGTTCCGGTTCTCCGTGACCTCCGAGCCGGCCGTGGTGGAGGCCGACGTGAAGGTCACCTTGTACGCGCCGCCGTTCACCACGCACGGCTGCTCCATGAACCAGCGGCTGCTGATCCTGCACTTCACCTCGTACGTCCAGGAGGGACGGAGCTACAGGGTGTGCGTGGACGGGCCGGGCAAGCCGGAGCTAGCGCCGCGGGGGTACTACCTGCTGTTCGTCGTGGCCAAGGGCGTGCCGAGCGTCGGTGTGTGGGTGAAGGTTTGGTGAGATCGATCGGCCGATCGTTGGATTTTAATGGGATCGATCCCCGTGTGGGTTTCTTTTTCTTTTTTCTTGATCGGGTTCGGGTGGTCAACCCGTATTGTACAGAAGTGGAGAGCCAGGCTACTAATTAATTGTGTAAAGAGTAAAGTCCATCAGCGGTCCTTAAACTTGTTTGGATGTTTCATTCTGGTCCTTAAACTCGCAAAATGACCGTTTAAGTACCTAAACTTGTTCGATTGTGTCATTCTGGTCCCTAAACTTAAAAATCTCTCATATAGGTCCTCAAACTTGTTCAGTTGTGTCATCCCGGTCCCTAAACTTGTTTTTAAGTCTTATCTGGGTCAAAACAGGACGAATCTAAAAACTCTATATTGAAAAATAATTCATAACTTTTTCATATGAACTCAAATGAAGATAAACTTTATATTAAAATTGTAGGCAGCAACATGATCTACAACTTTGCAGTTGAAAAGTTTTTAAATTAAAATCGTTTAGGTTCCCAAAATATTTTTTATAAGTTTATAAATTTTAAAATTTAAAATTTAAAATTAAATTTTATAACACTAAATGACTTCAAATAAAAAAACTTTTCAACTACAAAGTTGTAGATTGTGCTGAGGACTATAACTTTGGTATAAAACTTGTCTTGATTTGAGTTCATATGAAAAAGTTATGAATTATTTTTTGATATAGAGTTGTTAGATCGCTTTGTTTTGACCCAGATGAGATTCAAAACCAAGCTTAGGAACCGAGATGACACAACTGAACAACTTTGAGGATCTAAACGGATGATTTCTAAGTTTAGGGACCAGGATGACACAATTGAACAAGTTTAGGGACCGAGATGACACAGATGAACAAGTTTGAGGACCTAAACAATCGATTTGTGAGTTTATGGACCGGGATGACACGACAGCACAAGTTTAGGGACCGGTAGTGGACTTTACTCTTGTGTAAAATATTGTTTGAGTACTCTTGCTCGGCTTGTGTGCGTCTTTTACCTAGGGATGGATAGATGTTTTTGGGATCAATCAGATTGGCCAGATCACCGCTGGATCACTATGTGATGTGTGCTGTTCTTTGTTTCCCCTTGCTTCTCACTTTCTCAGAACGTTGCGTCGTTGGTGCGCTAGTTTGAAGAACACACGTATAGTAGACTAGTAGTGGGTAGTCCACGGATTGACAAAAGACAGAAGGCGTGCATGCCGATGCCGCTGATGTTCAGAAGCTTGACAACATTGATCATTAACAAATTGTGCGGTATTCATGATAATAGTTTCAAGAAAACATCTATCTTAGTCTCAATAGTGAGTTTCATGTTATTGTTTTTAATAGTGCCATGCACGCCTTCTGTTTTTTGTCAATCCGCGGACTTGATGAAGAGTTTCATTATGTGGTTTCAAAAACGTTTAATTTTAAGACTCATAGAGAGTTGATAACTATGCCATGGCGCCAGCGGACGGATGGCCAAGTTGGTGTGCTGGCAGCTCGCCGGCCTCCTCGCGACGCTCAGCCCTTCTGATCTGTAGCCTCATCTCCGTCACTTTGTTGCTTGTCTCGCCTACGGTGATGGCAGATCTCCTCCTTTCTGTATGCATCTTCGTCTCCTTGCAACTACCAGATAGCAGAAATGTCGTGTGTGGAGCACCGCCCCTGCCCTCCACCCTCTTCGTGTTCTGTGGTAGACTGGTAGTCATTCAAGAAGGAAAAGGGCAGCGTAGTCGAAGGAGTTGAAGCAGATGCATGGCCTCCGCTCAGCAAGGTCATCAATGGATGAGCTGTTTCTGCACTGGTGTCTTCACTCGGCAAGCTCCGGAAAGCTAGTCAGTGTCAAAGATATGGATGTATATACTCCCTTGCATAATATCTCCATCAAATTTCTAGTTTTATTCAGTCCATCTGGATGAGCAATGGTGTTTCTGCATGCATTTTGTTTTTATGCTGACACATTGTTGGTACCCCAAAGAATCCGGTCATGTTTTGATCTGAATTTCTGACCTCAAATTTGGGCGTTAATCTGAATATATTCAGTTCCGAGCTTCTATTTGAAACTCTGTTCTTAATCTCATTGCCCGTCTAGTGGCCATTCATTGTGATGCAATGTTAAGCAAATTTGTTGTCCCCAAAATAGTATGTATGAAATATCCACATAAACTGTTCTGTGACTGGATGAACTTTATTCAAACAAATTCGGCTAGAAGCATATAATATCATTGTAAAAGAAAATACAGCGAACATCGGTATGCTGGCACCAATATTGCGCTTGCAGGTAGAAAGTATGCTAAAATGATATTATGAAATCGACCAAGCTGACCAATGCTCTGTGGGACGACCCATCTTTGGTAGCACATTTTTCAGCCATCTCTTTCAAGTCCTTGGCTCTGTCTCTGTACTCTTTCGCTTGCTTGTCGTCCATCAGCTTGTCAATAGCAGCTCGTATATTCCCTCTTCGTAGCTGAGTCACCACCCCAATCTCCACTCCCACCTTCCAGAAGTCACAAACATACCTGGCAGTGCCAAATTGGTCCCCAAAACACGGCCTGCATAGCATGGGCACGCCTTGGGATATGCTCTCCACGGTTGAGTTCCAGCCATTGTGCGTCAGGAAGGCGCAAATCGCTGGATGAGATAGCACCTCTTCCTGTGGTGCCCAGTAGACAATCTTACCACGACCATGTATCTCCTCCTCCAATCCGTCCGGTAGCTGTAGCTTGGCGGACTCCAAGCTACGGCTACGGACAAGGCTCGGCCGAACTGCCCAAACGAACGGGCGCTTGCTGTCTGCAAGACCCCAGGCGAGCTCAACGAAATCGGGAGCGTCCATGGCGGCGATGCTACCGAAGCTGACATAGAGCACGGAGCCAGGCGCCTGGGTGTCCAGCCAGTCGAGGCACTCGCGGCCTCCTGGCATGAGGTTGGTCTTGACGACTGACGGCGAGAGTTTATTGAGAGGACCCACGGCGAACACCGGGATGGACAATTCCTCCCTGATTTTATTCACGTTGTTGGCCTCGATGGCATCGAAGCTGTTGAGTATGAGGCCAGATGCCTGCCGCGCTCTGGCCACGACGTTGCCGACCATGCTGGCGAAGTCGTAAAGACTACTCGTGTCGATGCGTTCCAGGTCTTTCACACGGAACGGAGGCAGCTCCGGCACCGGATCGTCCTTCTTCGACTCTGCAGAGCCGGGAACAAATGAGGGTTGTGTGCCTTATTAAGCTGATGATGCCAAAATTAGTCCATGATTATCAAATACACACTGTAAGTGTTAGAGTAGCCAAACCTAAATATTTTTGTAAACTAAACAAGACGTTAACGTTATTAGGTCTTGTTCAGTTCACCCAAAAACCAAAAACTTTTCAAGATTCTCCGTCACATCGAATCTTGCGACATATGCATGGAGTATTAAATTTAGATTAAAACAAAAATTAATTGCAGTTTGTCTATAAATCGCGAGACGAATCTTGTAAGCCTAGTTACTTTAGGATTGGATAATGTTTGTAAAATAAAAATGAAAGTGCTACAATGTTAAATCTAAAAACTTTTGGGATCTAAACAAGTCCTTAAGCTGATGTCAAAATTTCTGATAGGAGCCAATTGTTACCTTGTACAGGCAGGTAGCCCTTCTCAATTAGCGTCGGGTAGGCCATGAACGTCCGGAAGCTTGCCGCGCTGTTGGTGAAGAGCCCCAGCGACGGAACGCCTAGCTCCTGCGCAGCTGCCTGCGCTGAGAACCATACTGCGTCGGTGATCACGCAGTCGACACCGCCGCTCTCCTTGTCGGCAACAAGTGCAGCTACCCTGTCCTTGAAAGGCGCCGCGAAACTGGCGTTCAGATCCATGACAACTCTCGCGATGTCCTTGGACGCCATAAGCTCCGCCGGTACATCGGCAGACAAGGACTCGAAGCGGTACTCCGTCGGGTGGTTGGCCGGATCCAGCGGCTGAAGATCGGTATGGAGAACGATAATAGCGAGGCCCCGACGGTGAAGGGCAGCGGCTAGGCGCAGCATTGGGTTTAGGTGGCCCTGGTAAGGTAACGGGAATAGCACCACGCGGCGGCCGGCATCGGCACCGCTGCTCGGCTCCATGGCATCCATGTCCACGGACTCAGTGGCGGGACTAGGATTTTGGAGCTGGGTATTCAAAATGTATGAGCGAAGCAGGGAACCCAAAAACAAATTGAATCTGAATTTAAACTTAGAGAAGCAGAGAACTAGAGGCTCAGCTTGACTCACACCTCGTTGCTGCTGGCTGCCGGCCGACGCCCGGCCTCGGCCGTCCCTGCCCCCGGCCCTACCGGCTGCCGCTGCCGCCGGCCGGTCGCCGGATCCCGACTGCAGTGGCAACCTACGGCCTGCCGCTGCGCAGTGCCAGTGCGCGGTGCGCCCTTGCCGCCACCGCTCGCGGTCGTCGCTAGACGCTGCTTCGCTGGCGACTCCGCTCCGCCGTCCGCGTCCGGGATGCGCCGTGCGCGTGCGTGCTGGAGCCGGGAGGGAGCAGGCGTGAGGCCTGGTGGTCCGGGCTGCGGTTAGAAATATGAGCTGCTGGGCCTCGTTGCCTCGTTGGGCCTTCAGGTGGCGGAGGAGAATGAGTGAACAGTGAAGTCATGCTTGTTTCACAAAAAAATAACTTTTTTAAAAATTTGACTAATAATAATAATAATAAATAATTAGTATCAGTAGATACATCTTTGAGTGCACTATTATAATAAATTTATTTGAAGATATAAATGTTGCACGTATTTTCTATAAATCTAGTCAAAGTTAAGAAAGTTTGACCAACACTATTCCATAACGTCATCTATTTTGAGATGGAGAGAGTATGTTAGAAAAAGTTCACATTATCTCTCTTAATTTTCGAAAAGTTTAAGGACGTGTTTGGTTTCTTGACCTAGAGCTGTGTTGCCTCGCTGGGAGAGGCTTCAGAGTGAGACCATGTGTTTGGTTTTCTTGCTTGGGGGTACTCGGGTTTGTGCTGTTGAGAATTGGCTCGCTTTTATGAGAGAGGGAAAACAGCTCGCCCGCCCAAGTGCGTTTCTTGCTGCGCGTGCCAGCACAACGAAGCAAGGCGTGTGTAGATCCAGTTGTGTACATCCAATTACAGAAGGAGATGCACGGACGTCACACATGCCGCTGCCTTGCTTCTCTCTCTCGGTCTCTCCCCGATCCGAATTATCCAAACCTTCTGTGCAGTGCATCTTTTTAATTAAGCTGTGCAGACTCGCGAAGGTTGCGTGGTGCTTCTCACACGCGCTCTCACCACACTGGTAAAACTTGCTCTGCGTACACGTACACGAACGTTTCCAGACACGACGCCCGCCTGTCTGGAACGATGTTACGATGGTTAAAAAAAACTTTTACCCTGTCGTGCGTCGTGGACAGTCCCTGCTGTCCACCTCTGTAATCAGACGATCCAAGGAGCCCCGGTGGAGGCGTCGACCTCATCGAGTCTCCGGTGACGACTGACGACCAGGTAAAATGCCGCGCTCCCGCTCAGCCCCTCCAGCGGGGTGCGGACAGGAATGGAGTGCGCTCGTACCCACCCCACCCACCCACCCACCCGCGAAATCCAAATGGACGGTAGCAGATCTTCTAGAAGTGGAGCGGAAACCGTGGAGAGCTATAAAAATAAAGGCGCGCGCAGCAGCAGGAGCGCTGGATCCGCTCTCCCGCAGGCGCGACGACTCGCGAGCAAATTTATCCTGTCTGTCGTCTCCCCCGGTTCGAGCGGCGCACACGGCTCGGTTCTGCTTTCGAGAAACGAGACAGCAGGTCCTCCGCACCGCACGGCGCGGCGCTGTGCCTGCCACTACCCCGTAGCGTGCGAAATGGCGGCTCCGCTTGTGCCCCGGGAAGAGGGGTTGAGGCAGGAAGGTGCGGTGGAGCAGGAGGAAGAGGACAGGTGGGCGTGCCTGCTGCCGGAGCTGCTCGCCGAGGTGCTGCGGCGCCTGGAGGCGTCCGGCGGGGAGCGGTGGCCGGCGCGGAAGGACGTGGTGTCGTGCGCCTGCGTCTGCAGGCGGTGGCGCGACGTCGCCGCCACGGTCGTCCGCCCGCTGCCTGAGTCCGGGAAGATCACCTTCCTGGCCTCGCTGAAGCAGGTGAGGACACTCCCGGAGTTAGGCCCCATCCCCTAGGTAGGTCTAGGTCTGGTGGCCGGCCAATTTGGTATCTGGGCGGCTGCACTAGATAGAGCTGTAGAAATGACAGTTTTTTGCAGGGTTTGGGGAGATTTGTAATCCAGAGCAACTAGATAGAGCTGAGCTTCCATGTAGGATTTGTGCATCCCCACATTGACTAGGAATCGGATACCGCCAAAGTGCTAAATTTGATACAATCGATATCTACAGTAATCTTGCATTTAGTTCAGGTGATAATAATGCTCGGTTAAGGTGATGGATTCGCTAACCCGGTTCATTTGCGTTGCTTTAGGAGTCAGGACCAAATGTTTTACTTACATTACATCATTCCTGTATATATGTTCTGATATTCCAAAAATTGCAATAGTTTTATGATTATATAACTATATAGGTTTGAGTTCACAATCTTGTTTGAAACATGCTGAAACCTTTTACATCAGTCTCTGGGTTTGAGCAGCTTAGCACAAATTTAGGTTTGCTGATTTTTGTAATAAGGGTTTAAATGAGTAGGTTCGTGTATCTAGTCTGGTTCTTTGTGGCAGCTCTAGCTGATCCTTTTTCGCTCCATTTCTTGTGATTTAAACAGCCAGGGCCAAAAGATTTTCCAATCCAATGCTTCATCAAACGAAACAAGAAGAATTCTTTGTTTTATCTCTACCTTGGATTGACAAACAGTAAGTTTATATGGCATCATACAGCTCTGTTGTTCACTTATTCTTTTTCCTCTTAGTGGTGAAATTCAGTCTTAAAAAACACTTTGGCATGCACCATGCAGTATGAGTATCATAAACCTGGTTTTTTTGAAGTATTCCTTTGTTTTTTGTGCTCTGCTATTTGCTTCAGTTGTTCTAAGAACTGTAATGTATGTGTTCAAAGCTTGTCTTTACTGAATGTTGTGTCTGAACTGCTTTTATATGTCTGCACAATTCAGAACTGAATGTCCACAAGGAGAGCAACTTGTTATTTTCACTTGTGTTACTGTGTATTTTATTTCAGTATATGTAGTGCATGTTAAGGGATTTTCTTTTTGTTAGCAACAGCTGATAGAGTCAGATAAAAGATTTACGCACCTTGGACATGATTGTGTGGATAAGTTAGTGGCAGAAGTTTGCACGGATCGCTAGAATAATTTACCAAATGCATCCTTGCTTAACATTATTCGTGTTGGTTTACATGACTGTTCTTTCCTTGTTGATTCACCAATAAGCTTTTTTATTGAGAATATTTTTTCTGGCTGTTTACTTTTTAAAGATCCGATGATGCCTGCCACAGACAAAGGAAAGTTTCTCATGGCTGCTAAAAGGTTTAGGCGGGGTGCTCCCACAGAGTATATTATTTCCCTTGATGCTGATGATATTTCACAAGGAAACAAGGCATATGTGGGAAAATTGAGGTATTTTGATGCAACTCATACTTTGCTCATACCTTCTAGTGAATCTTGCAAGCACTTCTTTTCTAACAGACAGGGCTGAACTTTAAACTTCATCTGAGTTTGAAGAAGTGACAATTGATAATACCTAATGCAAGAATAATATGATGTAGTTATTTTGTATTTTTATTCTGGGGCTACTGTATTTATGTGATTCTTCAATACAAGGCTTCTGTTTGGGCCTTAGGGGAAATTAAGGAGAACATGAGTATTTGAGCTGGTACTTGACATAAAACGGATCTAAAATTTCCTCAATTTTTATTTTGGTGAAGTAGGCAACTTTAGTACCTGTTATGTTTGCAAGTGTTACATTATCCATGTTATATATTTCCTTAATAACAAAACGAGGGTCTTATTCCTTCTCTTTTCCATTGGTCTTGTGGTTTGGAACTCTTCATGCCAACAATCACTAGGACTTATAAGCAAGCAGCTCTTTCTTTTCTTCTCGAACATGCTGCAGTGCTGCGTAGCATTCCATTAGGGGAAAAAAAAGATGTGTTGCTGATTACATGTTGCAGTATTTACTCCACTCTCCATTTGATTTCTTAATGCAGCCAATTTTAGTGTTGTGTGTAGTGTGTTCATGTTGTAACCTTTCTGATTATAGACCTGACTATACTTCTGTTGCACCCATTCTATTGTAGGTCTGATTTTTTGGGAACAAACTTCAAAATATATGACAGCCAGCCCCCCTACGATGGTGCAAAGGCGTCAAGCACTCGATCTATTCGGCGTTTTGGAAGCAGGCGAATCAGCCCCCAAGTATCGTCAGGCAACTTTGATGTCGGACAGGTTTCTTACAAATACAACCTGCTCAAATCCAGAGGGCCTAGGAGGATGCTTTGCACCATGGAGTGCCCCTCTGTTCAAGAGACCTGGGAGAACTCCCTCAAGGTGATGTCTTTCAGGCAAACAGGTAGCACTATCCTTAGAAACAACGCCCCAAGGTGGCATGAGCACTTGCAGTGCTGGTGCTTGAACTTCCATGGACGGGTGACAGTTGCATCTGTCAAGAATTTCCAGCTGGTGGCTACAACCGACACAAGCCATCCTGATAGCGTCGATGATGCGGAAATTGTTCTGCAGTTCGGTAAGGTTGGTGACGACATCTTCACCATGGATTATCGCCAGCCACTCTCGGCATTTCAGGCGTTCGCCATCTGCCTTAGCAGCTTTGGGACAAAGCTAGCTTGTGAGTGACAATGTTGTATGTTGTTATGAAGTCCTTCACGTCGCAGGATGGCTGTGTACACCAACTGTCGCATCCTCTGATGTCTTCTGGCCTTCCTGGTGCTATTACAATGGCTTTCGCAGTTAGAGGCTACCTCTACCTTTTCTTCAGGAATGGTTTCTGCGGTGCCACTTACAAGTTGCATAAATTCGCTTTGCAGAGTTGTTTCATGGACAGAAGATATATGTAGACTTAGCTTGAGCTGGGAATTGAAAAGGAAACGTGCCTCTTGTACATAAGGACTTGAGTTGAGGAGCTAATGCTTCCCCTTTTCTTTGAGAACCAACATCCTGTAACCTTGACTATGTAGTTTGAGTTATATAATCGAAATCCAGTAAGCTTGTGTTGGCTGTAGTCTTCATAGATAGGCAATATCTGTGGACACCAAATTTATCCATGAATCTTCTAAAACTATAGCCTGAGCAATAGTACAGGTTGATGGAGTAGCCATCTGAATTCGGTGACACAGTTGCTGCAGGTAATAAGCTACTCGGCTGCAGCCCGCTAAGATTACTAGCTACTCGTACGAATCCCTGCTGGCCTTGGCAACGTCGGTCTCCAATGTTTCCATCTGCTGCTCAAGCAGCCTCAGCCTCTGATTCATGCGTTGCAGCCTCTTCGTGGCAGACTCATCTGCAAAGAAACGCAAGGATCGTCAGTCAGTTTCTCCACTTGAACATTACGCCAAGGAATTGAAGCAGAGGAGTTTCAGTTAAGCCTACCGAGCTGCGTGACGAACTGTGAGACGCCGGTCGCCGCCCCCTGGCCGGTGTCAGCAGTGACGGCCGTGCCAGTGTTGGTGGGTTGTTCCTGCGAATTGGATGATGAGCCACCTCTCCTCCTGCTCCTCCCAAGCATCTCTGCAAACTTCTAGCTGCTCTTCCTATCACTATGACCTGCAAGTGTTCAAGCAGCTCACCGAGGCGTGAGTGACTGGTGTAAGTGTCCTTATATACGTGCCTGGATGTGCTTGATTGGATTTTGTGTTGTGGTCTAACGCCTTGTTTAGTTCCTAAAATTTTTCAAGATTCCCCGTCACATCGAATCTTGCGGCACATGCATGAAGTATTAAATATAGACGAAAACAAAAACTAATTACGCAGTTTACCTGTAAATCGCGAGACGAATCTTTTGATCCTAGTTAGTCTATGATTGGATAATATTTACCACAAACAAACGAAAGTGTTACAGTAGCGAAATCCAAAAATTTTCCTAAACTAGAGCTCGCTTTCAGTCAAATGTTGGAGTCAGAGTCAGACCTGGCGACTTGGACCGGAACCCTGGCCACCCATTTACTTCAGACCAGGGGCTTCTCGCTTCACTGGCTCGTGACTTGTGAGAGCGGGGGTGCTTGGCACTGCTAATTACGCGAGGGAAATCATAAATTATGGTTTCATCAAAACAACTTCGGTTTCTCTGCTTTGTACTAAAAACAGTTTCTTTATAAAACATTTGGCAGGACTCTTCTGAAGAAGCTAGAGTCGAAGCTGTAGAAGAGCCCTAAGCTAATCTTGAAACTTATGTGCGAAGACTAATCGACAAATACAAACGAAAGTGTTATAGTAGCTAAATTCTAAAAGTTTTTGGATCTAAGGCCTTGTTCAGTTCCCAAAAACTTTTGTTTTTTGGTTCATGTAGCATTTTCGTTTTTATTTGACAAACATTGTCTAATTATGAAGTAATTAAGCTTAGAAGATTCATCTCGTGATTTACAGTTGAACTATGTAATTAATTTTTATTTTCATCTATATCTAATGTTTTATACATATGCCACAAGATTCAATGTGACGAAAAATTTTGAAAATTTTTGGAAACTAAACAAGGCCTAAACGCCTTAACAGTTTCGGTTTGCAAGGCATGCCTACCTGCGTTCCCCACCCAACACTGCCTGATCTGAGCTTGGCTGCCCGTCGTGCGTCGTTGTCTGTCCCGTCCGGGGCGTGGAGCGAAGAATTTGATAAACTTTCTCAGCTTGTATCCCATATTCGCTTGTTTAAAAAATTATAATTTAAAATACTATTTTCTAAGTTATTGTGAGAGAAAAATACTACTAATTGATATAAAAATATGGTTTATAAGATAAGTAAACACCGAATTTTCTCTCTTGGTGAAAATCAAACCTGCGTTTCTGTTTTTCACGGCCGAACAAACAATTTTCAGTGGTTGAAGGCCCAAGGGCCAGGGCTGCTGCGTCACTGCGTGGCCGGTGACCACTGACGATTCCGCAGGCTTCGGCAGGCAAGGCACCAGAGCTCGACAGTTTTTAGTTCCCAAAATTTTGTTAGTTTACTGTAGTATTTTATTTTTATTTAATAATTATTATCCAATCATGAATTAATTAGACTTAAAAGATTCATCTTGTAATTTACAGGCAAACTGTATAATTAATTTTTATTTTTATTTATATTTAATACTTTATGCATATGCCGCAAGATTCAATATAACGAAAAAAATTATTTTTTTGTTTTTGGATGAACTAAACAAGCTCCCAGCCTGGTCGAAACCCTGACGGGCACAACATGTTTTTTGTTGACAAGGAACACGACTATAGTCAACAAAGAATGTCGGGGTGTGGCTAGGTAAAGAGACCTAAGATATACAGAGATATTTCATCGGTCTTAAAAATAACAATTTCTATACTTTTAAAAAGTCAAATATTTTAAAGTTTAGTAAAATTTATGTTTGCATCCATCTAGCTAAATATTAAATGTGTTAGATGGAAAAACTAGCTTATAGGGGCGGTAGCTAAGACATTAGCTAACTTACTATTAGTTAGCGTTAAGATCCAAACATAACCTCAGCTAATCTATACTAAACACAAAAAAGATAATTCTCGTTTTTAAAAAGTCAAACAAATTAAAATTGATCAAATCCATAAAAAATACTAACATTTATGGTATAATTTATAAAACCGAGGCTCTGTTTAACTAACTACTAAACGTCTTAGCTAGGAAAAACTTGCTAATAGCTAATCGTTAGCTACGTGTTAGATGAGACAGTAGTTGAGGAACTAGACGTGACCTTAGCCAAATTTTAGCAGCTAATTATTAGCGATATGGGATCCAAACAAGCCTTAAATAACTATTAATAGATTAATCATGTATTATACTCTCCTGACAAGGCCTTGTTTTGATCCACAGAGCTAATAATTAGCTCCTTTGAATCTAAATACATCCAGCTAATTACTACCCAATATCTGACTGACAACTATCTCATTAGTTGGATCAGACCAGCTAAGGGCAGTCCCAATGGTATATTTATAGTGGTTTCTATATATATTAATTAGGCTGTTACATAAATATTTTGCTGATGTGTCAAGAGATTAATTGAAGAGAGAGATGAAAAAAGAAGGAAACCGTTTCTCGGAGAAGAAACGGAGTCTCCGCGCAGACCGAGACACTAGGAAACGAGGAAAATCCCGTTGGGGAGACCCAGCTCGTGTCTATCCCAGATCATGTCCTCCTGCGCTCGCTCTGTGCCGGTGGACTTGGTTCCCTGCTTGTAGGCGGCGTGCACCAAGTAGTCCTGCATCGCCATGAGACTGACCTCTCGCCTTGCATCTACACGGCCATCTCGTCGTTCGAGTCCGGCACCGCAGCACCGGCGTTCACGAACACAGCGGTGGCGTAGTGGATTCCATCTGCTGCTGCAGGATTCGTCGCTGCTGGCCTGACAACGAAGTGAGCTCGCTCGTGAGCTGGCCGCAGCGCTCGCTGACTGCCACCGCTGGTACGCCAGACGCTGCCGCGTGCGCTCCCTCGCTCCGCCAGCTGCATGCACTCACACGCCGCCATGAGCGCTCGCCTGCACTGCTCGCATGCTGGTCGCCGTGTGCCCTTGCACGCACGATTGCTCGCTCGCCGCCGCTCTCTTCGTTTGCCGTTGGGAGAGAATGAGAGGAGAGAGCGTGGAAGGCAGCAACGGATTACGCGAAGACTCCTTCCATTGTGTGATATAGTTTCTATAGATGAATTTCATTAACATAGTTCTCTTGGAAACTGCACATAGTTTCCTCTATTGGGACTGCCCTAATAGGACCGAAGCAACTTCTGAAACCTGGGAGTGCACGAGAGGTTCCTACGGCAGTGCTACAGCATTTATCGCCCGGGCGATGCCGGAAGCAATGACCACCACGGTCCACGGCCACGGCCTTGCTGCCCTGCCCTGCCTCCTACGGCGAAAGGACGCAGTGCGTGCTCCACGGTTTCCACCGGCCGTCCCGCGCTCTGCGCCCTGCCTCTGCCTGTAGCAGCAGGTTTTCGGTGAAGCTGGAGAAACGCTTCCGCCGTTCCGCGCAAGAACCGTGCCGCTGCCTGACTTCCTGAGAACGGTGCAACGCAAGTGGCGTGATGAAGGAAGGCCCTGCCCACCGGACCAACTGGAGCGTTACCAGCGGGCAGCGTCGTGTGCGCGTCCCTCCGTCTGCCGTCTCCGTCACCCTCGATCGCGTTGCTGGCCGGCCGGTGTGAAGACGACTCCTGGCCCGAAAGAGATCGAGAAGCAAAGCAATTCGGCGATGCACAGCAGGTCTCTCCTGACATCGCCATGTGAGTACGTGACACGGCGTCGGTCCGGTCCGCCCCCCCGAGCAGATGCACTCATGCACGCAAGACGGCGGAGATTGGTTTGGGTCACGTCAGAACCGCCGGTTCAACGCGAGCGCCGTGGAGATGGAGACGGAGACGGAGAGTCCTCGTTTGCGACGACGTGCGATGCGATGCGATGCGTTCCCGGCGGAGCGTCTGAGATCTGACTGGCCTCGAGTCCAGAGGACTTCTCTTGTATCCGGCGCCGCAGCCGCAGAGAGTGTGTATGTAGTGGTACGAACTTGGAATTAATCGCGCGATTCAACGAAGACAGCCGGATCCAGGTACAGGATCCGTGGCTGGCAGCAACCGTGGCAACTTGAGCGAAAGCAGCAGAGTCCGGCGCGGCGGCTAAATACGGACTACGGAGACGCGTACAGCTAGCCGGCCAGCCCGGCCGGAAAACGGGGGCAGAGGTAAAGGCAAAGGCAAACCGACGGGCGGGCGACGTGTTGGTGGTGTTGGTAGTACCACCGGGCCGGCCGTGGCCGGCCGGGAATTGATGGGTGGGTGGTGGGGACGTGGGGTACAAGCAACCGAGCGTTACTCGCGGCGCTGGCCCGGACGGACGGACGGACGGAAGCGGCCACGGGGGGGGGGAGGGTCCCCACACGCCGGCCGGCCGGCGCCGGTGGTTCCCAAGTCCACGCCGCGCTCGCCACGGGCCTCGGTGCGTGCGGTGCCGTGCCGTGCCGTCCGCGCCAGTGCGTGACAGGCATGCGGGAGGGGACTGCGGCGCGGCGCGCGCAGCGGCGTGGTGCGTCGTGCGTGAGAGGTGCAGGAGCAGGAGCAGGAGCCGGTCCCAATTCAATGCTGCGGCCGGAGGCCGGATGGCTCGGCTTTCTCTGCCCGCCGGTCGCACGGCACGGGCACGAGCCGAGTAGCGACTAGCCGGCAGCGCGTGGTGGTCTACTCGAGGGAGGGGGCTGGGCTACTGGGGTGGAGCCGTCAGCCGTGGAGGCGCGCGCTGGCCACGTACGCCGAACCCGAACGGAGGCGCGCGTGGGCGTGGGCGTGGCCGGCGTTCACGGACGGGCGGGGGGCGGCCACCGGTGTGGAGCGGCTGGGAGACTGGGACGTGTACTTTTCGTGGCTGCCAAGGTGTGGTGCCACCGGTCCTTGTTATCGACTCCGATTTCCTCCGTCGGACGCGTCGAGATCTACGCGTTCTCGGCGGTGTTTTGGACTTCGAACGGGCCAACCAAGGGAAGTATATGGCTGTTCTTGCTGATTCATCGAGACTCAAAAGAGACGGCAGTGGACGACGGCGGTGAGGTGAACGGCAGTTGAAGGGGAGGGGTTTTGCCACCTGCGTGACCGTGCGGAGCAAAAAACATTTTCCGGTTAAGCAACTCCTCTTGTTTAAAAAACATCTTGACTATTTTTAAAAAACATTCAACGATTCAAAGCTTTTTCTTTCTCGCTTACAACGGTACGCGCACACATCTTGACTATTTGAAGAGACCAGTGAACATATTGTAGATTAATAAACTCGTCACAATAGTCTCCAGTCTAACAAATTCTCCAATAAAAACAACTAAGAATGAAGTTAGGTGCAATTGGTGCACGATTGGACACAACCCGACTTCCTCCGCACTAGCACCCAGGGACGAAGCCAGAAAAAATTGTAGGAGGGGCTGAACAAAATTGCTACATCGACTTAATTTTTACTATAATCACTCACAATAGAAAAAAAATATATTAGCTTGAAGTAGTCTTATATTAATTCACAAAATATATCTAAAAATAAGGATCTCAGCCCACCCTATCTTATAAATTTGTGTCTAAAATTAGAAGCAAAAACACTAAAAGCTCCACTGAATCAGCAGGGGTAACCCATATAGCTAGTTCCATCGTAATGAACCTAAGTAAAAGAGGTTTAATTTAATTTTTTTATATACGGTTTAATTTAATCTATATATTCAAAAGGAAAAAGTCAATATTACTCTCTCCGAGTTTGGTTTATGTCTAAATAATCCCCTAAATTAACATTTAGCTCAAACTAACAACTTATAAAAGAGATTTTTCCTTTTTGTTTCTCTATGTGCAAAATATATTTCAGTTTCAAATTTTGTAAGGTGATAGAGGATATTGTTTTTTGTGTTAAAAAATGCACTATGAATTTTTCATCACTATGGTTTATATGAATTTCGTTAAGCTATCAAAACTATGGCAAAAAGTAAGATATACTTTTCCTAACATAACTTATAATGTTCTCTACCATATCATAAAGTTGATATTAAGACTCAACTGATACATGAAAAAACAAAAATAACAAATAATGTTAAGGGGTAAACTAGACCAATTAAAATAATTAGATGTAAATTGAATCAAATGTAAGTTTATGGATAATCAGGACATATGACAACTCGAGGGAAGTAATTTGTACCTTTTTCTATTCAAAATGACCATTTCTCGGCTTAGACCAAGGCCCCAAAGTAAGTTTCGACGGCTGCACATATATCATAGAGATGTGAAAATGACGCACAGATATTTGAATCTGCTACGGACGGATGAAGACGATGCGCCGATGATTAGCATCGCGGCAGACCCCACGTCCAGCCGAGATGCGCAGCGGCAAGCGCAATCTGCCGCGCCGCGCCGTGCCGTCCTCTTTGCTGGGCAACGTCGCCACGCCAGTCGCCAGTCGGCAGTCGCCACCACCAACAGAGACGACAATAATTAAGCCCGCCTCCTCCCCGCACGCGGGCCCCACTAGACCTCGTCACCCACCCCGCACCGCAAGCGCGCCGAGCCGAGAGTGGTTGTCTTCTCTCTCCGCTCCCCCTCCCCTCCCTCCCTCCCCCTCCTCGCGCGCCCGCCACTGCCTGCGCTGCGCTCCCTTCTCTCTCCTCCTCCCCTCCTCTTTCGGCGCCTGAACGCAAGCCGACCAACGGCGACCACCTCAGCAGTCACCCGCGATCCCACGCCCCCCACCTGACACACCCGCGCCCGCGCGCCTCCCGTGCCCCGAGGCCGCGCGAATTCCCCGGCCTGCCCCTGCCGCCCGCCATCCCCCGGGGGGCACGCCAGTAATTTCCTGCCGCCACCGTGTGCCGTCCGGTCTCCGGACCCCGGTGGGCTGTCGCCTCGCCTGCCCTGCCCGCCTGCGCTACGACGCTGCAGGCCGTGCTCTCCCTCGCCTCGCCTCGCCTCGCGTCTTTATCCCCACCCACCACCTCTCTCTCCGAACCCAAAACCGACCGGCCTCGCTTTCGCCGGTTACCCGGTCAAACGCATCAAACGGCGGCACGTCTCCGATCGGGTCACCACGATGCCCTGCGCCCGCCGGTCAGGTCAGGTCGCCCCACCGCGTCGTCACGTGCGACGCGCGTGCCGTCCTCGGCCGGCGCCCCACCCCCCTCCCCCCCTCGCCGTGTCCTTTTATTCCACCCGTCCCCGCCTCACCGCCCGCACCCCCAATTCACGCCAGCACCACGACTTCCGTGCTCGTCGCCTTCCTCGGGCTAGGGTTCGGCGCGAGATCTGATTCCGGGCGCCGGAGAGCGAGATGGAGGTGAGGGAGATGGCGATGGCTGCGGCGGCTGCGGCGGCGTCGGTGGGCGGGGGAGGAGGAGGAGGAGGAGGGGTCAAGCTGCCGCCGCCCAATCCCAACCTGCCCTACAGGGAGGACTGCTGGAGCGACGGCGAGACGGCGGCGCTCGTCGCCGCCTGGGGCAGCCGCTACGTCGAGCTCAACCGCGGTAACCTGCGCCAGAAGCAGTGGCAGGAGGTGGCGGACGCCGTCAACAATCGCCGGGGAGCCTCCGCGCGCCGCCGCCCGCCGCGCACCGACGTGCAGTGCAAGAACCGCGTCGATACCCTCAAGAAGAAGTACAAGGCCGAGCTCGCCCGCAACGCGCCGTCGGGCTGGTCCTTCTTCCCGGAGCTCGACCGCCTCGTCGGCCCCACCCTCAGCGCCTCCGCCTCCAAGAGGCCCTTGGCGTCGCTGCCTCCTCAATTCGCTTTGCCCTTGCATCCACCAGCCGTGCGGAGGCCCCCATCGCCTTCGCCGTCATCATCCTCCCCGCCGCCGCCTATGGCTTTGCCTCTACCCAATTACCGTCGTGGGTCCCCGCTCCCTGCTGCAGCACTCATCCAGAAGGAAGCTGCGGCTGCGGCGGCTGCTGTGTCTGATTCAGAGGACTCCGATGATGCCGATGGCAACAACAATCACAATTCGCCCCGGTCACCTTCGCGCTCGCTGTCGTCGCTCTCTGGCAGTAACAAGAAGCGCAGCAGAGATGAGGCTAGCAGCAGTGCTGAAAAAGGTTTCAGGGAGCTAGCAAGGGCGATCGAAGCTTTTGCGGAGATGTATGAGCGCGTGGAGAGTGCTAAGCAAAAGCATGCGGTGGAGATGGAGCGGCAGCGAATTGAATTCCTGAAGCAATTGGAGGTGAAACGGATGGAGAATTTTGTCGATGCCCATGTGAAGCTGGCTAGAGCAAAGCGTACAAAGAAGACTACAGGAGGTGCTGCTGATGGTGCTGGTGCGATGGAGTTGGTTGCCACCGTTGCTGCGCTCCCTTTCGTCTCCACCTCGACCTTCCTTTGATATGGAGGAAGAGTTTAGGTAAAGTCTGAATTTTAGATTAGCATTGCCCTAGGCTACTGTTCCTTTCTTTTGTTCAATGGCTATGTTAAGACATTGTAATTCTACCTTGGATAATGCTCATGTTTCAGTTATTGACAAGGCTGTAATGCGTTATTAGAGAGATATTTTTTGAATGCTTTAACTTATGATCCTTAAGGATGGATTAATCTGTTCGAGTCTAATTTGATGGAGCATAACAATCTTTGGTGCCTCTAAATTGTGCTTGAGAATGTTGTATGATTTCGTCTCTCGTTACTGTTAGTGCTATAATTCACGCTTGGTATCTCAAGTACCTGCATGTTTGCTAGTATATCACTGCAGGCAGGGTGTGTACTATGACCTTATGTTTTCTTACGATGCATGCTGAAAACTTTTTCAAACTTGTTCCATGGTATGTGTACAATAATTTAGATTTGTTGAGTGACAATGATGGCAATATTTTCAGTGTGCAGAGAAATTATAATTGTATTTGTGTTGACCAAAGTAATTCTATATCGTTGTATTTTTGACATTTTGCTAGCTTATAGTTAGGAAAGCACTAGCACTTATGTGTTTGAAACTGTTGATATAAAAAATGACATGCTCAGAAGAATGGATATAGTTGTTTATATGTATGTAGGTGATCCTAACTGAGGTGAGACTGACAAGAATTCTATGTCAATTATAGGGACAAACCAGCTTGAGGCTTTTAGTTTTTTTAAGTCTTTTTAACACTCATTCTTAGTGTGCATTTGGCACGTTTATTTTGGGTTATTATATAAATGTAGATTTGAAGTTGCTTTTGCCCATAATAAACACCTAAATATTTGTGATGGGAAGTTATGCTGGTGATCTGTTAAGATTTTATAAGAGTATTTTGGATCTGTATGATTTTGCTGTCGTATTTATGATATTTATGTGTGACTCTCTGAAGTCTATGCTGAGTTAAAATATGGAATCTAGTTTTGTCACTACTTGTCCAAAGTGTAACCCCACAGGATGAACAAATGTGTCGCATGATAAGATGTATGTTTATAGAGGATCTCTGGATTTGTTAGTTGATCTTGTAATCAACTCCAGACCTTAACTATCCAGGAGAAATTAAACATTGTGTTATCGTTCTTTCAAATTGTTAGAAACTTCAAGCTTCTGACAACATATAACTATAAAGAGTTCAAGCTAGCTAAATCAAACAATCTAACATGTAGCGGAAAATATCCGATAACCTACTACTTGATTTTGAATCCTTAGACTGTATGCCTTGATCTTGTCTAACGCTTCTCTGGGTTTGAGGTCCAGTGGTTTTCTATGCATTACTACTCCTGGCATGAAGTGCTGAATGTAGCTTTGCATATATTAAGGTATAGTTGAGGAACCACCTGTTTTGTTCTAAGTTGTTTGTAGTTTTGTACAACCACCAAGAAATAAGCTTGTCTGGTGAAACTACCTTATGTGTTTAAAAGTCTATAAGCCCAACAAGCCACTAAGGCATGAATTTTCAACTCTGATACTTTTGAAGATCCTCTCCACTCATGAACTGTGTGCCAATGAGCCAATGATGGTCCAAAAATTCTGTCTGATTTGTGGCATATATGTAAAATAGATAGACTGAATGCATGTAGCCTACTGTAATGTGCCATCCAGATGGATCATGTCTTATTTCTTAACATGATTGTTGCTGCAGTTACATTTGCATTCTGTGTCATTCTAAAATACCATCTTTGTAATTTAGGACCCCAGTTCATTTTTTCAACATAAGTATTTATCACCTTCTATTAGAAGTCACAAGTGAGGTATTGTTAAATTGGTGGTCTCACATTTGGGTCGTGCCGCTAACTGTAGTAACAATTGAGAATAAGAATGATATCCCAAACCAAATAGAAGAGGTAGAGGCAAATAGTCCATCCAAACTAATAAGGCTCAGAAACTGAATGATTTATTGTTTGTTCTTTTAAATTAGTGTGAAGCTCTCTTGTTAAGTAGCTAATGTTCTCATGCATATTTTAAAGAAAACAGGTCCTGTTGACTTATTATTTTTCGTATTTGTTGAAACAAGTAAACCCTGATGGTACAATTTGATTGCTACTGTCTTTTGCAGATCATCCGTGTCAATCTCATGCGATGGCATTCTCTGTCCAGTGAAAAGGACCGCTGGGTAGTAAACACTACTGCCCTCGGTTAGTCTGAAACAGACCTATTCTTGGGTTCATGGCAGTTTGTAATCTAGTACATGATTAATTGAAGACTAGAAGTTCCTAGTGTAAAGCTTTGTTGGCAGTGTTTCTCCTGGCTGTTTACCTGATTGTTTTATTGACTGTGTAGCTCAGAGTGTCTGACCTTATCTGAGAAAATATGGTAAAGGAAAATGGTCTTGGAATCATTTCCTAGTCTTGTCTGGAAACATGCAAATTGCAGGATACTTGGTTTGACGAATGAGGTGCTCTGTCTTTTTCTCGTTCCTCGATAGGGTGTGTTTGGTTTGAAGAATGAGGTGATGCATTATCTTCTTACTCCCACTGTTGGTATTTGGTTTGTGTAATGGAATGAGTTGATTCGTCACCACCTCGTTCTTCACAAGCTAATAATGAGGAATGAGTTGATTTTACCAAAATTCATGGATTGAACTCACACAAACAAAACACACATTTATGTTTGGTTTGTAGAATAGGATAAGTTGATCTATCACCACCTCATTTTTAGAGAATGGAGCCATTACACTAAATTTGATTAATGGGTTGACATTCTTGCGGTCTTGCCTACTTCGCCGCTTGCATGTAAACTACGAATGGCGTAAAGGTTACCTTGTAAATCTGCTACAAAGTGGTAGGCACAGTTTACGCGAGTGAATGCAACAATTGTTGTGAATGCTCCCTTGCTTGCTGCTTGGCGGTAGACAATTTGTATCGGTAACGCCCATTTCAGTGGAGGCACAGCAACTAAATTTGCATGGTTCCTTCTCACTCTTCATCTTACCATTTTGGGAAATCAGAAGGCAGAAAAAGGCGCCACAAAGACCGGAATCAAATCATGATGCATTTTGGGATACTCCGAATAGCTATGATCTTGTTCGCTGCTCTAAAAAGTCATGGCTTTCACTGATTTATCATGAGAGAAAAATACTATTGCACTAGAGGCCCTCTTTAGTTCTCTATCAAAAAACTTTTCACTTAACCCAACAAATCTTTGACACATTGCATGAAGCATTAAATATAAACAAAAAAACTAATTACACAGTTTAGTTGTAAATCACGAGATAAAACTTTTAAGCCTAATTAGTCTATGATTATCTATAATTGCTACAGTAACCCACATATACTAATCATAAATTAATTAGGTTTAATAAATCCATCTCGAGTTTCTAAGCAAGCTATGTAATTTAATTTTTATTAGTATCCAAAAACCCCTCTCGATATCCTTTTAACAGTCTCGCAGTACATTTCAATTTGATAACATCATTCGAAACAAAACGCAAATCTGCAAGCGACAGCAGGCTCCATTAGGCTGTCTCCAATAGGAGATTCATGTGGGAACTCAAAACCAAAATAGGTCTTCAACACAATAATATAACCTCCAACAGAGTATTTATATGGAAGAAGATTCATTTTGAGTATCAGGAGAGGCATAACTCAAACGGCCTCGAGACCCATTTATAGAAAGTGTTGTCTTCTAGTTCTTTTGTTGGAGAAAACTGGAAATTAAACTTTTGTACTGTAGTGCTACCAAAAAGGAATGAATCTTGTATTTTGGATGATCGGTGGAGATAGTCTTACGGCTAGGAGTAGCAGACTAGCAGGGCGCGGCGCAGCGAATGAGGCAGAATAATTCCCAATTGGAATAATGTTTCAAATTTCAACTGAATACTACAAGTCCCACAGAATGATGCTAAACTAGTATCTACGCAGGACACTTTCACAGAGCAGTGCTTACAGAAGCATGGAAGGCTCGGAGCTTCCAGGTTCCGATCTCCCAATGCAGGCCACTAAAAGCATCCGAGGCCTTGTTTAGTTCCATTTTTTTTTAAAAAAAAGATACTGTAGTATTTTCGTTTATATTTAACAAATATTATTCAATTATAAATTAACTAGGTTCAAAAGATTCGTCTCGCAAATTACAGTTGAACTGTAAATTAATTTTATTTTCGTCTATATTTAATACTTCATGCATGCGTATAAAGATTCAATGCGACGGGAAATCTAAAAAAATTTACAATTTTTTTTTGAAGTAAGTCATTTTTGCACACCTGACAGATGATGCATCCATAATGATATGATCTCTGACAGATTCATAAGAGAGAAACGACATGAATCTTGCAGAGATTAGTTCACCACATTGCAAAATAAAATAGTGAATCGGCGTGCTGACAATAATTCGTGTGAATAAAAAGCTAATAATTGGCATCAATTGGCATTTATATATATATCCGTGTTATATGTGCTTTAGCATTCATTTGTCTCTATTAGTATCAATTGTGGTTTATTGCCTGATTACAACTGTTTGATATATTTAATTTAATTCTACTTGATTAACTTCAAAGTCCTATCAAGAACATATTCAGTTGGCAAAATTTTTTGTTTTTGGCTACTGTAGCATTTCGTTTTTATTTGACAAACATTGTCCAATCACGGAGTAACTAGGCTCAAAAGATTCATCTCACAAATTACAGGTAAACTGTGCAGTTAGTTTTTATTTTTGATTATATTTAATGCTCCATGCATACGATGAAAAATTCGATGTGACGGGAAATCTTGAAAATTTTTGCGAACTAAACCAGGCCTTAATAGAGCACAGGGCCAGCCGGCCAGGCCCCCTTCCATTTTGTTATTGGTTAGCTGTCTCTTCCTGTCTTCCATATATGTAAGTAAGTAATTTCACTCTGCATAGTCAGGGGCAGATTGAAGGCCAAAGGTGGCCATTGCACATTCTGGTTTTACAATTAGCCAAAGCAAAATCTAATCATCCACGCTTATAAACAAAAGCACTAAATTAAAGCACTCTATAAGCTTAGCTGGCTCTGGAAGTTTGATCAAGCTCCACCACTGTGTGCAGTTGTTTAGTTGAAAATTTTCTTGCTTGAACTTTGTGTCAGTGGTGTTTCTTCTAATGCATGTTTACATTTTTATCCATTCCTTTTGTGGTAGGGTCAATGTGAAGTTGTACTCACTAATTTGCATTGTAATCCTAATGAACAGGAGTACTTAGAACTTGCTTTTGCTGGAAAATCAGCACTACCATTCCTTGAGTAGTCCTATAGTACGTATGAATTCTATTGTCTTCCTTTCCTTACATATATGGAAGTCAGATTTGTTCTTCTGTTAGCTCTTTTGTATTATTTTCACATAATTTGAACACCTTCATTGAGTGGTTCTATAGTACTTCTGAATTCTGATTTGAATGGTACAACTACAAATTATCACACAGATGTGGTTAACAAATCGGGAATGCCTTCTATTCTCCTATTTGGGGACCAGTGTTGTCTAACTTTATTTACAGCTCTTCTATTTATTCTATCTGTCACTTTGCTGTAATAGTTGTTGATGGTAAGTTTACCTGTCCTGCTGCTGTTACAGGTTAGATTTCTCACAAAATTTACCATCCCAACATTGACAAGGTAGGAAAATGGTACTGTTTGCCTTTTTTTATTGTTGCAAGAAAGTGATGCCTCATCTCTGTCATAATTTTGCCGACATTCTTAAGGACAAATGGAAATGGAGTCCGGTCTTCAGATACGTACAGTTCTGCTGAGGCAACATAGTTCTGATGTTGGGTGATTTATGATGTTGTACTCTGTATTGTATTTACAGTATCCAATTTTCGTCTTGCAATATGTATTTCTCTACTGCCTACTTCAATGGTTCTAGCATATCAGTGTGCTACCACACTGCCCCCTGACAATATTCGCTCTTCAGCATTCAGGCACTTCTGAGCGCCCCAAATCCAGATGATCCTCTCTCAGACAACATTGCGAGACACTGGAAATCCAATGAAGCTGAAGCTGTTGAGACAGGTACTTGTAGCTGCACTAAACACAGCTATGAAAAAAGTGGTGGATTCTGCTTCACGTTTATACAGATGCCCTAATATGGCGGCGTTTGGTCTTTCAGCGAAGGAGTGGACTCGCCTGTATGCAAGTGGGGCATGACAACCAAGTGTTATTTCAGATGTAATAACACTTCCATAGTTTGGAGCCGATTGAATACCCCGCTTGCTTGATGAGAGCAAATCTGTTGAACGTTGCAATGGGGTCAAAAACATGTCTGCGAATCTTGCTTTGTATACTTGTGGCTGTAGCTCCATTCGCTGCAGTGCCCGTAAGCATCAAAGCAGGTGTTGCTTTGTCTGTTCCTATCTGACCATCAGTTGCATATCCAACGTGTCCCATCTATGCTCTGAGGTTTCAGAATCATGCTGCCGGAACTCCGCTAGCTTGTTCTTATTTTGCTTCTTTACTCGGGAGCACTGAAACCTCCTAGGGTACCTCGGCGAACCATGGCTAAATTGTTAATTTGGAGGCTGTTTCGCCATAATTTGTCAACACTGTCCGGAGGAGCTCCTTAAAGGCTTGGTCAGTTAATCCCCTCTGATCCATAGGGGGATTGGAAGGGATGAGGAAAAATTTTAATTTGCAGGGAGATTCAATTCTCTTCAATTCCCGCTAAACTGAACAAGGCCTAATAGTTTTAGCATGCATTGTTTTTTTTTTCTCATTTGGTACAAATGTATTGGCTAATCCTTGACCATTGCGTTGTGTTTGATGTATCTTGGTAAACCTTCATTCCATGCACTGTATTTCATACGTGGTGCAAACATGCAAAGCATTTGAAAATGCACTTGGGTCACTAAAAAATAAACTTGGTACATCTATATTGTCTGTATGCATATACATGCAAAAGTTAAGATGTAAACTCAAACTAGACATACAAAAAAGTAAATTTCAGGTACATGTGTAGACAATTTCTGGTTTTTAGTCTCGTAGAGTTGTACAAACGCATATGAAGTTTTTTTATTTTCATACGATTTTTTCTAGTTTAAAAGTTTGCATATATAATGGATATACCCAGTTTTAAAAATTGTTGAGCAACTGAAATACGTTTTAAAAAAGTGGTTTTGCAGTAACACGCGTCATGTTTTTGCACTAACACCAATGGACTTGTGTCCGCATGTCGTGCCGTATTATGGCAGGCCGCAATACGGGAGCACGGCCCATGGACGTCAGCCAGCAGGGCCGTCCACGACACATCCCACAATGGCATCCCCCCGACCCCGAGGCAAGGAAAAGGGCCGACGCCGACCCAAGACGCCCTACGTTGCGCGCTGCGCAAAACCAAAACCTGGTGGAATCGAATCTTCTGCAGCTGCTGGATCAGCAGATAAGCTCGGGCGCTCCTTTTCTGTCAACGGGAAGGGGGTGAGGGTCGCTATGGTACTCCATCGGCTTTGGCAATTTGGCTTCTCGTCTCGGCGAGGACGTACGGAATGCTGGATCGCTTGTTGTTGCCTGTGCTCAGCCTCAGCCTGACAGCCAGCGCGCTATGATATGGATATGCCAGCCCATTGGCTCTGGTCCTGGCTTCCTTATCCACTCTTCGATTCCATCACCATCCCACTAGCCATAACGACCACTTGGCCACAGACTAAGGCCCTGTTGCCTGTTGGTTTAAAAATCATCTGTCATTCGCAGCGTTTTTTTTAACAAATAATATTTTCAATCATAACTTTTTAAATAGGTAAATAGGCTCTAAAACGCACCATTGTACTGTATGTGGGCGCTGGTTGTGGGTTGCTCGCCTCGTTCGCCCGGGCGGCTGGTCCTGCCGTGCCGGCTGCCGCAGCAACCTCTCGACGTGCCGGCCACACCACACACTCTTACTAGGGCCTTGTTTAGTTCACCCTGAAAACCAAAAAGTTTTCAAGATTCCCTGTCACATCGAATCTTGTGGCACATGCATGAAACATTAAATATAGACGAAAACAAAAACTAATTACACAGTTTAGCTGAAAATCACGAGACGAATCTTTTAATCCTAGTTAGTGCATGATTGGATAATATTTGTCACAAACAAACGAAAGTGCTACAGTTCCGAAAAGTTTTCACTTTTCGGAACTAAACAAGGCCTAGCAAGCAGCAACTGTTGCTTTCACCACGCCCGTCTAGCTAGGTAGCCCCAGGCCGGCACAGTTGTAGGATAAGAAAGAACGTGCTGTGCCAGATGGATGCAACGCATGCACCTCCCAACACTTGGATAGCGATGCAATATATAGTCGGGGCTTTGTTTAATTGGATAATTGGATCACGTGACTAACAATCCTAGAGGAATCAAAGCAGGCTGTAACTGGTACGTAGGCAGCAAGGACCGGCGCGCGACGAAGGACCGCCGGCCACGAGGAGAGCCAGCAGGGCAGGCTAGCTACCAATCAACTACTGCATCGATGATCGATCGCAGTCGCATGCCATGCGCCTGTCGGCTGTCACCCCCCCATGCATGCATGTTTATCTCAAACCTCAACTTGTCAAGAGCTACAGCGCTCGCTAGCGGCCTACTAGCTAGCTAAGCTACCTGCACCTGGTGGCGTAGCATAGCACACACGGGAGCGTATGCGTATGGTGCATTGCATGCAAAAGATGCAATGCAACGCGAAAAGAAGCTAGCTAGCACGAGCGACTTGTCCAATCTGGATTCAGGCCACAGGGTCCAGGGGCAGGGGATCCCCTCCTGGTCCCTCCTGCCGCCACCACCACCGCTGCCGCTTCCGCTTCCACCTGGCGCGCGACAAAGATTCTCTCTTGTGTCTTTGCGATGGATGCTCCACGATCCGGGACGAACACAGCACGAAGCCGGATTGAATTGAAGGGGCCTGGGCCTCCATCCCGGTCCTGATTGATTCGCTCCCATCGGAATAGCCGGCCGCTCAGCTGTTCGTGTGTGTATGTATGGCAGCTCCCCGTCTCCAATCCCGACTCCACAGTGCCGCACAGCCACTGCTGGTCTATCAATCATCGCTCCCTTCGAGCAAGGCTAATAATATATGTCACTTGCTAAATGTAAAATTTTTTGCAGCTTTATTTCAGCTCATTCATATAGCAGCTAAATATTCACTATTAATACATGGTTCATCTCAAGATGGCAACGGGGCTATCCTCGTCGGGTTTGAACGAAACGTTCTCTCCCCCGAGTGAATCAAAACTCCCCGCTCTCCGTCCCCGTCCCCGCCATCGGGGATACATTTTCCCCGTCCCAGTCCCCAAACAGGGATTTCATCCCCGATTCAACAGCACCACTTGCGACCACGACAGGATCCAATTTCAGGCGCAACTGAAGATCTTCACTACCCCGTGATGTAGGATCTAATTCCAGACGCCATCCCTGGGAAAGCTCTCAGCGAGCTCTCAGAGCCGCGGCCCGCGGTGGTCGGGGGAAGGGGGAGGGGGTGGCGGCGGAGCTCTCAGAGCCGCTGGGGAGGGGGAGGGTGGCGGCGACAAAGCTCTCAGAGTCAGAGCCAAAGCCCGCAGGGGAGGGGGAGGATGGGAGGGGGCGGCGGCAGAGCTCTCAGAGCCACGAGAGGAGGGGGAGGGGGAGGGGGCGGTGAGCCGGCAAAGGAGCTCTCAGAGTCGCGGCTCCTGCACTCGTGCGACATCGGGGAAGAAGTGCGAGCGTCGGGCTACGGCGTGGGGAAGAAAGTGCGGCGCCTGGAGACAAATGGATGGTGAGAAGGAGGAGCTAGGGTTTCACAATATATATATATATATATATATATATATATATATATATATATATATATATATATATATATATATATATATATATATATATATATATATATATATATATATATATATATATATATATATATATATATATATAAGAGTTTTGGGCTGGATTAATTGGGCCTCTATGCACTATGGCGGTTATGGGCTATACTCGGTGTGGGGGTATAAACCCCTATACCCTCATGGGCCTATATGGGCCGCACCATCAGAGGTGGCTCGACCCACAGGATGAAGACATGCGGCGCACAACTGATCGGCGTGCACCGCAAGGCTACAAGATATTGTACCAAATAGGATACTTTGCTTGTAACTCTGTCCCTTCAGGATATATAAGGAGGGGCAGGGGTCCCCTAGAGGACAAGTCATACATCATATTCTCTCAACACAAATCAATACAACCAGACGCAGGACGTAGGTATTACGCCAACTCGGCGGCCGAACCTGGATAAAAAGCTTGTCCGTGTCTTGCGTCACCATCGAGTTCGTAGTTTGCGCACCGTCTACCGATAAACTACTACCGTGGGTATACCCCAAGGTAGACTGCCGACCAGCTTTCGTCGACAGTGGCGCGCCAGGTAGGGGGTGTGCGTACAGCTCTTCCGACGAACAAGATGGCCATCATCCCTGACTTCGCGGCCATGGCGGGCGACTTCACGTTCACCGTCAGCTTCAACAACTTCACCGCCATGACCACGGAGGAGGTGTAGATCCGATCTGCGCCAACCACTTCTTCATCGACGTCGGCGGCGGCTTCAACCACGCTGGCTATGACTCTGACTACTCCAGCAACGTCTCCGACCACGCCGACAACGCGTCACCCGCTTCCCTGCTACAAAGGGAGGCAGATCGACAACACCGACCTGCTCGGGCCATCGACCAAATTGTTTAGCCTACTTGCTCTGACCACCAGTCGCAATAATAATCGCCGCGAAGAACGACGCTACGACAACAGCGACCACCGTCATGACAAGTCGAAAAGCTCGAGGGCCGGACAATTTTGTCGTCACCGACTAGACTTTCATCCAAAGATAAGTACACTTCTAATATCTTATTTATTTTTGGCATAATATTTTTTATTATCCTTCAAAAACAACTTTTTGTTTAGCCACACTAGTTTTTTCTCCTACACGAGCTTTCCAGAGCCGGTACTGTCTCCGACTCCTCCCTACACGTGCACGAGATCCGCCCTCTGCGTTCCGGGTGGTCGGCAGTAGCTCTCTGGCGAGGCTGGCAATCCCACGCGTGTCTAGGTTCCGCACCTCATGCTGATTGTTGGCTAGACCAGAGCTGGTACAAGCTCTAGGATGAATTAACTACTTGTGCTAATTTTATAACAAAAAATCTAAAACTTATCTCAGTACTGATTTTTATCTAAAGTTTATTTATACATCATGTACTACCTATTATTTATATTTATTTTTCAGGGGTTTGGCCCAGTCGACAAGCTACGCTCGGGGACTCGTCGACTATTCCTTACGCTGTGCCCGGGGACTGCTCCGACCACCGAGCACGTTTACGTTCCCAACCACGCTCGGGGACTTGTCGACTAGTCTCTATGCTGTGCTCGAAGACTGTGCCGACCACCGAGCACGTTTACGTCCCCAACCACGCTCGGGGACTCGTCCACCGGTCCCTACGCCGTGCTCGGGGACTGTGCCGACCACCGAGCACTATACGCTCGGGGACTGGTCGACCAGCTCACCAATTGAGAGTTTGGGGATTGCACCGACCACCGAGCACTATACGCTCGGGGACTGGTCGACCAGCTCACCAATTTGAGAGTTTGGGGATTGCACCGACCACCGAGCACTATACGCTCGGGGACTGGTCGACCAGCCCACCAATTTGAGAATTCGGGGACTGTACCGACCACCGAGCGTTATATGCTCGGGGACTGGTCGATTAGTCTATTCAATTGCAGACGAGCATGATATGCTCGGGGACTGGTAAATTCAATTTTTTAGACCTTGCTACAAGGCTCATACTTCGCCTTCCAGCAAGCTCGGGGACTACATCGGTACGATGCATCTGTCGATGCATCTCGGTTTTAGAATTTCTATGATTTTCTTTTTAGACCCTGGCACCACGTGCCTACGTCACCTACTACCAGGCTCGGGGACTAAGTGGGCACACTTCACCTTGCGGTGAATATGCTTGCTTTTTTGAGGTCTATACTTTTCAGAAAAGTAAAGTGGGCACACTTCACCAGGAAAGAAATCTTTTTTAATTAAGAGCACCATGCATTCTTCGAACAACCTGCTTCTTCGATGTCAATGTTGATCAACTGTCTTTTGAGTTGGTCAAAATACCGTTGCAACTGTTTGGGCGACTTTCCTACTTATTGAAGACGTCAAGCCTCACTGATCGAAGAAGCTCAAGACAGCGTGTTACATCACAATACATGGTGCTCGGGGACTAGCTGTGGGGGTATAAACCCCTATACCCTCATGGGCCTATATGGGCCGCACCATCAGAGGTGGCTCGACCCACAGGATGAAGACATGCGGCGCACAACTGATCGGCGTGCACCGTAAGGCTACAAGATATTGTACCAAATAGGATACTTTGCTTGTAACTCTGTCCCTTCAGGATATATAAGGAGGGGCAGGGGTCTCCTAGAGGACAAGTCATACATCATATTCTCTCAACACAAATCAATACAACCAGACGCAGGACGTAGGTATTACGCCAACTCGGCGGCCGAACCTGGATAAAAAGCTTGTCCGTGTCTTGCGTCACCATCGAGTTCGTAGTTTGCGCACCGTCTACCGATAAACTACTACCGTGGGTATACCCCAAGGTAGACTGCCGACCAGCTTTCGTCGACACTCGGGGACTCAGCGGGGAATGGGGACGGGGAGGTAGGGAACGTTCCCATCCCCGCCTCACCCGACGGGGCTGAGATTCAGCCATTAACGTCTCTGTGGGGGACAAATCTACCCTATTTTCTTCCCCTAATGGAGGAAATCCCCATCGGGGATCGGGGCCCGTTGCCATCTTGAGGTTCATCTATCCTTCTCATAAAATTTCTTTATTCCTGTATGTCTAATCTAGCTGTAAGCTTAGAGTTATCTACTTCTCTTTTTTCTTTTCTTTTCTCTTCTTCACCTCAGCATTTAGCTAGCTTACAACCCATTACTATACTTGCTCTTATCAACTCGGTACTCCTGAGTACTAGTAACACGGTCCTTGTAACAGTAATAGTAGTAATCAACGTAGGTTTTGTTGATTTGGACCAAATAAACATGTCTCAACTGAAATTACGCGCGGGTCACGACTCACGACCAGTAGATAGATGCGTGCCAAAGCCTCGCGACATATATAAAGATAAAAAATATAAGTATATATAGTCCATGTTTAGATGTTTTTTTAATAGGCACTGTAGCACTTTTGTTTGTATTTGACAAATATTGTTCAATTATGGACTAACTAGGGCCAAGCTGAAATGAGGTCTTGTTTAGTTACACCTAAAAAGTGAAAATTTTTAAAGCTGGTTACTGTAGTATTTTCGTTTTTTTAACAATTATTATTTAATTATAGACTAACTAGACACAAAATATTTAATATTGATTACTGTAGCACTTTCATTTTATTTAACAATTATTATCCAATTATAAATTAACTAGACTCAAAAGGTATTCCTCTGGTGATTTTCAATTTAACTACACAATTAGTTATTTTTTATTTATATTTAATACTTTATGCATGTACCGTAAAATTTGATGTGACTAACTAGGGTCAAAAGATTCGTCTCGCGATTTACATGCAAACTGTGTAATTAGTTTTTGTTTTTTTTCTATATTTAATATTTCATGCATGTGCCGTAAGATTCGATGTGACGCAAATCTTAAAAACTTTGATTTTTTGGGTGAACTAAACAAGGGCTCAATGTGTTGGCGAGGCAACAATTTTTTTACCGGAAAAAGAAGCCGGCATCTCTTCCTTTTCATTTGTCCAGGGTCATGCAAACAGAAGAATCCCGCCCCGGGCAAAGCCGTGGATACGACCAGACCAATCATGCAAAGCTTTCGGTCAAATCATCAGACGCACGGCAATGACCCCCGTGTCTGTGACCCGCCGCGTCTGCGTCTGCACGCACGTACTCCCTCCGTCCAAAAAAAAAAGTGCCGTTTTAGGTTTTCGTGCCACAAATTTGACTCGATTTGTAGAAAATATATACAATATTTGTGTCTCTAAATAAATTTGTTAAAAAACTAAACTTAAAGATCTTTCCAATGATATTAATTATGTACTATAAATATTAATATTTTTTACTATATATTTAGTTAAAGTTATTTCTTGGAAAGCGCAAACGACACTTATTTTGGAACGGAGTGAGTACGCGCTCCCTAATTCGCTCCCTAACAGTACTACAATGCATGCATGCTGGAGCTGGACAGGTGAATCTTGATGGGTCTAGATCGAGTCAACAGTAACAAACCGTCCCCGAACCACAGGAAACTGCATGCAGATCTACACTGCTGTATTCCTCCATGCATGCATGTGATTGTGAGTAGCGACGAAGAAAAGAAAACCATGGCTTGTCATTTTTGACGCCGCGTACGATATATACGTACGTACGATGATGGACCGGAGGCGTGCACGCCGGGTATCTCGTTGTTGTGGGCAACTAAAGCACTATATAGGCAATGCAAGAATCGGGCTATACTCGATCTACAACTCACTCCCGAGAAGGCGCCGGCACTTGGACGCCGTTCCCGTCGCGGTAGGGGCCTGCATGGCTGGCTCTTGCTGGTCGTCGTCCGTCCTTCCCAGCTGCATGCAATGCAATGCGGTGCACCCGTGCTGTACGTAGCTGGGCGCCCGTGTCGTGTCCGTGTAATACACGACGCCCGGCAGCGGCAGGGGTCGGCCAAACTTCGTGGCAGCTGTGTGACAAAAATCTGGCTCCGCGCTCACGGTCGGAGCCACCAAACTTCGTGCTCGATCCTGGCATTGTTTGCTGCAAGCCTGTTATCGCCCTTTTCTCTCCTTGGGATGGAGATTTTTTTTTTTTTTTGCATGCCGCTAGCTAGCTGCTGCTTCTTTAGTGCAAAACACACACATCTCTGTCTATTCCGATCGCTCTCGACCCCCTAACCCCATGCATAGATCTGCCAGCACACAGCCACACGTACGAACGTACGACGTACACGCTAACTAACGATCTCTGAAGCAGGCAAATATCGTAGCTCTCATACCGATCCTCGTTCGGCAAAACTTGCTTCCAATGCTACGCCTAATTAAACGACGACGACCAGTATGATCGGGACCGGCCGGCCGGCGGCGACCGCGCGCTCGTACGTGCCACGTCGAATAATGGCCGGCGCCCGACCGCGCGTTGCATCGGCGGCCCACCTAATTAACCAGCCGGACCCCAACGTGGCCCGCCGGAATCCAGCGACGATGGCGCAGTGCAGTTCACGCCGATTCGGTGGCGACGCGGACGCCGGAGCGCCATGCCTGCCGGCTGCCAGATTGATCTATCGGCCGGGGAGCGCGCCGCGCCCGGCCGGGTACACGGTGGCGTACGTTTGGTACGCCGGGCACGTCTTTTCCGGCCGGCCGGTCCGCATCGATCTGTCTATACCAGCTCCTGCGCGGTGCGCGCCCCCGGCGGCCCGACCGGTACGTACGTGCGCCCAGGAGATCGCACTCGCGCTCCATCATCTCCTGATGCATCTGCTGCCGGACCGGCCGGGTCGCGCGCGTTGGGCTACCTTGCTTTGCTTTGCTTTGCTTGCAGCACCAACTCAGCTTGTCCCTGGCCGCCTGGCCCTAGCCGCGCGCGCGCGGCCCGGGCGATCGATGCGACGGGCCGACGGCGACGCGAGGGCGAGCCTGCTGCCTGCCTGCATCTGCATGTGACCTTGCCATGCCGCTGTGCTGCCTGCAACTGCGTGGGCAGCAGTCTCCGACTCCGATCGATCCACTGCCTGGTGCCTGCATCGGCATGCCAAGACGTACTGTACGCCAAGGCATGCAACGTAGTACGCGTCACCGGATAGTCTTGTGGTCTCTCATGGGCTGCATGCATGCATGTTGGGCAGCTGACAAAACCTGGGTGTTCCGGCAAAAGTGGTAAGTAGACCTGTAGTGTAGTGGTAGTGTGCATGGGCTGGCCACGTATACAGAGCGAAAGGCAATGCACGTAGGACAACATCTGAAAAAGGGGAGAGAGACCACATGGACGACGCCGTGCCTGTCAGGACATGGGTTCACATGCATGTATATATGCTGCCACATATCAACTGTTCCTCTTCGTGCCAATCCATCACGCGTCGTTGCTATCCTGTGCTGGTATACACATGTATACAGGATACCGTAATAATATATATATAGCCGATCGATACAGGAGAAGGAGCGGCGATGCATGTGACCATCAAACAGGATTCTGAACGGCTGCTAGACATGCTACGCCTATATATAGTTCTCTCAACTCCTGAATGCGCCGAGAATCCGATCAAGATAGCCTCAGGTAAACACAGAGAGTGCCTCTGGTGGTCAAGGCTCTTCTTCAGACTCGCAGAAGCATGTAAACAGAGGCTGTACTGGTAGTGTAACCCTCCAGAGCCTCATGCATGTACATTCAATAAGGCCTTGTTTAGTTCCGAAAAGTGAAAAGATTTCGGTACTATAGCACTTTCGTTTGTTTGTGACAAATATTATCCAATCATAGACTAACTAGGATCAAAAGATTCGTCTCGTGATTTACAGTTAAACTGTGTAATTAGTTTTTGTTTTCGTCTATATTTAATGTTTCATGCATGTGCCATAAGATTCGATGTGACGGAGAATCTTGAAATTTTTTTGGTTTTCAGGGTAAACTAAACAGGCCTAACTTCTTTTGTTGCAAAACATGAGCATGTTTACTAGGCAAGTAATAGGGAAAAAAAAGAAGAACGTACAGGCAGAATAGGCGGACACACGGGCGAACATTGTGGACTGCTCGAGCAGGCTGCTGCCGGTACCGTCTCTCCGATCACATCGGCAGATGCATCGGGCGTGAACCCGTCGGTCTCACACAGGAGTGTACGTAGTACGAACGACTTTTAAGGTTGCCCATACGGGCCTTCCGGGCACATAGGCTTGTCGACAACAAGCAGTCCTGGTGGTGCGAGTGCGAACACAAGTAGAATGAAGGAAAGCTGGTTCCACCAAATGGAGCAAGCAAATGATACTCGTGTGTGTAGTGTGTACGTTTTGGGCTCCTTCGAAAGAATAAGGCAATGCAAGGCTCAGTGTTTTGGGCACCTTCAGAAGAAGGCACAATGCAAGGCTCAGTTTATATTCAGATCTTGGAGGTTTTTTTTTTTCTTTTTGAAGTATTGGAGGCTAGAGTTTTGGTTGGTGGTTATTACCGGGCATGCAAGGCTCAGTTTATATTCAGATCTTGGAGTTTTTTTTTTTCTTTTTGAAGTATTGGAGGCTAGAGTTTTGGTTGGTGGTTATTACCGGGCATGTTCGCCTATGCCTAAAGCGGGAGGTTGTGATTGCACTAGTTTTAGCAACAATATTTAGCAGTTTACCAATTGTAGCCGGCCACAATTGCATGTTCTCCTCTAGGGTTCGATGGGGCCGTACGGCGTCTTCGGAGATTTAGGTTGTAAAAGATCGATATATAGAGTAGTAGTGGAGATAGATAACAGGGTAATGGTCTAGCAACACTGGATTTGTATGGTGATAACGATCAGATGTACCGTGTTTGAGCTTGCTACAACTGCAATGGAGGAATAAATCCTAGAAGGTTGAGCTTGCTCCAATCCAGAAAAAAAAACATTTGATAGGGAAAACATCTAGAGGTACGTAAAAGCTACAATTATGGAGATTGGATTTGTTCATTTGGCATGAAAATTGAACGTGTTCAAGTGAGATAATACATCACTAGAGGTAGAGAGCTGATAATAAAGGATGCCTTTTTCACACACAATGTTGCCATTTATAAAACGTGTACGTTGGAATTTTTTTAATATAAATTAGGATCGATTTCATTCAACTTAAGTTTTGCTAACGTGGTTTATCAAACTTGAAATGTTTCAACCTAGAAATCACTATATAATTTCCATATATACCAACTTAAGTGGTGGTATGGCTAGCAGGACACAGGCGGACTAGTGCAGGAGGCTGGTGGGAAGTACCGCTGGTGGGAAGCAAGCGCGATGTGCAGGTGCAAGTGAAGGCGTGGCGAGCAGGACGTAGGCAGACTAGCATGGTTGTGGGTGGGTGAGTGCGGTGGCACGACTCATGGTTGCAGCGGATGAGTCTAGCAACATGGCTCGCATGATGTCGGCGGTGCGGTTTGTGGGTGAGCTAATGTAGTGGTGTGCCACACATCACCGAGCAATGTACAAATGCACCCCCACAAAAGTTTATGGAAGAAACCGTGATTTTCTCCCAACATGGAAGTCGACATTTTCTTGAGCCGTGTGTATTGTGTCAAATTGGTTTATATGTGAACTAGCAGTTTTCCTCCTTTTTATCTATTTCCTTATTAAATATCTTACCACATCATTATTTCAGTGGCGTGACAACCTCAGTTAATTATATGAAACTATGCTTTTAGTCAGAACTGCCCTTAGGCGTTGTCTGCGAGCTAGCAACGTCATCAACTGACGTCATGTCTTGTTTGGTGTGGAGGAAAGAGAAGGCTAAGAAACGAGTAGCTAGCGTGTGTGTTTCTTCATTGGACTCACATTGTTCATCCGTACATTTAGCTTTTTATTTTTTATTCTTCTTTGATGCCAGATTAGTTGACAAAATCGCTAATGCCGTTGCAGACGCCATTAGGGCTTAGGGCGTTCTCAATGAGAATTCAAATCGTTAGCTGAGCTGAGAACAGCGACCGTACGCAGAGAATCAAAGCCAGAAGAGGATTTGTCAAAAAAAAAAAAAACCCACAGGAGGGGGAGCTTTCATTGAGGCCTTGTTTAGTTCCAAATTTTTTTGGCTTAGGTACTATAGCACTTTTATTTTTATTTGATAATTATTGTCTAATCATAGACTAACTAGACTCAAAAGATTTATCTCACGATTTACAGATAAACTATGTAATTAGTTTTTATTTTCGTCTATATTTAATGTTTTATATATGTATGTGCCGTAAAATTCGACGTGTCAGAAAATATTAAAAAGTTTTTGGTTTTTAGATGAACCAAACAAGGCCAGGCCTCGAGACTAGCTATGTGGGAAGCGCTAGGGCGTTCCTCTATGCTGTCGATTTAGCACCTGTTAGGGACGCTCTTCGAGGGAAGTCTTGTAAGGCTAGTCTCATCGGTAGTACTACCATGATAGAAGACACTAGAATTGGGTTGCAGATGATTGCAAATCGTGGAGCGTTCATGATCTCTGGTTGGGCAAGCTGTTGGGATAGCGAAGGCTCGAACGCACTGGCAAAGTAAATTCGGTTAGGAGTCATTTGAGATTTCGACACACACCCGTTTTCCATCTCGATTGGAGGGGGTATTGTCCCTCACATACACCCTCTAATCCAAAGAGGAATGGCTTATCTGAAGTAGCCGCTAGTGATAGGGGTGCAGCTAGGGCAGATCAGATCCAACGGCAAGCACTAGGTGAAGGCCACCAGGCAGCTCGTTCCAGCGGGATAAGAACATGGTGTACACACAAACAGAGATCACTTTCAAATGAAAAAGGCCCTTAGAGAAAAAAAAAAGAACACAGACAGAGATCGGAATTGGGACGGCATGTGCACGTGAAATTGCTAGTCTACTAGTCTTACTTCCCTTTACAAAGGCTTCACAGTTCCTGTCGCCGTCACAGATGCAGCTACACATCATCCACACAGCCCTGCTTGCTCATGTACAGACAACAAGCAGCATCAGCAGCAGGAGTAAGCAAACTACGGCGCCTGCCTGCCGTTTAGGTTTAGTAAGACAGATTAGAGTAGGAGTACTCCTATCCTAAGCAACAAAAGTGGCAGCAGCATGACGACATGCAAACAACATCACTACCACAGTACCACAGACAGTATCAGCTACTACCACAAACTACAAGGACACGGCCATGTACACGAAGCTAGGCAGCGGTCGATCAGGCTCAGGCTCAGGTGCGGCGCAGAGAGCCAACCTGCAGCGCGAAGCAGCAGGCTTCCTCCAGTCTTGGACCGGCCATGGCCAAGCCACCGGGTTACTGTTACATTTCAGTTACCCGATATGGATTAAACAAAAGGAAGGAGAGGTGGACGGCGGTGGACTCGCTCCATGGTCCATGGCCATGGATCAGGCCACCACCATGGGCACCAGGGCAGCAGCTAGCCTAGCCTGGCACTGCTCTCCACGAAGCTAGTAGGCAGTAGCAGGCACGGTAGGCTAGTGTAGTAGGAGTACCAGTAGTGTGGCGGTGGTCTAGTCTACTACTAGTGCACCTCTGCCACCTGCTGCTGCTGCGGCGGCGGCTGCGGCATGCAGATGCCGCTGCCGTTGCAGTACGGGTCGACGCTGGGCGGCGGCGGCGGCGGCACGCAGCTGTTGGTGTTGGTGGCGCGCAGCTCGAAGGGGCCGAGGCGGTGGTCGGCGAGGCGGGTCTTGTACATGGCGGTCTTGTACTCGGCCCAGGTGAACTCCCGGTACAGGCTCTGCTCCCCGTCCCGCATCACCTCCGGCAGCGGCGCGATCCGCTGCGACGGCGCCGGCCCGCCGAAGTAGATCACCGACAGCCGTGACTGCGCCCCTTCCGGCGCCACCACCCGGTGCTTCACGCTCTTGAACCGCCCGTTCGTCAGGACCTGCGCATGCGGGAACGCGAGGGCATGAGCGATCGAGCTGAATTAACGAACAATGCGCCGGTGCGGTGCCGCACAGGCACAGGCAGCAGCACAGAGCCGCCAGAGAGAGGGACACACACGCACACACGTCTGTGGTGCATGCATAGGCATAGCACTAGAGCAGGGAAGTTTTTTAAAAGCGGACCAAAATAGTAGAGTACCTGCAGCGCGTCTCCGACGTTGACGAAGAAGGATTCCGGGGCGGGGGGCACGGGGACCCACCTGCCGTCCCGGAGCTTGATCTGCAGGCCAGCCGTGCTGTTGGACCTGAGCACGGAGATGATCTGCGGGTCCGTGTGCTCCCCGAACCCCGTCACGCCGCAGTCCACCGGCGGCAGCAGCGGGCAGGGCGGGTAGTGGTTCACCCGCACCAGCTCGTCGCTGCCTTCCCGCCCCACCACCATCGCACGCAGCAGGGACCTGTCCACGCCCAGCCCCTCCGCTATGAGCTCCAGCACCCGCCCGCACACCTCCCTCACCGCCGCCGTGTACTCCTCCAATGCCGCTCTGCATGCTCATGCGTCCAGTCCGCTGAGTGAATCGACCCAGGTGTGCGTGCACGGCGAAGACGAAGCAACTAGATCAACAGCTCTAGCTTACCGGAGCGAGGGCGGCAGGGAGGAGATCTTGACGGTGTTGGCGCTGACGGAGAGGAGGAGGTACTCGAGCCACCCGACGTCGCCGTTGGAGCCGATGCGCTTGCTGCCGTACCCCATGGGGCGAGCGGCGCCGGACATGTCCAGCTTCTCCTGGGCGGGCAGCGCGAAGAACGCCATCGCGCGGGCCTCCAGCGCCTCGACCACGCGCGCCGGCACGCCGTGGTTGGTCGCCCTGAAGAAGCCCACGCCGCGGCACGCGTCGGCCACCGCCGCGGCCGCGCCCGGCGCCGACAGGTCCACGCACGGGATGGCCGCGCTCGCATTGGCCCTGGGACACTGCACCAGCGGGATCTGCTCGATCGAGCTCGGCGCCGTGATCGCCACCATGGCTGCTGGTGTGGTGAGTGAGCGAGCGTATGCACTCTACTCGGCTAGGAGCGAACGTCGTGGGAGGAGGCTGAGCTCAGCTCGGCTCGTCAGCTGCAGCAGTAAGGGGAAGCAGAACAGCAGCAGGGGAGCAGAGCAGTGCAGCTCGCGATGCTAGTCGAGACCGAGGACTAGGGAGGGGCAGGGGAGAGGCGTTGCACGTCTGCCCTTGTGGTGGTCTGTGGTGGGGCGATGGACCTCCAATATATAGGCCAGCCGCCCACGGCCCAGGGCATCACCAGCTGTACTGACAAGAATTTGCAGCCAAGTGCAGAGTATCAAGGAGTTTGGGCTTGCACCTTAATGGCTTAATTAGCTACTTAGCTTAGTGCAACACGAGTGAGTGAGTGACACTTGGTCACTTGGAGGAGTAAGAGCTGTTTGGCGATACACACTACAGCGACTTGTCAACCTGTTTTCTGCTTTAGTTAGTGATTACTGAATGAAAGAGCTGATGCCGTGAACGTTAGGCTCCAAAAGAGGACGTCGCCCTGTCGCTAACTGATTTGGAGGCCATCTTAGTTGATATCTTGCCCTCCAGCTTTGATTTGTGGATAATAATTAAGGGGTGTTTGGGACTGCTCTGGTCCACGTTTTTCAGCTCCACTCCACGTTTTTTAGCTAAACAGTTTCAGCTCCACGCACTCAGTTCGAGGAAAGAGGACGAAGTTGTGAGAGCACCTAAAGAGGTACTCCCTCCGTCACTAAATACTGCTATTTCTAAGAGAAAATTTTGTCCACAAATACTGCTATTTCTACTAGCATACTCAGTCCACCAACCTATTTAATTCTCCTCGGAACTTCCGTGGTCTACTAGACCATTTAATTTCTTCTAGGGAGTAGTACTTTGGCGCATGGTAATTGTTTAAGTCTGTTTAGTTGACATTAAATGCAGCTCCTTGGAACCAGAGAACCATGACTTAACGTACATGATTAAATGGTGGAACCCAAATTAATTAAGGGTAGAATGGTCTTTTGTTTGCCACACTAATCTGTCTGAAATCTGCTAGAAATAGCAGTATTTGGAGACGGAGGGAGTACTCCACAAACTCTAGACCTTGTTTAGTTCTCCAAAAATTTTCAGATTCCCCGTCACATCGAATCTTTAGACGTATGCATGGAGTATTAAATATAGATAAAAATAAAAACTAATTGCACAGTTTGGTCGAAATTGACGAGACGAATCTTTTGAACCTAGTTAGTGCATAATTGGACAATATTTGTCAAATATAAACGAAAGTGCTACTATTCCTATTTTGCAAATTTTTTTAAAAGTAAACAAGGCCATAGTTTTTTGTGGAGCTGCTCCATGGTGGAGTTTGTGGAGCAGAGTTTATGGAGCAGTTCCAAAATCCCCTTTTAAGCCCAATTCCACTAGATTCAAATCCAACAAATATTGAAAAGTCCCACAACTTTTCATTTCTCGCTTTTTTTAAGAGTTATCAAGTTATACACGTAACTTTTAGGCACAACTTTGACAATATAACATTTCATACATAAGTTGTGTTTCATAACTTTTATGTTTACAAGTTTTGATATAAGTTATAAGTTAATTCATTTTTTGTTTTAAACAATTTTTCTACTAAGTTGCGTTTCATAACTTTTGTCTTTTCAAGTTTATACACATAACTTTTATACACAAATTGGACAATAAAACATTTTTAAGTTATAAGTTAATTCATACCGTGTTTTCAAGTTTTGGCTCTTTATGTTTAATATTTTTTGTACATAAGTTGCGTTTCATAACTTTTGTGTTATCAAGTTTTAGCAAAACATTTGAATATATAACTTAATACACATAAATTGCTACAAGAATAAAATTCATCAAAACATATGTAAGTGGGGTGCCTCGTGACGTAGAATATACTGGTGCAGATGGAATTGAACGCCGTTCAAAAGTTATAGCAATTTTAAATAAATGTGTGCGTTTTTTCTGACTCGCGTCATGTGAAAATAGGCTGATATTTTGAATGTATAAGTACATGAAAATAAGCTAATTTTAAACAATAAAAATGACTCGAAGACATCCTAGACCTTTGGGTCATAGCAAGCTAGGAAAAAAAATGAGTGGGGGACGGTCCCCATGAGCAACCACGGACGCCCCATCGTATATTTACGACATGTATCCATGTGCATGTATTTGACGCACGACTAAAATATAGTTTTTCTTTTCAGTGATTTCTTCTCAGTTTAAACAACAATTTCGTTTGTTGGATAAACACGAAATATAGATAAAAATTTTGGACAATATTTGTAAAATTTTGGACAATATTTGTAAAAATTTTCACAATTTTGGCCTTGTTTAGTTCCCAAAAAATTTATAAAATTTTTCAGATTTCTCGTCACATCAAATCTTATGGCACATGCATGAAGCATTAAATATAGATAAAAATAACTAATTGCACAGTTTATTTGTAATTTACGAGAGGAATCTTTTAAGCCTAGTTAGTCTAGGATTGGACAATATTTGTCAAATACAAATGAAAGATTTACGGTGTCCATATTAAAAAAAAAGTAAACAAGACCTTTATGGTAGGTGCCCACTGTTGCTCCATGGGTACCTGTCTTCACCTAATTTTTTTCCCATACAATAACAAGCCGGGCTTTCATCCATGTGCCTAGTAGGATGGTGTCCAAAAAAATAAATTTTATGTCCATCCAGGTAGACTAAAAATTAACGCCAGGTATGAATTTTGGATCATCCTAAAAAAATAATTCTAAATATTCCCAAAAAGAAGAAAAGGAGACATAGAATAGCAGTAATAATTAACTGGCATTGTATTCTTATTAAATTGCGAAGAAAATGTTAACAACATCGAAGAAAAAGATTTTCTAACTAACTACTTCCTTCGTCACTTATTAATTGTCGGTCCGGCTTGCTAAATAATAACTTTGAATAAATTTATATAAAATATTAATATTTATGATATATAATTAGTAAGTTGGACGTATTATTGAATCTATAATAAATTTATTAAGAGATAGAAAGATTAATAATGTTTTTTTTATAAATCTAGTCAAAGTTACGGCACACAATCAAGCCAACAATGACAAATATTGAGGGATGGATCAGGGAGTATATTCCATTGCACAACACAACGTATCAACATGATGGCACAACAAACTTCCCCAAACCTGGTGCTCAAGTCATTGTCGCACGTGGTGGTAGAGTACAAGCACGAATTGAATCCGACACAAGTATAACACTAGCAGACACTGCATTTTGGACTCATACATAACAACTCCGGAACGCAGTAGCCATCTGTGATGTGAGGCCACAAACACAAGCAGAGGCAGCGCAAGCCTGAGGCCACAAACACAAGAGGCAACACAAGCGAGGCCACCACTGGCACTGGTTACTTTGTTTAATTTCGGAAAGATAGCGACTCGATCGGTTATTTCACTACACGATAAGAACAGAAAATCCCTGTCGGTTATAGGAATTCTGGACGGTTTTCCGAAAACTGACTTCTGGGCTAGACAAAACCCACACTAGTGAGTGAAAATTTCTGACGGCTATATTGAACCGACATGAAACAGGGAAAGCCGGCAGGAACAAGCGGGTGGTTCTGATGACGGTAAAAAAAACGAGATGAATTTCTTCTAGCAGTCATCTCTGGTACTGGTTAAATTTCATTATGTCTGATCAAAATTATATAAAATACTAATAATATTTAATTTATGACATCTGGCACTAATTTAGTTTCATAAATCTTGGGTAGGGGTGCCATGGCCGGAGCTTGAAGCTCGGCGTTGTCGGCGATGGTGGCGCTCCGGCAAACCCCGGTGGGGTGGTAGCTGGCTGCGGAGGCGAGGGCGAGAAGGATGACAGGGTTGAAAACGAGCGAAGAAAGGAAGAAGATACCCACGAGAGAGTGTTCGTCATGAGGAGGATCGTGGAGAAGAAGCTGTCGTGAGGAAGAAGATGAGGTCATGCACTCCCTGAGGGCGCAGCGGGTCACGGGATGACGCGGTGCAACCTGAATGATTGAATCCAAGCCTCGGCCTTCTAATTTGACGTCGGGCTCTTCTTCTCCTGTGGCATCTTGTAGAAGTTGGGGTTGCGCACGTTGTGATGACTGATGATCCGAGAGATTGGAGAACACCTGATTATATAATCACTAAGTCAATTTACTTTTGCTGACATGGCACCTCGTAGACACTGGAATAATTTATCTCCTAGCTTGACCGTGAATGTAGGCTTGTTTTCTATGAACCAGACAACACCACTCGCTATCGTGCTTTGGCGTTGCGGTGTTGGTATGACTGTAACGCTACAACGACGTGCGTGTCTTGCTCCTCCGATCGTGACATGGCTAGTGGCTTGAGTCCTAAATTAAAGCAAGAGAGAAGCAGCAACTGTCAAAGCTGTTCGTATATGCACGGAAGCACGTGTGGCGAGCAGTGCCACCTGAATGAGTGAATCCTCGTTTTGGATATCTGTCGTTGCGCCGCCCTCGCGTTCTAAAAGAAAAGTCGTTTAGGTCCTGTTCAGGTCAAGTTGTCCCAACAGTCTTGCGATCTGCTTGAAACTGTGTTTCATGCTAATTAAAATAGATATCTTTTTAAACACCTTCAAGAATTCAAGTTCTTTAAAACACGCATTTATAAAAGACTAGTGTGCGATAAAGCTAAAAATAGTTGCTTCTCGTAGCTTCAATTCCCTTTAGTGGGACTATGTGATCATGTTTAAGAAACTTCATATGCAAAACACTATTTTACTAAATGGATCAACAAAATAGTTTCAACTCTATCGATCGATAGACCTACCTGATCATGACTGTGAAGCACAAAAACAAAGCTACTTCACACGTAAAACTCTAGCTACGAAAAAGCAGACGAGTGGACGACAAGTTGCCGCTGCTCATTCTGTACAAGACATCAACGTTCTTCAGAGCTTCAACAACGACAGGCATGTTGTGCGTGCATGTGCAATGGAGATGGAGATAAGTCGCTTATTAGCATTCTGGAAATACTGACGTGTCGTCGGCCGGGCGCGCACGCGCGGTCTCATTCACCAAGATTACATCGTACTGTACTGGCTACACATGTTGAGTTCGTGACGATGCACGCTAGAGCTGCATACGCGGCTGAGTGCAGACCGTTGGTGATGACTAGTGACTCCCCACCGGTACGGTGGGCGCGAGAGTACAGACGTGTCAGTCGCGCTGGCAGCGAGGCCACCACTGACACGTCGTCGCAATCGCCTTCAAACAGCTAGTTTGTTGCAGTGAACGCGACCGGCCGGGCCGGGTGTGCTGCGTCGGTCTCGACTGTGCATGCATGCGCGTCCACGTGAAGCTCACGCGGGGTCCAGATTGGCGCTGCATATGTCCCGGTGGAGTGGGAGTGCGGAACACGACAGCGACACGTCGACGGCGCGCGCCACGTACGTACACACCAATCTACCGACCGGTGCTCTCGCAGCACTGACGATCGACTGTTCCGGCCACGCTCTCGAGTCTCGTCGACGGTACTCGGAAAACGGACGCTTGCTGCCTGCTGCTAGCTTCTCGATGGGCGGGATTACCAAATTATTCTGCTAGCCTTTGTTCCGTTTGTTCGTCGCACCAAAAGTAATTACTCATCAGGTTTTTTAAAAAAGTAATTACACGTCAACAGGTGCCGGTACAGGTACAAAGTGGCTAAAGCCATGTTTAGTTTCCTAGGTTAAAAGTTTTTAAGTACTACATATATTTTTATTTGCACTTTGCAATTATTATTCAACCATAGACTAAATAGCTTAAAAGATTCGTATCGCAAATTAAAAATAAACTATACAATTAGTTATTTTTCTATATTTAATGTTCCATACATGTTAAAAGATTTAATTTGACAGAAATCTTGAAAAGCTTTTGGGTTTTAGGTGTAACTAAACAAGACCTAAGACTAATGACTAGTTGTCCTAAGGGAGGGAGAGAAGAGGGATTGAGGCGGCATGGGGACAATTCCCTGGACGACGATGCGGTTTTTTTTTTGCATTTAATATCATGTAACAGTAGAATTTTTGATGACTTGGTAGGTTCGTTATGGAGAGAGATAGAGAAAGTTTAATAGAATTTCATCAGGATGAAATATGTTGTCAATTTTATGCCAGTAGTTAACTAGAGGAGTAAACTTCTCTGGTTCGGACGAAGATGGGCCGAAAGTGGTAGAAGACTGTAGCGAGAAAGAAAATGGGCCTGTACAAGTACAATCTCATTGATGCAGTTTGTTGCCGCCTTGGGCCTATAGCCCACCTCTGGTGTTTCAGCCGGGGTACAACACATTTTTCAGGTTGCTGTCAGCGTTCACCAGTCAGAATTTTTTTTTTTATTTTTAACCCAAATTTCAAACATATTTCAAATTTGACCCGCTTTGAAAAATATTTTCAAAACTAGGCCGTTTGGACCCGCCACCATGCATGGCGGGGCAAATACACAGAACCCCGCCATGCATGGCGGCGGGGTACTACTGCTGATGTGGCATGGTTCAGGGAGACACCTCCTGATGTGGCTAACACGTGGCGGGGTACGTGGCAAAAAGTACCCCGCCACCCATCATGGCGGGATGCAACCCCGCCGCGCATCATGGCGGGGTGCTCCCTGTTTGACAAAATGACCCACCCTCTGCTTTCTCTTTGTACCCTGGTGGCACTTTCGTTTATTTGTGATAATTATTGTCTGTAAATTGCACTAATTATACAGTTTGCCTGTAAATCACGAGACGAATCTTTTAAGCCTAGTTACTTTATAATTAGATTTTTTATTAAATAAAAATAAAATTACTACATGGTTAAAATCTAAAAAGTTTTTGAATATAAACAAGTCCAAGTGTATACGTGGAGAGAGAGGGTCAAGCCGCATGGGCAAGATGACATGAGAGGGAAAGTGATAGTAGTCTAGGGTATTGGGCCTTGTTTAGTTCTCAAAAAATTTTGCAAAATTTTTCAAATTCTCCGTCACATTAAATCTTTAGACGTATATTTTTAACTTTAAAAAAATTTATTTAAAAATTAGATTTAAATATCAATCTAATAATACTAATTTTATATCATAAATATTAATATTTTTAATTAATATTTAATCAAAGTTATTTTTCAAAGAAAAAATAACAAAGAGCAAAACTATAGCAGCGGCACAGTGCATGCTGCGCGCAGCACTGTGCACGCGTGCTGCTACTACAGCAGCAGCACTGATGTACAGCCCTGTCCAGCAGCAGCAGGAGCACTGTACGCACAGAGTGCCGCTGCGCTAGTTTTCCCATTCCGAAATGTCTGTTTATTTTTTTTTCCAAAAAATAACTTTGATTAAATATTTACTAAAAATATTAATATTTATAATATAAAATTAGTATCATTAAATATATATTTAAATCTAATTTTTGAATAAATTTATTTAAAATTCGAAATATACGTCTAAAGAAATTTGAAAAATTTTGCAAAATTTTTTGAATTAGGGTTTAGGGTTTAGGGTTGCATGACCCAACACCCTACAGTCACTTTGCCTCTCACATCAGGTTGCATGCGCAGCCTCTCCCACGCATACACACTATAGCCTGAACTTGTTTAGATACAAAAACTTTTTAGATTTTAACACTGTAGTAATTTCGTTTTTATTTAATAAAAAATATCTAATTATAAAGTAATTAGGCTTAAAAGATTCGTCTCGTGATTTACAGGCAAACTGTATAATTAGTGCAATTTACAGACAATAATTATCACAAATGAATGAAAGTGCCACAAGAGAACAAAGAGAAAGCAGAGGGTGGGCCATTTTGTTAGACAGAGAGCACCCCGCCATGATACGCGGCGGGGTTGCATCCCGACGTGATGCGTGGCGGGGTACTCTTTGCCACGTACCCCGCCACGTGTTAGCCACGTCAGCAGGTGTCCCCTTGAACCATGCCACGTCAGCAGTAGTACCCCGCCGCCATGCATGGCGGGGTTCTGTGTATTTGTCCCGCCATGCATGGTGGCGGGTCCAAACGGCCTAGTTTTGAAAATATTTTTCAAAGCGGGTCAAATTTGAAATATGTTTGAAATTTGAGCTAAAAATAAAAAAAATTCACCAGTCACCACTAATTCCGTGTGTGGGTACACATTAGCGGATTAGCGCCTTTTGTCTGTCTGGCGGCTCTTTGGCTATTAACATGGGCGGATATAGAGGGTATTCCTGGTATTCCCAGGAATACCCAACTTTTTTATGCACTAAGTATATATAGACATATTTATATATATGTATATTTAATATATAAGCATTTCTATATTTAGCAAATAAAATTTCTCTATTATTCTTTTTAGTCTATTCTTGTATTTCTTTTTCCACACAAGTTTTAGCTTGATTGCCGAAATTATTCTATTTTATTGTTTCTGCAAATGAGAACCAATATTTATCTCTAGACCACATACATATTAACTCATGCCACCAAATATTAGTACAAATCATATCTTGTTTTCAAACTCTTTTCCAAGATAAATCGGAATATGCACATGGCAATATGTATAATAAAGTATTCTTTTCGTGTGAGTGAACGAGACATGAGTGGGAGGCAATTCCATAATCCTCATTCCTAAATCTCTAACTCTAGCCGACCAACATGGTGGCGGCACTACTGTTTCTAGTGTCATGAGCTCTTAGCGGCACGGGCTGTGCAGCGCGGGTGCGGCCCCTGTCTCTTTGTCTGCCTATATGGCAACTGACGAGGGCACACGTCGTTCATGAGGTTAGAGACAACAGCTGAGTGGTGGCCCACCAAACATCAGTAAGGGAATACCCAAGATTCAAATCCTGGCTCCGCCACCGGCTATTAATCAATTGCCCTCACGCAGGATGGCTACAAACCCTACCATTACCAGTATGGGCAGGCATAATATAATTTTATCAGTTTTCCGAGTCAAAGCAATAAGATATATATGTATATCATCACTCGTAAGGATCGCACGCACACCACACCACCCTTTTCCTTTTCTCAGGGTCTCATGGAGAAGATGGAAACACAGCCAAAAGGACAATCACTTTGTTAATAATCTATATGCGCTGCCAGGTCACCAGGTTCGACGAAAGCTTTTCTGAAGAAAAACAACACCTAAAACACACACACACGATCGACCTGGCTGGTAGTGCTTCATTCCACCAGCAATGTCTATCGTCTACTGCAGTACCTTCCAATTTTCTCTCCCTTTTCTCTTTATTATTATTATTAAAAATGTATACGTTTCCCTGACCATGCATCATGCATTATTGTACTACTCGATCCAACTAGTTTCGACGACGACGCCGATCGTCCGGTAAAAAGTCTGCTCTCGATCGGCAAGTCAAACCGCCCAGCACGGTGTCCGCCTGTCCTCTTCTCTCTGAAGCGCGCGCTGCTTTCCGTCAGAAGGAGTCGCACCACAGGAGTTGCCGCGCAGCCAGCTGAATTGAGCTGAGATGTCGGCATATATATGCTTGCACGCAGCAGAGTGCGCGCCCGCCCTTGCACACCCCGACGTGCGCGCGCTGCCGGCCAGACTCACGCACGCATGACCGGCCGGCCGGCTTATCGCGGGTCGGCACCGCTAGATCGACTGCCGGAGCGCAGTAGTGCAGTGCAGAGGCCACCAAACCGAGAGATCTCGGTTTGACCTGGACCTCCGCCGCGCGAATCGATCGAGTCAGCGAGCACTAGCTATAGCTGGCCGGCCACCCAGACCCCCCCTACCCCCACCCCACCACGCGCGCGGGCGGCTCTTCGAGGGTGCGCGATCCATCCAGGCCGCCGCCCGCCGGCCCACGCCCGCGCCGCGCCTATATAAACCCGCGCGCGCCCTTCGCGGAGCATCGGGCAACCGCACCTCCATCCACTCCTCTTCAGTCTTCACCCACTCTAGCTGGGAAGAACGAGAACGTCGACGTCGACGAAGGTAGTTGGCATCGCATCGAGTAGCTACTGTGTGCATGGCGAAGGTTGTTAGCGTCGACATGGCCGGCGTGGTCGCGCTGCTGTGCGTCGTCCTGCTACTCTTGTCGTCCGCCGTGACGACGACAGAGGCCGCCGGCAGGCATTTGGGGATGGGGAGGAGGGACGACGGCGCGGCCGTGGCTACTGCGGCGTCGGCAGCGGCGACTACTGCTCCTGCTGACACGACGACCGTGACGAGGACGGGGCGGCGGCTTGGTAATAAGGTAATGCGAGAGGAGATGGAGACGGCCACGACGGACGGCGACGGCGCCGGTATCGGCGAGTCCAAGAGGCGGAGCCCTGGCGGCCCGGATCCTCAGCATCACTGAACTGAAACAAGATGCATGCCGCCGGTGCTGTCTGCCGAGATCGACTGCATGTGCGTGAACGTCATCTGAACACAGTTGGATACGAAAAGGGCTAGCGTCTGTGCTCGTACACAAATAAAAAGAAGATGTTGTTTTAGTTTTTCATTACAGCTTATATATTGTAGAACCATCTGCTATCTAGCCGTCACCCTCAGCCAGAGTCATAGACCAGATTTTATATCTGAAAAATAGGTATAATCTATGCAATGGTTCTTCTGAGAGCTCAGAAAGAATAATAATGTAATAAGAGGACTTTATTTTGATCTCTTCGTGTCCCATTTCGTCTGCAGTTTATGTTCGCATTAATTGGGCCAATTGAAGACGAACAGGAGCTGCTCTAGTTTTAAGGCTAATAGTGTTGCAACTGCAGAACCTGTTATGCAGATCAGCAGAGATGTACAGCTAGCGTGCCATGAAAATTTTCAATCTCATACCACCTTCTGTCCTTCTGTGCATGTGTTAGAAATTTAATTAGGTATTATTTGGTACAATTTTACACTAACAGTAGTTATGATTTACTACCTCTAACAATGAAAATTGCTTATATTTGAATGTATGTTTTTTTATCCTTTTCCATTTTCTAACACAATAATAGGATGCATGCATTTTCTGTACTCCTAGGAGTAATTACTCCCATCTTCAATAAACCATATTACATATGTATTCATACTTGTTTATCGGTTTGAGTATGTTCACATACTTATATTAAGATACTCTAGATCTTACCATGCAAAAAATTTTCAAAGAAATTTATATTTTTTAATATATTACTAAAATGAACATATTGTAGTTTATATAATAAGTATAACCATATACTCTATGTATGCATGCATACTTAACATATATACTACTTTACATGGTTTAGTATGATCATATACTTCATCTACATACACTTCATCGGGCCATATACGCTTTAAATCTAGAGATATACACATGGGAGTAACTACTACTGGGAGTAAAAAGGAATGTGCATTTAGTTGAAACCTTCTCTTAAACTACGATGGCTCTTGATGTAGCCTATATCTTATGACATCATGAATCTAAATTTTTCTTTCCAAATATTAGTCTTATTTATTGATTGTAGGTCTTATATCCTCAAGTTAAGTTGAAACTCAAGTACTTATTATATCTTTTAGTAATAATCCTTTTTAACTTTTCCGAAATAAGGAGTTTTGGTTTTAGACTGCATTATTCTTAAGTACTATGATGTCTAAAATGTGCTTTGCATTGCTTAAGATTAGTGGTAGAGCTTGAATGAAGAAATAGGTTGGGTATATGTGCTGACCTCAAGATAATATTAAAAATTAACCCTTAGAATGACGCACTAATTACTCCAAAAAAATCATAAAGTCTATGGAGATATGGCTAAAATGTAGTGTGCACTAACCACCCCCGCTTCTCAAAGTGTTTGAATTTTCATATAGAAGAATTATACATATATTGATGGTTATATTATTAATGTAGATATGCCAAACATTTTAATTAACATGTATAAATATATCCAAAGCAGTAATTTATTAGTAAACTGTATGTTGTTGGTTATAATGTAAGTTTAAATAATTCTTTCCAAGTTTTCAAACTTAAGTAAGATGTATTAGTATCATTAATACATGCGACATCAACGAAATATTTTCATGATTGCAGAAACATATGATATATGGCATAATATGTATGTTTACTTTATTCAAAATTAACATGTTAATATGAATAGGAGTGGATAACGTAGAACCATATACATGCTTTATGTTTATTTATTTAAATATTTTTTAATAAAAAGTGTTAGTCATTTAAATGTAGATTTAAGGGGACACTTTAGTACTTCTAATAATAAAAAGTCATATTATATGAAAAATTAAGTTTACTTAATTAGATCATGTTTCTTCATGAAATGGATGGATAATTTGAAGTATAGATTCGTGGGTTATTACCTTATGTTGATTTACTCAATCGTAGAGGTGGGTAATTATTTATGATCCAATGACTATTATTATCAATGGTGATTTAGAGTCGACAAAATTGATCGCTAGATGTTTTTTTAATTATTTTGAGAATTATTAGGATTTTTTTTCTATTGGGCCTTGTGAGGATGAACATGGTGACTCCATATTAGAGACCGGTAGTTAGAATTTCTAGGATATTTTTTCTAGCATGATGTGTGTATTTAGCCCAAACATAAGCATAAGTTATATAAGTTCTTGCCGCATTCCTTTCTTTCACGTCATGAATATATAGTTTAGCTTCCAACATTTAATCTAGTTGTTGTATTTTTTTAATCTATTTGTCAAGTTAATCGATAGATAGATAGCCAGAGTGTAGAGTACAGGGCAAAAGAGACCATTTATAACAATTATTCCTCTCCTATTGGATAAATGGTCATTTTAATTCTTGCGATGTCCAACGGCAAAAGATTCACACTTTAATAGTGGTACCAGGCACTCCAGTATGGATCAGCAAATTCCACACAAGAATGGTGGTGTAGTGAGTTAATTTTGCCTAATAATTGATAACCGTCTAGTTTCTCCTATAGGTTGGTCACCTTTTTTTTATAAAGTTTTTCAAACAATCTAAGCTTAGATATATCGTTTATGTATATCTTGTCAAATAGTGTAATCGTATTTCATTTTCGCCACACGTACGAGCCGTATGAATGCATCATGGTGAACTTCTGTGGAAACTGAAAAGTGGAAGATGACAATGCTTTCTTCAAAAAGGTAATATATATTCTGATCGTAGATGGCGACCAACCTGCTAGAAATGTCTGTAGCACACAAAAGATTGTCTGCCATGAGAGCTAGCCCTTTGCCGTTTTAGTACCTCTCAGCGTGCGCCGCCATGACAAGAAACCGTATGCCGAAAGGGAATTCATGTCTGATAAGCGCATCTGATCAGGGTGGCCATTAGCCAAGTGGCCTGCTTATAGTTGGGTTTAGTTTTATCAACTGTCCATCTGGCTTGCAAAAACTGCACAAGTGGAGAGAACAACACCATTGTCGGTCACGCGGTACATGCATCGACCTCAAACCCAATTTAAAGTGGCATAATCCAATGCATGTCGATCATGTCACCATTCAGTGAAAAATAAAGGAAGTTAACTAACTGTTTTTTTGGTCTAAAAGTAACACTGTTTTGCCTTGTCGGCGAAAAAGAAAGGGTGATGGATGTGTAGGATTATCAGCAAGTTAGCTTTGGTAAGTCCTTGGGTCACATACTTTTGGATATAGTATTTCTATTCAAGGTATTGGGAAAAGATTGCCTAAATTTCCACTGAACTGCCTAAGTCCTTAGGGCATATACTTTTGGATATAGTATGTCTATTCAAGGCATTGGGAGAAGATGGCCTAAATTTCCACTGAAGAGATAAAGTTGACACAGAAGGTGTTCACCTATATCTTTTATTCATATAATGCCAGTGCTAGTACACTTGCATAGTTGCTTAGCATTTGAGCTCCATATATTGCTTTGATTTGATTCATGCAGTATTGGAAGGCCTGCTCATTACCAAACCCTTTTTCCTCATCATCCACAAGACCACGAGTAGAGATAACATCCATTATCCAAACCCATTTACACAGCGCCGATTGAGACCAAACTAAAAGACTACTTTGAATAATTGTTCTGAAACACAGCAGCAGAATTTAGTATGGTTGTCGTACTTCAAAAAAAGAATGTATGGTTGTGCATGGCCACTGCCCGATGCTCTTAAGTTTAGCTGACTGCTTTGCCGCCCTGTGTTTCTAGTTTCCGCAGGCAGAGATTTAAGATTAGCAATGCCATTGCAGACGAGGATTGGAAGCAAAATGGTTGACGTATACAACGTCGATCAAGGCCCTCATGGTTTCAGACTTAATTTCACCACTACCACTACCGTTTGCGTTTGTGCACGATCGACGCTCTGAATTGGCGGCTGGACGGCGGGTGCGCAGTGGAGATTATATTCGAAGGCCGTTATAGCACACGGAGTCGGCTATTTCTGCATGCGCTGCGATGGACGCGATCACGCATTCACCAGCTCACTCGCTCCCTATATAAACAGCGTTGGTGGTCGTCAAGGGCAGTGCAGTTCAGTTCACCGATCGCAATCCACAGCCACCCGATCCCCGCCACTCTAGACAAGACTAGCTGCCAGTACTACATGATCACTACATCCTTCTGCTGGGAGATGAGGCCCCGCGTTCACCTGCCCTGCCTTCTCGTGCTCGCCGTGATTGTAACCTCGGGCTCGGGGCATTTCATGGAAACGTCAATGGCGCGCATGATGATCCGCGGCGTAGACCCGCCGAGTGAACTGCTACCAGTCCCGGTGCCGGCGCCGGCGCCGCTCGTGGTCGCTGCTGGGCGGGGGAACGCGGTGAAGGCGACGGCGGAGGGCGAAGGCAAGAGAGAAGTCCCGGGCGGGCCTGATCCGCAGCACCACTGAAACTGAATTATTGAACCATCACTAGGGGGTGCAGTGCAGAGTTTAGTGGATCAACCCAATGACCCAAAGTACAGAGTGTAATATGAACACAGTACCTAATAATTTGATCTGCTAAGTTTTGGTACCAGATAGTGTTGATTCGGTTGTGTTGTTTTGTAATCCAATCCAATCCAGTCCAATCTAATCATCATGGCTTATCGCTGACACTGACACCGTACTCGCGCGGCCTCCAGCCCCCGGCGCCTGCCGTCTCCAACCCAACGCCACCTCCGACGTCGCCGGCACGCCCCGACACTGCCGGCACGTACGTCCTCCGCGACCCATAGCTGCACACAAGGATGCAGAGGAACTAACTAGACCTCGTCGTCAAAGATTTGGGAATAGGACAATGCTGCTTCGCGAGCACGTTTAATCTGTTCACGGGAGGGAGTCCATACTCCATAGGTTTATGTTGGTTTCATGTACTAACAGGAGCCGGAGCGCCGTGAACACTGTTTGCTCTTGAGTCTGGAGGTGATTTCTTTGTTCATCTGTGTTCTTCACAGCACGTTTTCTAGGACCCTCTCCCACACTCTGGGTATCAATCGTGCTGGCAGAAAGAATCCCTTCTACCATACGCAAAATATACAAATACACCAACATACATAGGTAGATATATTATGAGGTGTCATCTACTCAAAGCGTGTATTAGGAGCCTCTTCTAATGATACATGCGAGGAGTCTACCGGATACACTCCGACACCACCAAGTCCCGACGCGCTTGAATAATACATGAGTAGGTGTGGTCGTCTGAAGCCATGTCAAAAGATGAAGATAAGCCTGCATGATGCGGTGCACACAGCTGTGAGATATAAGACACAGTGAGCCTAAAGAAGGCTAGAGAGCATGAAAGACCTGTGGTGTGGTGGCACCACTAGAGCTCAACGGTTGTCCTATACGTGTTTAGCAATAAAGCCCATGACGTAAAAGATGACAGAGGGCAGAGGAGGAAGAGAACAAGGAGCGGGCGTTAGAGCCTTAGAGGAGAGAGCGAGAGCTTGAGTCCTAGTTTTCGCTTTCACTTTGTAACGTCACCGAGGTCCTTGCTCTCCATTTCCACTTCTACAGTGGAAGTTGAAGTGAAGACTAGGACTTAAGGTTTCGCTCACTCCTCTAACACTCGTTCTTTGCTCTCTTCCTCCTCTTTCCTTTGTCATCTTCACCGAGGCCCTTTATAGAAGTGTCGTGGGCTTTTGCTAGATACGTCAAGGACAGCCGTTGAGCTCTATCTAGTGGCACCACCGCACCTTTGGTCTTTCATGCTCTCCAATCGTCTCCATATACATTGTTGCAACATGTTGTATCTCACAGTTGCGCGCATCGCATCGCGCAAGTTTATCTTTGTATTTCGGCATGGCCTCATACGACCACACTTGCTCATGTATTATTCAAGCGTCTAGAGGTCTGGTGTCATAGAGTATCCTATAGGCTCCTCGCATGTAACGTTAGGAGAGGCTCATATAGGGGTATTTTTATTCTTCCTGTGGTAGGAGGATCCTCCGTTAGCACTACTGATAATATTCTTACCAGTTCCAGAGCGTGGAAGAGGATTCTCCACGCCTATCATCTATGCTTCGGTTGCGTTTCTTTGTTTGGTGCTGGGTTCCTTGGGATGCACCTTTTCTTCATCGTTTTTGTTTGGATCGGTAATGTCTAGCGATGCCACGGCTTGGTTTTTTTTTTACTGCAATTACTGCTTGTTTATTTCTATTTGTATGCGCATTAGCGCACCGGGACTAGTCCACGGGGATCATACTTCAGCGCTACAGCGCTTGATACTCGGACCTCGACTCGAGGTATTTTCTCTAGAGAGAATTCCTTCGTTGCCATCAAAACTTATAGCATTCCTTGGTTGCCATAAAAAATTATAGAATTCCTTAGTTGCCATCAATTCATAGTTTTTTATTCATTCATTGCCATCATTGTTATATAAATTGGTTTTGTTCCCTTAACTGTTATTAGTTTAGCTAATTTGATTCCTTATTTGCCATGCAACTGACGAAACAACATGAGATCCTTGTTCACTTGGAAAGATGCTTTACGGTCTTGCCCCTACCCCAAATGAAGGTGTTGGCTGAGACGTCGCGCATGGATGGATGCTGAATCGAATTAACTCTGAATTAATCCCGATGGCTGTTGTCCCCATCGCCACTCCGCACAGCACAGCAGACGACTTGGCAACTGCAGCTGTTGCGCCAACGCCGCGCGCGCCAAAAATCTTAAAACACTTTTGGATGGTAGCACCACTGAGCGGCCACATGCTATGATACATTATCGCGTGTCGTGTCGGCCTGCAAGCGATCCTAGAGATTTTTGCGATAATGTATCGTAGCATGTGGCCGCTCAATGGTGCTTATCTCCTATCATACAAAAGTATTTTAAGATTCGTGCTCCAGCATAATCTCTACTGTGTTCAACACTTTCTTTCCCAGTGTTTTGCACTCTCTCTATCTCTCTCCCTCTCTCCTGCTGCACATATCTTAAGATTGTTTAAATGGCTAGGATAGTAGCTGCTAAGCATGTAGAGGCCAAAAAAATATGTTCCGCGACACGCCTCACGGACTTCGCGCACCCGAATGCATGCCTGCCAACAATTCCACGGTGTGTTTAGATCAAAAACTTTTGGAATTTGGATACTATAGCACTTTTGTTTGCATTTGGCAATTAATGTTCAATTATAGACTAATTATGCTCAAAAGATTCGTCTCGCGATTTACAAATAAACTGTACAATTAGTTATTTTATATCTATATTTAATATTTTATGCATGCGTCCAAAGATTCGATATGACGAAAAATCTTTTAAACTTTTGAAATTTCGAAGGGATTTAAACAGACCCTCGATTTCCTCGGGAGCCAAACAGCCTGCATGGTCATCTTGTGTTTCAACGGAGGTCACCATTCCATTCCACCAAAGTGTTCTTCATTTCCTGTTGTTTGGATTAACAAGTAAGTATTTGGCAATATGCCTACCGTCCTTTTCCATTCCTACATGGTTGTGGAGAAAATTAAGAGATGGGTAAAACTGTCTTTTTCCATTATAAGTTTTGATGGCAACGAAGAAATTCTCTCTAATCTAAACACTGGATCATAATAAAATGGTCGCTTGTAGCCCTTAAGTGCAAACGTGGTGATTTCTTTTAGTACCACGGTAATGAATGATAACGTGGTGATTTCATAATAAGTTTTGTTGACCGATTAACCATGGATGCGACATTCCGTGTGAGTAACCACAGGATAATGCGAAGTTGTATTTATCTTTTTTTTTTTTGAGGAAGTGAAGTTGTTGTATTTATCTTATCAATCAGTCACGCCTCACAGCATGGATGGGTCTTTACCCTTTTGTTATATTGCCCAATTGCTTCTCTACAGAACGATTTGTTTTCACTGTGCATGAGACTGAAAGTAATGCTACTAACTCCTGAAGTACAGATACAAAACTGCTGATTGAGGAGTAATGCAAGTGACAGATTCAACCACTGAAAATTTAGGAAGCACAAACTTCAAGAAGTGATGCAGCAGCTTCACGGTATCATGCTATTCGGAAAATGGGATACCAAAAGTCTCCCACCAAGCCTATGCCGATAACGGTGCAAAGCACTTACTTTCTCTTCATTTTCTACTGAATGTTTCTCGCTCGCATCAGTGCTTCGATTTTCTCAACATCCTCAGGAGCATCTACACCATGGGCATCGTGGTCCACTTTGATCACCTACAATTACGGAATGCAAACGGAAACAAAAATCAGTGCTCTAGGAGGATATCAACTACAGACGGTGAGTCTGTAACCTGCTATGCAACACACAAAAAGATAATGCTACTGCACACATTGGAAAACCGTACAAGTTCATCGTGAACAAACCAGACAAACTCCATCAGAGCAGTAAAAAAACCGGCATTGTCTATCTCATAGATTCTAGAGTTCCATGCCAAAATACCTTCATCCTATAGCTGTTTTCAAGTACTTTCAGTTGCTCTAGGTCCTCTTCCATTTGTAACGGTGTTGGTGGAAGTTCTGGATAGATCTTCAAAAACTTTGAATCAAAACCCTGCGTGAGCGAATACTCGGTTACTTAATTGGTCAACTGCAAGTCAGTTAATCAAAGGACCATGAAGCAAATATAAATAAATAAACATGAGGTAGATAAGATACCGAGATTCCAAGATGAAGAAGATACAGGTATTTTGGATTGACGTTCCCTGATCTGAAATGGTCAAAGTCAGAAAGATTTCGTGTGGAAATACAGTCAATGGAAGAGTTAATAGAACTATTGGTGCCTCACTTATTGAATGGAATCAGCCCTCTTGAAAAGTATATAGCGTAGCCCTGATTATCCACGACACACTTCACTCTATTTGTATCGAATGCATCTTCTGGCTTCAGTGAAGTAACAGCAGTGCTGAAGACTGCATCAGGAGCTCGCTGCAAACCACATTTGAAGTACAAAGAAACAAGGTCAATAAAAAGGGATCAAGAGATCTGCAGAGGCACAGGGTGTTTAGGTGTACAAGGTCAAGGTATAAATGTTATAAAGAAAAGATATAGTCCCCACTCCCCAACTACAAATGCTAAGAACCATTTGATTTAACTGAAGAGAAGTACAAGCAACATCAAGACAGTGTTGTGTAAGTAACTACCTGCAGTGCCATAACTACACCATCTATTATCTCCGGTTCAATAAGAGGCTCATCTCCTTGAATATTGACGACAATGTCATAACGTTTTTCAAGCTTCTTTAGTGCCTCACAACAGCGTTCAGATCCTATGTTATCAAGCAAATGCCAATAAACACACACATTACTGTTTTATCATATAAAATGAAAAGATAATATAACTACAAAACAACACCATTAGTACCATTTTTGCAAGATTCTGATGTCATTATAACATCAGCTCCAAATCCTCGACAGCATTCTGCAATTCTCTCATCATCCGTTGCCACAACTAAGGGGGGAAAAGGCACAAGTGTGAACATGACAAACAAATGAAACCAATCAGTGATTAATATTAGCCATCTTGGGCTTACCAACATGGTCCAAAGAAGAAGCTAGCATCACTCTTTCCCATGTTCTCTGCAAGTGTGAAACACACGAATTTTTAACTGAACACGAAAACAAGAAGTAAAAAAAGGTAACAAATCTGAAGAAGCATTGATACACTTTCAGAAGAAATTAGTTCTGTTGTCAGTATAAAAAAAAAAGTGTCACCACAAGGTGCTGTAGGAATTATACAAATTGCTGGATTGATCGCAGACAAGAAATCAAAACTGGCTAAGCTGACAGCTATACCATTTCCCTTCTCCAAAATGCATCAAATCGAAATTCACTGAACTAATGCCTGACTTTTTAAGGTGAAAAAAACATTGAAGGGTGAGGAATGAAGTCAGTAACCAACATGACAGCTACGGCATAGTTCACTCTCAATTGAAACAGCACAGTTCGATTCGACCTCCCTTCGGAGTCCCAACCGCGAATTGCTGGTACAATTTCCCCAAATTGATTCTCTACCGCAAGCTTCCCTTCGCTCTCTCTGAAAGATGCGACATTACAAGGTCGGAAGAAGGAGGCGGACCTGTATCATGGGCTTGCCGAGGATGTGAACGAGCGGCTTGCCCTCGAAGCGCGTGGAGGCGAAGCGCGCGGGTATGATCCCCACGGCGCGGCTGCGGAACCCGCTCGGTCGCCGGTACAGGTACGCCGCGGCAGCGGCCGCGGCCGCCGCGCCGAGCACTAGCCCGTGGAGTACCCACGCGCGGGAACCCGAGCCCGACGACGAGGAGGAGTCGGACGACGGCGAGCAGATCGGCATCGCGGCGTCGACAGTCGGCACGGCCCCCGCCCCTAGATCCGCGCGCCGAGCTCTGACAGAGTGACAGACACTGACACGGCTGAGGTTGTCAGTCGACAACCCGAGCCTTGACGAGGACGAGGAGTCCGGCTACAGGTTGTCGAGGTACGATCGTCACGGGCCGCAGCCCACTCCCATGTTGGGCCTCAATCAGCTTAGCCCAAATCCGCCATATGCAGCAAAGGTTTTCGGCGGCCCAGCCGGTGTCTTTAATTCGTCCATACTAGTTCTTCTCTGGTTTCTTCAGCTGTCCAGGATAGTCCGATACCCGTGCATGATTGCTTTCTTGTCTTTTTTTCTGGCTTTCTTGTACGTACTTTCGAAAAAAGTTATGTGTTGAAAAACCGTCTTAGGCCTTCTTTACTTGCAAAATATTTTGCAAAATGTGAATAGTATTAATTTCGTTTGTATTTGACAAATATTGTCTAATTATGGACTAACTAGGCTCAAAAGATTCGTCTCGTCAGACCAAACTGTATAATTAATTTTTATTTTCGTCTATATTTAATACTTTATGCATACGTCTAAAAATTCGATGTGACAGAGAATCTGAAAAATTTTACAAATTTTTTTAAGAACTAAACAAGGCCTTACACTTTTGTAGAAACTAACAATGAAGCACGCATTGCAGGAATGGAGCGCCTGTTTGTGAAGAAAGAGAGAGAGTTGGAGAGAGAAAAAGGTAGCTGTATAATGCCTTTTTTACACTACAAAAGATGTAAAAGACTCTAATAGACTTGATAGTTATAGGCGATAATCCTAAAATTGTTTGTTGACTTTTTGCCACGGCTAACATGTCTATATACCTGCGATAGTGCTGTCCTAAACGACTTTTAAATCCTATACGGAGAAAAAGTATGCTAAATTACTGATAACCAAATTATGTACTTTTTACTTGACAAAACGAGTTCGGTTGATCCTCGTAATTTTCTCCCTCTCTAAGTAACCAATAACCCTGTTTCTTTCAGCCAAAACCTTGACATCTTGAACTTTACAATAAAGTAGAGGATACCGTTTCAAATCTCGGCACGTTAGGACTTCACGCATTTGCGTGAAGCGTAGGGAAACGCGTGAGAAAGCTGTGTGTTTCAAATCAACGTTGTAGAGACTAGAGACCCTCGGCGACGATGCCATTTGCTTGTCAAGAGCCCTGTGTACGTGTCATGGTCTCATGGAAGTATAATGCCTGCTTCCGATGTAACGTCCATACCTTGAACACGGCGTTGACCTGGTTGCACCAGCTGCACGAGGGCATGGCGGGTTCGTATATGAACATCATAATAACTGGTAGGCCGTGTCCGTGCATCAGGATTGGTCCATGCGGTCCACGCATAAATGTGACTCACGTGTTACATGAAGACCCGATTCTTTTTTTAGTTGTTGTTGCTGAAAATCTTGTTCAACATCATCACTATCTCGAAAAAAGTTACCTTAGATTTAAATTAAGTCAAACTTTTTAAAATTAATAACTAGATTCGTTGAAAACAGTACATCAATTAATATAATTCATGATTATAATCTAATAATACCCATTATATATTATAAATATTACGCAGTAGTATTTTTATATATTTTACCAATTAATAAAATTAAATTGACTCAATAAAATACGAAAAAAAATACTTTTTCCAGACCTGTATTCGGACGGAGGGACAACTAGAAGAACGCGTACATCGTACGCCCAACGAACGCGAGTCACCGTCTCCAACTTGCACTGACTGGGCCACTCACAACAAAAATAAACAACAAGTCGTGAGCCATGGCCCATGGCCAATCGTCCATGCGTTTCCCCTCTTGTCCGTTGTCCTCAGCACAAAATCTGACCCGAATTCCGTGCAAGGATTCCCCCCGTCGCGCACATGTCTCCCCCGCTACCGATGGACGGTGGCGGCATCCGGCACTGTGTGGCCCAACGAAAGGGATCACCGGGGCGTCGCCAGCCACATCAAAAGAATTCCCCGTTGCGTGCCCGTCCAGCCCAGCAGAGACCACCAGCAGGTTTTCGTGTGGCGGAGCAGCGAGGTGGGACGTCACGAGCCGGCAGCCACCCACCAACCCCCCCGCCCCGTTTCACCGAATCCAAGTCAGCGTGACATCTCGCTTTCAGGGCCTTGTTTAGTTCCCAAAAAATTTTACAACATTTTTCAGATTCCCCGTCACATCGAATCTTTAGACGTATGGATGAAGTATTAAATATAGATAAAAATAAAAACTGATTACACAGTTTGGTCGGAATTGACGAGACTAATCTTTTGAACCCAGTTAGTCTATGATTAGACAATATTTGTTAAATACAAACGAAATATATATTATTCACATTTTGCAAAAACAAAGCCCAGATTCGCTTCGCCCCCGTCGTGCCTATCCGCAGAGCGGAGCCGAAGCCGAGCCACATGAACGGTGCCGCTACGTGTCCGGGTGTTGTCCCGACAGCATCCTCCAGAAAACCAGAACGCAACGCCGTCTTTTTCTCACTTTTGGTTTCGTGTGGCCGTGCTGTGGCCTGGCCCTGTGGGCACGCTTGCAGCTGCAGCTTTCGGGCGGGAGATCAACGTCTGGAGTTTGGAAAACCAGGCCCATGGCAAAAATCTTGATGGAACATGGAAATGCAGCAGCAGTATTTTTTATACTAGTCCATCCATATATATAATTGAACACAAGTTGGGTTTTGGTAAGCAACGGGATACCATTGACTTGTCCAATTGGGCCTTTCTTTCGGCCGCCAGCCTGTCAATACGTACTACACCGTGCCTGTCTATTTTGAACGCGTCTCTGTTCTACTACGTTCACGTCTCCGTCTCGTTGCTGTCAAAACAGTGCAGGTCGGATCGACGTAGCACAGCCGCCGGAGCCAAAATGGCCAGATGTCATTCCGACACTAACACACGGTACACGGGGCTAACTGGAAACCACGATTTCCCGATCAGGATCGAAGACCACTAGTATATGATCTACAGTGTCGCACGCACGAGATTTGGACGCGGTGATGGGCGAGGGCATTCCTATCCACGTCAACTTTTTCACACTACTAGACGATCCGCGGAGAACAGGGTGCCGTGTCCGCGCGCCATTCCACTTCGTGCCTGCCATACACGCCGGCGACCGGACAACCAGGCTGACTGCAAGTCGAGTCGTGAAACACGCCGGCGAGGCGACCCCAACAGGCCCCAGCGAATGGTGCTAGCCACTGCCAGCCGTACGCGTACGGCGGGCCGGCGGCAGGCGATCCGTCCGCGTCCCCGCGCCCACCGGCCGCGCCACACCCTCCCCACGCTCTCCTCACGCCTCGCGTGCGGTGCAATAAAATCAGGCGGAGTAGCATTGACCCGCGCGGATCACGAGCGTCTCGGCTGCACGGCAGCGCGCACGGTCCAGGACCTGACCAAACCAACAAAAAAAAAACAAAAAACAAACTGCGAGCGGTGCGGGTGCCCGCGGTCCGCACCGGGCAGGCAGGCGCGCACGCAGCCGCCCTCGGGTCGCGTGGCCGCCGCGCCGTGCGCTCGTGCCGAGCCCCCCGTCTCTTTTTCCACTTTTCCCCCACCACGCACCACGGGTCTACGGCACGGCGCCACCACCCTCGCCGTATTTATTCCGCGCTCCTCCGCGCCCCCGGACCGGAACTCGCCAGTCGCACCCCCGCCCGCCGCCCGCTCCGCTTTGCACCGCTTTTTTCGAACGCTTCTTTAGCTTTTACTTCTCTTTTTCTCTTGGCTTCCACTCCTCGCCCACGCCTCCTCCTCATCCTCTTCCCTTTCGTCGTCGCTTCCGTTCCCGTGCGAATCCTCTGACCACCGCGGAGCCGTCCCCGAAGGAAACCCTAGCGCAGCCGCCGATCACCGCCGCGCACAGCATGGCGTCCCCGGCACGCCCTACCGCTGCATCCGTCTCGGGCGCCTTCGGCCTGTCGCCCGACCCCAAGCGCTGCTCCTTCGACCAGGCGCTCCGGCAGAAGGTACGAACCCGTACACCTTTCGATCTATACGCGCGAGATCTCCGTGCCTGACGCTGTTTTGGCCTTGGGGGAGCAACGAACCCGCGCCTGACGCTGTCTAGACTTCCGAACCGAGTGGTTTCGTGTGCGCGTGGTGCGTTGACAAGAGTAGCGGGTTCGTTGCTCGTTGCCGGGGATGGGCGCGCACCTTGCTGTCTTGTTCTGATCCGTGCCAACGGTTGTGGAATGGTTTCGTGTGCGTGCGTGGTGCGGTTCGTTGCTCGTTTGCCGGGATGGGAGGTGCACCTTGTTGCCTTGTTCTGATTTGTGCCAACGGTTGTGGGGTTATCGTCTGTTGTGGATTTGATGCTCATTAGCCGCTTTTGAAGCGTAGGGTTTGGGTACGCTTGGTTCTAGTGTTTTCCTGATTATTCTGGACCGTTGGAGTGAAAGGAGGGCCTAAAAGGAGCGGACGTGTTAGCCAGCTCCGGGTGGAGATTTCTCGTTTCTGTTAGCTGACTTTTCAGATTTGTGGCTCTCTCGATACAACTAGGGTAGCATGACAATCAGGTGCAACGCTGTCTAAGGAGATTTGTCCTTAGGTGCCTGATGCAGTGATACGTGAAGTAGTTGTGGTTCTGTTCTCTGTAACTTGGCACAAGAGAGATTGTCCATCTTACATGCTAAACCTTTTATGTTCATCTTATGTGGTCTAATGTGTCTATTATCCCAATGAATCAGGATTTTCAAGAGAACAGACTGTTGATGTCATTTGTTAATTTCCATGAGCAAGAAAAGATTTCTAAAGAAATCGTAACAGACGCTATAGAAAGCTGTATGAAGAAACAAGCAGATAACTTGTTGAATTCACTGGAAGTTATCAGCGGTAGGCTGTCACAACTGGAGTTATATTGCTATAAGTTGGAAAGATCCATTGGAGAATTACGAAGTGATGTGATGGATTATCATAACGAAGCAAATCTCAACTTTCAGTGCCTTGAAAAGCAAGTGAAAGAGGTATATCTTTTTTATACATTGAAATATCAAATTACTTTGCTGATTTTATTTGAGCTCTGTTGCAAGATGCACTACTGTTGGTTTCAATTTTTTATGTAACTAGATTCCATTTCCTGTTTCTTATGGGCTATTGTTTGGGTAGAATTTGCTAGTGTTGGTTTATGGATGAACAGTACAAAATGTATGTCATGAACAGACTGTGTTCTGCTTTTGATATAAGCAGAGATCTCGTTGTTTTCCAATTAAATCATGTAACTGAAATATGGTGGAATGGTTTTTCAGTTGAATCATTAGACATTCATCAAGTGCATACTAGATCAGTTTCTGCAGACACGCGCTTTATTGATTTATTGGGATCCCTCAGGACAAACTCATTGAGCAGTGCTGTATCAAGATCCATTTGAACTGAATCTTTATGCTCTGGTAATTATACGTTATCAGCTTAGTGTGCATAGATTAGCCCCCACCCCACCCACACACACAAAAATCAGATCTGATAGTATTGCAGAAAGTTGTATCAATGCCTACTATCTTTAGATTTTCAAATTGTGGCATTAAAACTTCATTGATGACATTAACTCTGTGATGACATTTTTAAGAGTTCCACTCATAACTGTACATCTGTACCTACATCCATGGACAGGTTCAGAAATCTGTGCAGGTCGTTCAGGAGAAGCAGGAGCTTGCTGAAACTCAGAAAGAAATGAGCAAACTTCAGGTAGTACATGAGGATTCTGCACAAAAGAGTGAAGGTACCGCTCCATCAGTTTTCATGACTAGAGAAAATGAGGTTGCCCTTGTGCCATTTCAACAAGTAAATGCTGTTCAGTCTCCTGCTGTGCAATTCCAAAGTTGCAGTGGCCTTATTCTACAGCAACTTGTGCCAGTCCAAGACCACCAGCGCTCGAACCAAACTGCTGTGTACTATATGCGAGGCCAAAGTCATCCAGAACACAGACAGGCCCAAATGTTCCAAGCTGCTGCTCAATCTGTGCAGACACACACTCGGAAAACTCAGCCACAGACAGTAGTTGAGGTACCCCAGGTAACCAGTCAGGCACCAGAGTTTTACCCTCAACCGCAGCATCAATGGCAACATCAAACTGGTCAGCAGGTTCAGTCCCAAGCAAGGCAACCACAACCACAGGTTGTACAGCAGCAGCAGTACAGCAATATCCAGCAAGGTCCAGCACAGATGATTCAGCTGCAAACGTCCTCTCCACATGCTCATAGCACACCACAGGTCACAGTAGTATATCCTCCATATGGGGCTCATCAGTCTGCATGTGGTAACACTGAGGCACGCACCGGGGGCATGGTCGTGCCACCATCCTACTCTACAATTTCCTCATCCCAGCGGAAGCATCATGAAGCTGCTCCTATTTATGTACAAAGCAACACAGTTTCTGTTCCATTGGCGGAGCAGCATCAGCAGCTTCATTCACTCAGCAATGGCTCATTTGTACCTCAGCCAAGCAAAGTCAATCCATGTGGTGTCACATCATACACGGTACAAGGGAATGCACAGGCCTACAACCCTGCTTATGGAAGCCCTTCCAGCAATCCTGCTGCTATTGTTGCTGTCCTTAATCAACAAGCACATAGCAGTGCTCCCATGGTGCTTCATCACTTGGGACCTCAGTCAGTGCAGAACCATCCAGTAGACATTGCTGAAAAAGTTGCTCGGATGGGTTATTCAAAGGATCAAGTTGAGGGCCTTGCACTCCGTATGGTTGCCGCAGGCCAGCCTGCAGAATATAACCACCTGCACGATAGGTTGAGCTCTGTTAGCCATGGGGTAGCTCCTCATGCATGGTCTGGATAGTTAAGAATGACAAATGCAGCTTTGTCACGCTTACTCATGAGATGTTTGTGTGATATATCTCGGTATGTACTTCACTATCGTCGGAAATCTTCAGGTATTTCCTCTGGCATCTTTTTATCAGCCAGGATTACATATTCACCAGCTTATTTTTTCCAGCTGGAGGATCGAGATGAAATAAGACTGTTTAGATTAGTTAAAATGATGATGCTGGCATATGTCCTACCTTTTAATGGACATATGTGCTTGTAACCTGTGGACTTGCACACGCACGTTTGCAATATAAAAAGATATGATAGTTTGTTGGTTGTTACTACTTTCTTATGAAGTGTTGAGCTCGTTCATCTGCGGACGCCAGTTGAATTGTCATATGTGAAATATACGATAATCTGAGTTTTTTTGAGAAAAGAAGATGTGAAGCTCAATTGACTTGATTTTGAAATAAATTCAATTGATTTGCGAGTTTGCGTGGATGATATCATGAGTCGGGAATTTCGGATAACTCTCGGGTTCCAGCAGTCATGGGCTGCCTCGGTGGCCGAATAACTGGGTTTTTTATTTGGTAATTGTGGAGTCATGATGTAATTGATTGCCGACCAATCTCTCCTGCTGCCTCTGCTGATACCTCCGACCTTCTGCTTGCATCGCGGCACGCCGGGGCAACACCTCTCATCGTCATGGGCTCATGGGCTAGTCGTCGACCGAGGAAACACATCCACATCGCTTTGGATCAAGTACCGGTCCGGTTTTTTTTTTCTTTTATACAGTACAACAGACGCTGCTCAACATTCTTCGAAGGGAGACAGCCGCTCGTTCCGCTGACCACAACAAACCGATCGAATCCTCTTTCTGTTTACGACATATATAGGCCAGAACAGAGATCACACAAAAAGGCAGAGGAACCCTGGTCCAAGCACAGTAGTGCATAGACCTTCATATCAGCCTCTTATCCGTAATGGCTATCAAATAGCAAGCTAGGAGAAATTCTATTGGCTCTCAATAGTACTTTACAAATAGCTAGCGAGATGACGTATAAAAATAATAATAAAAATTAGCACTCTCATTGGATCGAGGAGAGAGATCAAATAGCTAGCGATTTTCTAATATAGCTAGTCTAGCACGATCTTTTAGAAATAACTCTCTCACAATCCTCTTCACAATAGCTAGCGACTTCTTAATAGCTAGCGACTTTCTAAGCTAAATATTTACAAATTGCTATTGAAAGCTAATAACATTCTTCCTAGAAATCAAATAGCCAGCGATTTAAACACCATTAGAGACGCTCTTTCACTGTCGTTCTGGCGCACATGGACTAACGGTAACGACATCCAAATCTAGACAGTTTCGGAACTCGTTAATTGCTCCCTATACAGTGCAGTGTGTAGTCATGCGTTGTAGTTTCGGAATTCGTTGAATCTGCTCCTACACGCTGCAGTGTATGTATAGCCATCCGCTGTTGTAACATTATTATTATTATGTTGGTACAACAAACCAATGCTTCAGAGTTCAGACACAGATGAGGTACACGCACAACCGCGACTTGCATGCATATCACATGCTGATCGTCAGTTATGAAGGAACTGAGGATAGAGAGACCGGCTTACAATAACTTAGAAGACACATCATGCCCACATCGATTCTGCACCACACTGGAAGGGACGAAAGGCTAGCACCCCGGATGCGCGCATATGTTCCGTCGAGGAATTCAGCAAGTTGGGTGGAGCACGCTAGTCTCTGCAGACCTGCACCGGGAAGCACCCTTCCAGTGATAACTTGGCTCATCCTGATTTATTAGTCCCCGAATAGAGTAGAGAGCAGCAGGTCTTGCACGAATGTGGCTCTGACGCTGGCTTGCTTCCGTTTCTGCTCCCTTTCTTCACTTGTGAGGGACGAATCGATACTGTGCCACCAAAAAAGAACAGTGGATGACTGTCAATTGTAAGATGTGTAGGATTTAATAATGGCACGGACAACTGCTTTATCAACTGTCAGTTGCAAAAGGCAAAGAGAAGTTTGTTACTACACTGCTTATCATTTTTTCAATGAAACCAACTTGCTGGCTTGAAGACTAATTATTCAATAAAAGGCATCTATCGAAGGGGGAAAAAGGCAGAGCTATCTAGAAGACTAAAACTACTGGCTCATATTTGCATGGCCACATAAGATTTCCCTGTCGGGCCTGTTCGTTTCATCGCCATTCCACTTGGATTGCGAAAGAAACGAACAGGCCATCAAACAAGTCCATTCAGATATCGACTCTAAACTAATCCAGACAGTAACCTGAAGATTATGGTGTTCGCATGATTGGATGAAAAATAATGTGGTTGTAAGCCTATCAACTTGAATATATCGATGCTAGTGTTTCGTTTTAGCATGGATGTGTATAAAACATACCTTAACTTCCGTGCCTGAGCAGGCGTTTCTTTTATCATCGTAGCATCATCAGGAATGGAAAGAGTCGATTTGGATGTTTGCTCTGCATCTGATGTAGGGAAGCTAAGGCCGAATGATGACAGAAGAGGATCAGCTGAAATATTTGTGGTGCTGTTATTGTTGCTTGATCTATGTCCGCCTCCAAGAAGCACCTGCAAATGGGCTTCCCGTAGATCTCGGCTCAGTAAAGAAAGGGCCTGGCTGCCTGGAATGATGAATCTGCGCAACCGGCGACGATTCTGCAGGAGTTCAGAAGGCGAATGAGTTTCAAGGGAAAAAGAACTTTGTAAATTGACCAGCTACATATGTATGCATTAATTGTTGAGCTCAAGTACCATGAATTTACATGTGCACAGTGTGAGAATACCTTGAATAAATATCCATGTTGCATAGTAATATGGTTAACCATATCCTTCGTAACCATCTCAGAGCAGACAGGGCAAGCCTGAAATGGGCAGTGGAAATATCAGGGCAAGAAAGCAACCAGCAAAATGAATCATAATTCCGGCATAAAAGCAACATCATTAAGGTGAGTTTCATACATGCTATAGGCTATAGCTTACACAATTTTTTTGAGGGAGAACAGATAAATAGAAGATCAATTCAACTGAGGCAAAGAGATGGGGTCCTCAAATCTACACGCAGCAGATCCTATAACATTGGAGACAACTAACAGCTCTTAAATCTACAACTTAGGATAAGCTAGAAGTTCTACCCCTGATACTGAGTTCTTGTGTTCCTTCCTAAACTGATGTTTCAGTTCACTAGTCCAAAGGCAGTGATATTCATTCTTTGGATAAAACTTGAACCCTTTATTCTCCAAATGCCTATATGTAACTCCTTTTGCAGAAAACTTTGTGTCCTTGGGTTATCCAGATGGCTTAGCTCCGTTTGACGTCGGGTGAATGTTTGAGGTTTGCAAGAGGTTTAGTAACTCTTAAATGTCTTTCGCTGCTCTGTTGCAATGGAAATGGGGAGATTCCTCGCATAAAAAAATGCCTATATGTAAGCTTTCTTGTAGCAGGCTTCAGCCCACATTTGTATGTAGACAAAAACTCAAGCCACAGGATTATATAACACTGATGAATGGTAGAAGGGCTACCGATGGAAAAGAGCCCTAAGTGGTCATATATTCATATCCCAAAACTCTAGTTTCATTTAGTCAGACTAGAAGGATAGTGCAAGTAATCAAATTATACAATCTTTCTAATACTTCTCGTGTCCACAGATCCCCCAAAGTTTTTTTTTTTAAAAAAATCTCGTTCTTCAAGTCAACGCCAACGAGCTGATAGTTCCAAATTCCAATCGTGTTTAACCCATATAATCAAGCATCCCCGCCTGCACGACTAGCATCATGAGGTCAGCCCCCAGGTCAACCAAGCACAAAATTGTTCGATCCTCTCTAGCCATCCATGTAGAAAGCAAAACACATCAGATTAAGGCACCCGGTGTGGGGCACTCACCGCGGCTTGGGGCTCGAACGGGTGCTCCTCCTCCAGGTGCGCGCAGAGGGATCCGACGTCGTGGTCCTCGTAGCAGTAGGGGCAGGCGAACTCGGGCCTGACCTCCTCGTCCATGTCCAGCTCCTCCATCCCCGCCCGATCTGGCGCAAAAGCAAGCCCAGGGTGAAGCGATCAGAAACCCCCACAACCATCAAGGCAAACCCAGCGGAACGGAACACGGAAAGGGAGGGAGCGCGGTCGCCGCACCGCTGTGGCCGAGCTGCGCCGCGTAGAAGCGCTTCGCAGCCGCCAGGCGCGAGATCCAGTGCTCCGAGTCCATCGGGTCGATAGGTCCGGCGGAAGCGGAGCAAGCGGACGGGTACGGCTCCTCTTCCTTCTCCCCTCTCTCCTCCGGCGGCGGTACGGTGGCAGCCGCGGCGCCGCGCCTCTCCTCTCCTCTCCTGGACCCCCGCTCGGCCTCAACGGCGTGGGGAGCAGTCGGATCGGATCGGATCGGAGCGGAGCTCGCCGCAGATTTTTGGCCGAGGATGGAGGGGAGCTGGAGCTGGAGCGGAGGGGAGGGAGGGGAAGCCGAGGGCCCTCTCTTATCGGGAGGTGAGAGTGAGATGTGGAGAGAGAGGAGGAGGAGGAGAGGGACCAGGGACGTGGCGCCGCTGGTTCGTGTTTTTTTTTTTTTAGTTCGCCGTGCGGTCGCCGTCCCTGCCGGCCCGCGCCCCGCGCCGCTCCGAGGTGAGGTGAGAAGGCAGAGCAGAGCCAGTGCCCACTGATGGCTGACTCGCCGTGTCAGCCCGTGAAATTTCGCGGGGGTGACGTGTGGGGCGGGAGGAGGCGCGGGACGCGACCTGCCGTCCACGCGCGGCGACGTTGCGTGGGCCTGTCTGCCTGCGGAATCGTTGGATGGGACCACCGTACCAGTGTCCAGTAGCCGCAGTGGTAGGGGCGTTTGGTTAGGGGTTATAAAATTTAACAGGCGCGGTAATATATTTATATTTATAATTAATATCAAAGTATATATTAATTAGGTTTAAAAAACTTATCTCATAAATTATTTTTTAGATATGTTTTAATTTCGTAAATAGTCTATATTTAGTATTATATATATGTGATTAAATATTAAATAAGATAAGTGTCCGAACACCTAAGGACTTGTTTAGGCTCTGTTTACTTGCAGAAAATTTTACAAAATGGCTATGGTAATACTTATATTTGTATTATCAATTATTGTCCAACTATTAACTAATTATGCTTTCACAAATTATAGACAAACTATGCAGTTAATTATTTTTTATCTATATTTAATGCTCCATGTATATGCTACAAGATTCAATGTGATGAAAAATCTAAAAAAAATCTAAAATTTTTGGGAACTAAACAACCTCTTAGTTTCACACCAAAACTTTTTACTAATTACATCGAATCTTTAGACATATATATGGAGTATTAAATGCAGTAAAAAAAACTAATTATATAATTTGTCTATAAATCACAAAATGAAACTTTTAAAACTAGTAATTAGTTTATAATTACACACTAATTGCTAAATAAAATAAAAATACAGCTAAATCCAAAAGTAAACACGGCGCGACCCCGAGGCCGAGAGCCCGAGATGGGCAGACGGAGGATGCAGGAAAGATAGCCCCCGCGCGCTGCAGGCGTCCGTGACACCGCGTCCGGCAATGCTGTGCGAGTGCGACCTCCGGAGAATTGCAAATTCGGCAGTGGTGTGGTATGTGACGGTGGGCCGAATACACCTGGCGGAGGGAGAGCGCAACTCCGACATGCAAAGTGTTGCGGCGGCACCGAGTCGAGAAAGAGGATAGAGACCAAGCTACTGCAACGACAGGTGACGAAGGGCACCCTAAGATCATGCTGAAGATTTGCCAAAACCAAACATCATGCAGAAGACAGTGAAGATTTGCCAAAACTTTAATGTGTACTACCTCAAATAAACATCATTCGATCAATCACATTATATGATGTCATAATAAACTTATTTAAAGATGCAAATATTAATATTTCATATTAAACATATTTAAAGATCCAAATGTTAATATTATCTTTTAAGGGTCAAAAGGTTTGACTCAGTGCGTTACTCAAATCTATAAAAAAAACACTAACATTTATTATATTGAAAGATCATTACTTAATGGAGTGCATTTTTATTGTAAACATATTTAGAGACATACTACAAATCACTTTTTTTTTCCGCGAACGGAGTTCACAGAGCACTAAAAATCTCATTCGAACTTATGAATGTTTAATAACTCATCTTAAATCTAGAATTCCATTTTTTTTTTTTGGATAGAGGGAGTATAAATACCGTTGCAATAACTATTACTTACATTACAGAGAACGTAGTATTTGTATGTGCTCAACAATTATTCCATCCCTCCCTTTGCAAAGCTGCAACGACTACGACATGGACTACGAGATGAACATACAACCACCAAGATAGCACAGCACAAGGAATCCTATTCTATGCATCTCAAGTTCTCAACCATATATAACAACAAGCTGTTCAACACTTGGTGGCCTGCCTCGTCGTCGTCGCGGACGCTGCAAATGGCAGCGTCCCCCACTTCGATCAACCAACAGTCCAACACGAAAAACGTCTGATACACAACAACAAAACACAACGCGCTCTACTGTCCAAGAAGCCTCTTGACGCCGGCCTTCTGGTCCGACGTGAGCCTCGCCGGGAACTTGATGTCGAACTTGATCCGGAGGTTGCCCTTCCTGGACGGGTCCTTGGGGATGGGCATGCCCTCGCCGCGCACCACCTCCTCGTACCCCGGGTGGATCACGGAGCTGATGGGCACCGTCAGGCTGCGCCCGTCTAGCGTCGTCACGTGAGCGGTGTACCCCGTCAGGGCCTCCGCCAGCGGGATCTTCTGGGTCACCACCAGGTCGTTGCCATCGCGGGTGAACACCGGGTGCGGCTTCTCGTCGATGATGAAGACGAGGTCGGCCGGGATCGTGTTGGGCGTCTCGTTGCCCTTCTCTGGGAAGGTGATCTTGGTGCCCTTCTTCCACCCCGGCTTCACGTCGATCGTTAGGATCTCTTCCACTGGGATTGTCTTCCTGCACACACACACACAGAGAAGGTAGCAGTGGTCAGCACACAAGCTGCAAATGAAGCTCAGCTTTCTTGTTTTGTAAGTAGTTGTTGTGGAGCTAGTTCATGGACCGACAGACCGAACAAGACATCCAAATGGCAAATGCAAATCAAAACTGAGCCACCGATGCTGAATCAGTAAAGCTGACACATCCAAATGGCAAATGCAAATCAATTCAACTGAGTGAGCTACCGATGCTAAAGCAGTAAAGCTCAAACCACACGTAGTCGGACGGGTTGATCCACCCACCTACGATGGCAGGTGGAAACTAGCAAGAAAGAACTGGTCCTTAGACAAAAGCATTCCGATCCCCACAAACCAAATTAACTGTCACGTGACCTCTAACCACTACTCCAATGGTTAGATGAAACTTGGTTTAGTTTAACACACCATCAAATGAAAAAAATGACAACTACTCCCCATGTCTAAAAACAAGGTACAATTGTACCTGGTTGAAGAGTAAAAAAACAATTTAAAGGTCATCAGGTTAATCATGGCATAGTAAGCCTACTCAGAGACATAAACATTGATACTATCTTCTATAACTTGGCCAAATTTAAGAAAGTTTATAACATGATTCAAATCTAGAATTGAACTCATTTTGGGACCGACAGAGTATCCGAAGGTGGATGGATAACAAGTATCACTAAATTGAACGGAAGTGTCTACTACACATACATGCAGGTTCAGCTATGAATTCAACAGCAGAAATTGACCAAGCATAAATCCGGTAAAGATCAGTTCATCTTGTTTACTCAAACAATTTTAAGGCGTCTTCTATCTAGTATCTATCTATTGCATTGAAGTTTAATTTCAAAAAATATTATTAAGCAACAAGAGTATAAACAATGCTAAGACAGAGAAGGCAGGCACTCACCCACTGGCGTCAGCAATTTCTCTGGAAATCTTCATCTTCTTGGTGGTGCCCTTGTACAGCTCCTCCAGGCTGCACGGCAGCTTCCGCTCGATGGCCGGCGCCTTCACGGGCCGCCCGCCGGTGTGCATGCCGTACCCGTCCGGGCCGCCGCCGAACGCAGAGCCGAATATATCGTCCCCGAAAATGGACGAGGAGAACCTCGTCCCGCCGGTCCGCATGCCGGGCATCCCACCCCCCATGCCGCTGCCGCCCATGCCACCGCCGCCCATACCGCCGAAGGGGCTGGAGCCGCCGAAGAACTCAGCGAAGATGTCCTCCGCGTTGCGCGGGTTGAAGCGGAACACATTCGGCCCGTCGCCGCCCGTGGAGAAGAAGGTCGCGCCGCCAGGGCCCGCCCCGCCGGCGCCCGGCGGCGGCACCTGCCCCTTGAGCCCCTCCTCGCCGTACTGGTCGTACACCGCGCGCTTCTGCGGGTCGCTCAGCACCTGCACGGGCAAACAGAGAGTCAGAGCACGTCACGGCATTGCCGACCTCGATTGGACAGGATGGGGAGACGAATCTGGCGTGGATCTTCTCCGGACGCCCACTTACCTCGTAAGCCTCCGAGATCTGCTTGAACTTGTTCTCGGCCTCCTTCTTGTTGTTGGGGTTCTTGTCGGGGTGCCATTTCATGGCTAGCTTGCGGTAGGCCTTCTTGAGGTCGTCGTCGGTGGCGCCCTTGTCGACGCCCAGGATCTTGTAGTAGTCAAGCCCCATGGCTGATCCTGCTGCCTCCTTCCTTCCTTCGCGCTTCGCCGCTTTGGCGTGCCCGCGCTCCTCGTAATCGCCGGAGACTCGCTCTCGTTTGGGGGGTTCTCGTTCTCGCTCTCGTTGCGACTCGGTGAGGTTTGTTTGGTACGGGGGAGGAGAAGAGGGGAGGGGGAGAGAAAAGGGGAAGAGGGAAACGTCTGGATAGAAGAGGCGACGAGACCCCTCTGGAGATGGGTGCGGAAACTTCTGGAAGGCGCAGGAGCCTGCGCGCGGAATCTAGGGGCACACAGCCCACGTGGAACTCTCACGACTCACGTGACGTGAGACGGACGCGTGCGTGCGAGCAGACAGCTTCGTTGGGCTGTCAGGGTAAAAAATATATATAATTCTCACTTTGTTCATGACAGTTGGACATTAGGATTAACGGAAAATACCGATTGTGTCATACTATTTAATGGTTTCAATTTTAAAATGAACTATGTAGTATGACTAAACTTAGTTGAACTTGCGTT